>NW_005841861.1:3649661-3685267 GCF_000455745.1 Alligator sinensis | reverse complement strand
GTGGTTCCTGGATGAATCAATGCGAGGTGATGGCGCAGTCATTACAGGCCATTCTGTAGAGGCCTGCTACCATTGTATTTCAATCATTCCCAATCACTTTCATTCATCTGGGAACCAATTTACATGGGAGGGGTATGTGACTCATACAGTTGCAACACAGGGGATGCCCGGGCAGAGGACACAAGATGGAGACATGACATACAAAATGGAAACTTGACATTACTTTGGTTCACTTACAAATACAAGCCTAAACTACAAAATATCCAATAAAAATCAATATGAAAATGATAATAATACAATATACAACAGTAAAAATCAATACAAACCTAATAATAATACAATATAAAACAGTGGATATCCAAAACCAAAAACTTGCTACCAAAATAAAAATGTTTAAAGCTGATCCTACATCTTAGCTTACTTATACTTATCTATAGGGAATAGAGAGGGAGAGAAAAAGTCAGAAATGGTTGGGGAAGGGGAACGAATGCAATAAAAAAAAAAAAAGAAAAACTGGGGGTTTTGCTACGCAGGGGTCTGCATGTCAGGTGTATGGGTCAGCAGCAGGGATGGGGGGCTGTGGGTTGGGACTGATGGGCACCAGCATAGCCTGAGAGTTGAGGGACTATGCTTCAGGAGTGAGGGGCACTGGCAGGGCCAGGGGGTTGAGGGTCAGGGGGGGGGGGGGGGGGGGGGGCTGCAGGTTAGGAGTGAGGGGCACTTGCTGGGCCAGGGAGCTGTGGGTTGAGAGCGACATGTCCCCCCCTCTTCACTCCCTCCCCCCCCGGTGTCCTCTTTTTTGGAACTGGAAGTTTGGTCACCCTAAACAAGAAGGCATCTGGAGCTGATGGAATCCCTGCTGAAATCCTCAAGAGGCATGGGGGCGGGGAAGTGGAGCTCATATCTTAAGTCCCTGCACTCACCTTAAAGATAAGGAATGATGAGGAAATCCCAGATGACCTTAGGGATACCATGATTGTGACAATCTTCAACAAAGAAGAGAAGTTCAGCTGTGAAAATTACAGAGCGATTGTCTTGCTGTCCATCACAGGAAAGATCATTGCAAGAATATCGTCAGTGGTGTCCTCCAGGGATCGATGCTTGGACCCGTGTTCTTTAATATATTCATTAGCAACTTGCATGAGGGGGTGGAAAGTGCAATTATTAATTTTGCAGATGAGACCAAGCTGTGGGGAGATGTTGGCATACTAGAAGATAGGGTCAGGTTCCAGAATGACCTGAACAGACTGGACTCATGGGCAACATGGAATCAGATGAGGTTTAACAGGGATGAATACAAAGTTCTTCATCTGGATAGGAAGAACCCTCACCACAACTACATGATGGGTGGTGGTCCACTGGCTGGCCAAGCATCTGAACGAGACCTGGGGGTTGTAATCTACTGGAAGATGAATATGAGCCACCAGTGTGATGAGGTCACCTGGAAAGCAAATATAACTCTGACGTGCATCAGCCATTGTGTGTCCAATAGATTCAGGGAAATGCTCCTCCCTCTCTATCAGGGACTGGTGAGGCCTCAGCTGGAATACTGTGTCCCATTATGGGCACCACACTTCAAGAAGGGCATGGATAAACTTGAGAGGGTACAAAGCAAGGCCACCTGCATGGGCAAGGGCATGGAGGATAGGCCCTATAAGGATAGACTCTAGGAATTGGGCCTGTTCAGTCTGAGTAAGAGAAGGCTGAAAGGTGACTTGATAGCTGCCTGCAAGTACATTGGTGTGAACACCAAGATCTAGGTGAGCAGCTCTTTAGGAAGGCACCTCAAGGGAGGACAAGGACCAATGGACATAAGCTTATTGAGAGTAAATTCAGGCCAGATATAAGGAAGAACTTCTTCTCTGTAAGGGTTTCCAGAATCTGGAACACACTCCCAGTAGAGGTGATGCAGTCATCATCCTTGGAGGTGTTCAAGAGGAGGCTGGACAGGCACCTGCTTGAGCTTATCTGAGTCTAATAACTTCCTGCCCATGGCAGGGGACTGGACTTGATGGTCTTACAGGTCGTTTCCAGTTCTATGATTTTATGTAGAATCCTTCTGAACTGTCTCCTTCCACTTGCTGGAGAGCTCCTCTCAGAATCTCAGTGTGCTACAGCATCAGGAGACACAACTAATATGATCTTCATTGCTTGTCAGCTGCAGGAAAAATGCCAGGAACAACATAAACCTCTCTACATGGCTGTTGTTGACCTCACAAAAGGCTTCATCTCTGTCAACTGAGAAGTGCTGTAGAGAATCCTTCTGATGCCCACCAAAATGTGCCACCATTTTTTGCCTTCTCCATGAAGGTATGTGAGCTGTGATTCTCAGTAATGGATTTATCACAGATCCCTTTGAGGAGTTAAGCAAGGCTGCATCATTGCACCAACATTCTTCTTAATGTTCCTTACTGTGATGCTATGTGTGACTACCAACAAGCTTCCAGTCAGAGTGGAGCTAATCTACCAAATAAATGGTAAACTGTTTAATCTCAAATGAGTCAAAACCAATACCATCCCACCCTCAATCATTGATTTCCAGTATGCTGATGATGCTGTAGTGTGTGCTTACTCAGAAGCAGACCTTAAGGGAATCATCAACGTCTTTACTGAGTCATATAAGAAAATGGGACTTTGATGCTTAATATTCAGAAGACTAAGGTCCTCTATCAACAATCTCTTACTAAGCAGTATCCAGATCTAGTAATTCAGAGAATCTGGAGAACATTGAGTATTTCCTGAACCTTGGAAGCCATCTCTCACAGAAGGCTGACATCAGTGAAGAAATTCATCATTGCCTTAGAAGGGCAAGTGCAGCCTTCAGACACCTGAGGAAATGAGTGTTCAAAGAGTGCAACATCAGGTCCAAAACCAAGGTCATGATTTATCAAGCAGTCATGATCCCCACCTTACTTGTATTGAGCTGAGACATGGACAACATACAAGAGACACTGCAAATCACTGGAGAAGTACTATCAGTGCTACCTGAGGAAGATCTTTTGAATTCAGTGGGAAGACACATGCAGCACCTAAGCAAACAGCATGAGGATTGAGGCAATAATTGTCTGACATCATGAGTGACTGGTACCTTCTGAATCTCAGGGGGCACCTGCAGAAGCCACCAACAGCAGTGGCCCTGTTGGGGAGGGGGGCACCAGCCCTACTAACAGCATTAGTGTTAGCCATCATGGGGGGCACCATCCCCATCGGGGGGGTGGCACATGCATCCCTGTGCACCCCCTACCAGTCGCCTATGTCTGACATCAACTTTGCTGGGCTGGCCACATCATACAGATGTCTGACTCCACCAAAGCAAGCTTTATTCTCCCAGGTCAGCCATGGTTTATGCTCAAGAGGAGGGCAGAGAAAGTGTGTTCAAGGATGTCCTCAAGGCCAACTTGAAAAAAATGAAACATGGACATCACTTTGTGAGAGATTATCACCCAGAACTGCCCCAAATGGAGGAAGGGTTTGGTGCAAGGATTACAATATTTTGAAACCTTACAACAACAAGAGATGGAAAAGTGAGAACAGCAGAAGAATGAATGACACATGCCCCTGGAGGCTGGGGGGGCATGGTGACCACCCACAGGTGGTGGCAGCGGTGTGTCGGAAGTTCTTGCAGGTAGCTGCAGTGGGGGCAGGGGGGGGGGGGGGGGGTGGCAAACACCAACTGATGGTCAGTGATCACCCGCAGACACTGCTGGTGGTGTCAGCAGCGAGGGCAGAGGGTGGTGAGCAGTGATCACTTGCAGGTGCAACTGGCAGCATCACTGGCACTTCTTTCAGGGGCTGCACCGCCAATCTCAGGGGGTGCACGTACACCTGTGTGCACCCCTTACATGTAACCAATGAACAGAAGCAGCATGTCATGGACCTATCAAGAATCTGGAGTCACCGACCTGCATGGAAACACATGCCTGAGTTGCAACAGAGTCTGTTGATCCTGAATTGGCCTCATCAACCATGTTCAGACCCACAGATAAAGCAATCATGGAAAACAATTATCCTCAACTGTGAGGGAGAGGGATTACCAATGACTATAGCAGTATCATCACTGAAACTACTGTGTTACAAAAAAGATTGTACTGTTATACATATTTTTTGAAAAATAATTACATAGATCAAGCAAGAAGTCTAAAAATGTGCTCTAATAGAAATGTACTGGTTGCTGAGAGAAGTCAGATTTACAGCTCTGGAAAATGAAATCGTCCTCTTTATCCACACAGCTCACTCATTGGCAACTTCTCAGTGAAACTCTATCAATATGTCTCAACCCCAAATTATGAGAACCATCCTAGATCTAATGCTGTTCAAATTAACCTAGCTCCAGTTGCTTCAGTGAAGTGGCACCAGTTTATACTGGATGAGTGATAAGTCTCTGGGGCATATAGTCATTCTGAACCTATTCTTTGCCAACAAGGATGGTCATTAATGCCACGTAAGAAAGATTTTTTAAACATTTGATACATTATAGTAAACTCCATATGCATACATTATGTCTATAAAGTAGGACTGTTCAAGTTCTAAGTGACTGGGGGCCAAATGCAGTGTGGGCTGCAACAGTGAGGGTCACACTTCTATGGGTTACACCAGGGCAAGCCACAGGCCCACTGTGCATCTTTGCCTGCTCCCGTACTGCATCTGTGGGAGCCTCTACCACCATTGCACCACATCTGTATATGGTGCCCAGCCCTACCATCACCCAAGTTCATTCTCAACTCCCCACACAATGCTGCACAGCCACATCCCCTGGGTGTGGTCAACTAGTGTAAACTGGAGAAAGAAAGGGGAGCTATGCAACTTCTGGCTGAAGTGATGGTAGGGGGGTGGCAAGGAGAACCTGGGGGTCACAATTTAGCCTTCAGTTGGAGATTCCTGCTACAAAGCAAGGCAGAGATTTTGCTGTTAACAGTTTTCTGTGCTTTCTTTTTCTTCCTAAAACAGATGCACCTAGCTTCTCATTAAAAAACCCAAGCAATTTCCTATATCTATAAATAGTATAAATGAATTTTGAGGTCAAGTTTCTGAGGAAAGAAAGGATGGAGAGAAGCAGAGTTAGGACCCTGGACTTCAGAAAATCAGACTTTGACTTATTCAGGAAACTCATAGGCAGGATCCCCTGGGAAGCTAGATTGAGGTGGAGAGGAGTCCAGGAGAGCTGGCTGTACTTCAAAGAAGCCTTACTGAGAGTGCAGAAACAAATCATCCTGATGTGCAGGAAGACTAGCAACTATGGCAGAAGGCCAGCTTGGCTTATCAGGGAACTCTTCAATAAACTAAATAACAAAAAAAGGAAGCATATAAAAAGTGGAACCTGCCAAAGCACCGTTGCAGTTAGCAAGGGATATGAAGGGTAACAAGAAGGTAGCAGTATACTACAAGTATGTTGGTAGCAAGAGGAGGATCAGACAAAGGGTGGGTCCCTTACTGGCTGGGGGAGGCAGACAGAGGATGCAGAAAAGGCTGAAGTGCTCAATTCCTTTTTCACCTCAGTCTTCACAGGCAAGGTCAGCTCCCAGACTGTTGAACTGGGCAGCCCTCAGTGGTGAAATAATAGGTTAGGGACTGTTTAGAATAGATGGAAGTATAAAACTCCATAGGGCTGGATAAGATGCACCAGAGGGTGCTAAGGGAGCTGGCTGATGCAATTGCAGAGCCATTGGCCATCATCTTTGAAAACTCATGGTGATCAGGAGAGATCCCAGATGATTGGAAAAAGGCAAACATAGTGCCCATCTTTAAGAAAGGGAACAAGGAAGATCCAGGGAACTATAGACCATTCAAACTCAACTCAGTCCCTGGAAAAATCATGCAGCAGATCCTGAAGGAATCTATTTCTAAGCACTTGGAGGAGAAAAGGGTGATTAGGAACAGAGAGCATGGATTCAACAGGGGTAAGTCATGCCTGACCAACTTGATTGCCTTCTATGATGAAGTGACTGGATCTGTGGATGTGGGGAGACCATTGGATGTTGTGTATCTTGATTTTTAGCAAGGCTTTTGATATGGCCTCCCACAACATTCTTCCAGGCAAGCTAAGGAAGTATGGATGAATGGAATGTAAGGTGGATAGAAAACTGGCTAAAGCATCGGGTTCAGAGAGTAGTAATCAATGTCTGGCTGGCAGCTGATATCAAATGGAGTCCTCCAGGGGTCAGTCCTGGAGCTGGTTTTGTTTAATGTCTTCATCAATGACCTGGAAGATGGCACAGAGGGTACACTCAGCATGTTTTCAGATGACACCAAGCTAGGGGGAGTAGTAGGGCTAAGATTCAGTGACCTAGACAAATTGGAGGATTGAGCCAAAAGGAATCTCATGAGGTTCAACAAGGACAAACGCAAAGTCCTGCACTTAGGACAGAACAATCCCATGCACCAGTACAGTCTGGGGGATGACTGACTGGACAGCAGCTCTTCAGAAAAGGACCTGGGGGTTACAGTGGACAATCCATTGAATATAAGCCAGCAGTGTACCCCTGTTGCCAAGAAGGCCAACAATGTACTGGGATGCATTGGTAAGTGCGTTGCCAGTAGGTGAAGGGAAGTGATTATTCCTCTTTATTCAGAACTGGTGAGGCCACATCTGGAGTACTGTGTTCAGTTTTGGGGCCCCCACTACAGAAAGAATGTGGACAAATTGGAAAGAGTCCAGCAGAGGGCAACAAAAATGATGAGGGGCCAGAGGACATGACTTATGAGGAAAGACTGAGGGAACTGGCCTTATTTAGTCTAGAGAAGAGAAGACTAAGAGGGGACTTAATATAGCCTTCAACTACCTGAAGTGGGGTTTGAAAGAGAATGGAGCCAGACTGTTCTTAGTGGTGGCAGATGACAGAACAAGGAGCAATGGTTGCAATTTGCAGCAGGGGAGTTTAGGTTAGTTATTAGGAAGAATTTTCTCACTAGGAGGGTAGTAGAACACTGGAGCATGTTACCTAGAGAGGTGGTGAAAGCTCTATCTTTGGTGGTTTATAAAACCTGGCTAGACAAAGCTTTGGCTGGGATGATCTAATTGGGAATGATTTTATTTTGAGCAGGGGGGTTGGACTAGATGACTTCCTGTGGTCCCTTCCAGCCCTAACTTTCTTTGATTCTATGAATGTACTAGTAGAGGGCATTAAAAAAGCTGCAAGCCAAATTTTGCTTTCTATCCTACAAGTTTCAGTTTAGAGCAAGTTCTTGGATTTGGAGATCCTCCAAACTTAAAGCAATGTAAACTAAGTAGAATTTGAAGATTCCAATTTGAAAGAATTAATATAAAATTTGAAAGGCACATTTTAATTATACTCTTTCAAAACCCAAGGGAAGTGCATAGTGTAAAAAATGTGTGAGTGCATTGGTAGAATACTTTTTGAGGATGCTCTACTTACGCAGTACTTTGTTAAAATGCATCCCTAGACATGTGAAGACTAGTGCAGGGGCAGGCAAAGTCTGGCCTGCTGGCTGGATTGGGCCCATGCTGGAGTCCATTTCCCAGAAGACTCTGCCACATCTCTGTGGCTGATTTCCATGGAGACCCCAGGAGTAGTGGCACCATGACGGCAGAGGGCCAGGGTTTCTATGGAAGCTGGCCCCAGCAGTGCTGGCAGGGTGCACAGGTGGCAGGGAGCTGCTCTATGGCTTGAGATCTTGTGCAGGTGACAGCATTGTCTGGAGCTGGGGCAGAGCTGTGATCTGCTTCCCGCACACCCCAGAGCAGCTCTCCGCCCAGTCACATGCCTTTGCTAGCGCTGCTGGGGCTGGTCCCATGGAAAACCTGGCCCTATGCTATCAGAGTATCACTGCTACTGGGGTCTCCATGGAAACTAGCTGAAGCAATGCAGGCAGAGGCTGCTGGGAAATGGAATCTGACTGCCAACTGGATCCACCATTTTGCCCATCCCTGCTCTAGTGTACTGAAGAGAGGCCAAAGATGGCTTTTTAAAACTTCTACTGTTAATGGTAAAGAACTCAGAAAAACATATTCAGAGTAGGTCACAGGTTGGCCTTTTAGAGCTTAATTCTGGGTTTTGTATATGGAAGCTAATATTCCTAATCAAAGTACTATGCACAAAAAAATGTGGGAGAAGTGTAGATATATATTCAAGCATGCAAGGAGCAAGACTTCCTAGGGTTTAAGCAACAGTACAAAGCTACAAGATTTCTCCAGGGCCCAATAGCTAACATCCATCTAATAATATTTAGCACTTAGTACTTTGAATACATCTTCAGAGAGCTGATCTAATAGCAACTAATTTAATTTTCAAACCACCTGAGTGAACAAGCATTATCATCTCCATTTAACTGATGGCCAGAGCAGTGTAAAGTAGTTATGGAGAAACAGAAATGCAGTTGTATACTCAGCTACTTTAATTCTACCCCTTCACTAATATAACCTGCCTCTAGGATAACTTTGTAAAAGAAGGGAGAAAAATAATCAGAAGGGCATGATCTTGTTTTCTTCCACCACTGCAAGTACCTTCCTTCTATGGAGTCCCATTCACCCCAGTATACACAGTAATTGTGGCCAGCCCATCTGCAGCACTGCATTTCAGATGGGCCTGCAAAGGATCACTGGTGTTTTGGTTGCTTCTCCCCTAGCTTCCTTACTGTGGCAGGCCTCAGGGCTCTTGAGGTGCCTGCTACTTTAATAGGTCAGGCAGCCTACAAAGCCACTGGCAGGTTCAGGCCTGGGGTAATTGGGAATCAGCTGACCCAGGGATCCACAGGTGAGACTAAGTCTGATAGAGTCACCTGACTCAGGAGGAGGGCTGAGCTTAGATCAAGTATAAGCCCAGGCCCTGAGAGAATCTGGCAGTAGCTTCTTGGAGCTTGCTGGGAGAACACCACCTTGGCAGGATGGCTATAGCTCCAGAAGATCAACATGGAGGATAATACCTAAAGTAGTCTGGAAGTTTTGCAAAGAACTAAGGGGAGAAGGAGGTTTCTCGGGACCCAGGAAGGGGTCCAGAGCTCAGTTTGAGGGTCTGAGAGTGTGGGACCAGCAAGGGTTCAGGAACCTATTGAGGGGCTGAGAGTGTGGGACCAGAGTGGGTCCAGAAACCCCAGAGGAGGGGCTAAGTGATAAAGAACATCAATTAGAATGCCATCTGTGAGGCATGAGGCATGGTGTAAGAGAGGAATGGAGCCATGCGATTAGCCCATAAGGCAGTGACTGTGGGTACCTGGTGGCCATTTTGAGAAATCAATTTGAGAAGCCCTGGGGCAAACTACCCGATTCCAAAGTAAGACATCAAGGCATGGTGGGTGAGTGAAGGGGTGATTGCCCAGAAAGTGAGGGCTGCAGGTACTCCCGAGGCTTCATAGCCACCCCTGGAAGGACACCCTGCCACACTTACCTCTTCCAGAAGGATCTCTTGGGTGGGGGGGAAGAAGAATTGTAGCAAAATCAAACCTTCCTTTAGCAGCATGTCACAGTAGGACTTCAGGCTGCCTTAACTGGAAAAGTCAATGCAGAGTTGATGCCTGTGCCAGTAAGTAATGAGGGAATTACAGGTCCCAGCCACAATCCAATCTATAGCTATTACTATCAGTGGCTGTGACATCAATCCTTTGTGTTTGCTCTCAGTGGTGGATTAAAGCTAAATGGGCCCCAGATCCACAAAAATTGTAAGGCATCCATTCTTCCCCAGTGCTTTTTCCTCTGAGAGGGCTGCCCATCTCTCTCCTGTTCCTGATTCCTTGATCTTCTTTCTAAGTGAGGTAATTCAGCCATTCCTAAAGCTTCCCTGTGGCTGGCTGGCTGACTAGCTGGCTACCTGCCAATTAGCGGTGTGCTGCGCCGCCACCACCTGCTATCCTGCTTTTGACTTGCTGCTACCTTCATGTTCCTTGTGACTACAAGGACTGGATCCCAGTCCTCCAGCCTCAGTTCACCTCTTTACATATCCAGTTCTAATGATGCCAAACTTGATTTTTTTTTTAATCCCCACACAGTTCTCTAACTTGTAATGCTTAAACCTGTGGACTCAGGGTTTCAACTTAATCAAACTCACTTCCTTCTGTTAAAGGCTGGAACTGGTGAAGGGAAAACTACAAATCACTACAAAATGCAGGGGGGGGGCGGGAATACCAGAAAGAGATACTTGATAAGAATGTTGAAAGAATGAGAATGGCTTCTGAGTTTTTTCTTATGCCATTGAATTTTCTGCTCTAAGCAGAACTTCAAAACTCAAGCATTTTGTCTGGATTTGTTTTGGATTGTACAAATTGCTAAGTTCCATGCTTGCTGCATCTCTCATCCTTACTTTAGGGACAGGAATGGAGAAGATCATTAGGACCCCCATAAATCCTGTCAGACTAGAAATAAGGTCAAGGACCAGGTGCACTCTCCATTCTACATCTTGACAGGTTCCTCTATTTACTGGCTACCCCATACTACTCTGACAAGTCACTACAATAATATATATTAGAAAAGTTGTGAGAACAACTGTTTATTTGTTTCCTTGCAATAAAAATAGTTTGGAGTTAAAGTGAACATTTTGATATCTTGAAGAGAAACATTTTAGGGCTTTTCCCACAAATGTAAGTTTCATTTTGACCTAAATAGAAAGTTTTGTTTATGATTGAACCTTTTAAAGAGTTTAGTTACAAACAAACAAACACAAAAGCTGAAGGAAACTTTGTAAGAAAAACTTGTTCTTAGTTGCAAGATTGAAATGTCTGGAAAGTATCAAAATGGAATGTTTTGCCAATTGTTTTTATTTACATTTACAAGAACAAATCCATGCCATGACTTAGTATGACCAAACCTGCAGTATATACCAAAACAAAAATTTTTTTTGGCTGAAAAACTTCAGTTGCTCTATTGAGTAATGTAAACCTGGCTGTGGGGCTACCAGCAAAGCCACAACCCAACTCCAGATCCCTGGAGATGCCCACAGCTGGGGATCATCTGCTCTCCTGGGGTGAGGGAGGTTTGCTTCACAGGAAGGCACCTAGTGTCCCTGGACCTTCAATTAGATACCACACAATTTACAACTATGTACACTTTATTTACAAAAGGTTAAAGAAAAGGAAACTAATTAATACACAACTGATAAATTGTCAGAAATTTATTCACACCCTCAGTCAATAACACTGTACATGATGATGGCCTAGGATGATAGTGTATATGGGTAGCCTGGAGCAGATGCTCGGGAAGATGGAACTGCTTCCGTGCCCCACCCACAGGAAGTATGGGCTGGTTCTTGCTATGAGGATTTCATGAGGCATGCCCAGGGGTTGCAGGTGCTCCCTCACCAAAATTCCTGTCAGATAGCTTACCCTGCCCAGACCCTCATCCCCAACACAACCAGGAGCAGGGTCTGGGCTGGAACACTGGCAATCTCCCCTGCCCAAACCCACACCTACCTGCTTGCCAGGTAGTCAGAGTTCACCCCCTCCCTTGGGTCTTAACGCTTCTCACAGGGGCCCTGCCCACCATGATGAGGGCTCATGTCCCCTAGCTCTGCCTCCCACCCAGAGCTCATGGTGATCTGGATCAATCTCTCTCAAGCCCCCCACCCCGCACCTCCTGCCACACAGGGGCTGGGAGAAGGGTTGGGGGGTCTTGTTGGGGGGGGTCTCCAGAAGGGCTGGGTGCTTCTCTGAGCAGCTCGGGCAGGGCTACCAGGGGAAAGGAGCAAAAGGTGCTGCAGCTGGGCTTCCCAACCCTCCAGCCTGCAGCGCAGCCCGCACTTTCCTCAAGCTCTGGTAGCTCTGGGGACAGGATGCCATGCCCAAACTTTCCCTCAGCCTCCGGGCTTCTCTCATCATAACTATCCCTTTCCCCAAGAAGGCTGCTTCCAGAGCAGGCGTCATTTGCCCTAATCACATGATCTCCAGGGAACCATTTTCCCCTTTTCACAATGTCTGTCTCCAGAGAGGGATTCATTTGCTTGTGTCACATGGTCTCCGAGGAGCCATGCTGTCCCACACTGCTGCCTGGCTGAGTTCACCCTGGGACCTTGTTCTCTCAGGTAAAGTGATGTCATTGTTCATTACAGTAACTTGTGTCCAAAATTGTTCATGGCATTTCTAGTTAAGATGTTCAAGTGTCGAAAGGCATTATCCATCATGATGCCTATTGGCCAGAACAAAAATTGTAGATCCAAGTGTTTATTTCCACCAATCCTACAACAGGTGGGCTGACAGATGCATGACTACCCTTCCTCCTGCAGCTTGCTGCAGATTATCTATTTTGTCACTCTTTATCCCACTCACCCTCCCTCTTGCAAGCTTTTTCCATCTGGTTGAACCTCTGAACTTTGAGGTGCTTGAAATGTAGATCTCCATCAGGATCTGTATCTGTATAGCTTGAGGCAGGAAGGCAGGACATCCTACCTGCAGCCATGTTCTCTCCATTCTTTCCCTCAGACCTCTCCCCCACCACACATAGACTTATGGTCTGGTTTCAGAAGTACTGTGTAAAGCGTACAAGGTGGTGCTTAGCTGATATTGCTTGGGGAACCTGCATTAGCTAATGCTATAAATTCACTCCTATTACACATCCTAATTTCAGGTAATCAAAACTGTGCACCTCAAATCAAGTCTGCGCTTGAAGGCTGTTTGTGGTTAGAACTTTTACCTTTCTTATCTCGCTCTTGCTTATCCTTCCATAACATGAATCTACTAATGAAATAGCAGTGATATCCACTTACAGGGCCACAAGAAACCTTTTAAGGTGAAGATGTGTAACATGATCATGAACTGCTCAGAAATGTATTCATTGCTATAGTTTTCTTAGTAAATCTCTTCAACATCCTGCAGGACAGCCATGCTGTGGCTGCTAGTTATTAGGGCTGCACACTGCTTTTCAGATTTACAGCTGTGCGCTTGTCATTTCCAGATGCAGTTTTACTGAGACAGTCACTCAGGAAACGTTGTGAGAAGCAGCAGGTTTCCAGTAAAACATGCCCATAAACACTATGGTTGCTGGCAAAAAAGTCTTACACCCAGATGCTTTAGGAAAAATACAGTCTATTCTTTGTTCACTTTTACCCTAAGGGTTTCACTCAGATCCATAAATATATACAATGCAACAACCCATCCAGCTCAGCTGATGGGATACATAATGTCCCAGTGGCAGACATTTTTACTGTTTCTCTGCATATTTTGTTCATGGGCTCAGATTTATTGTTGAGCTGAGCTCAGAAAGACTGTCCAGTTGAAATTCGTAGTAATTGGCAGAGGAAGTGTTATATCACTATGTCTGTTAGATACAGCTAACTTAAAACTGATTCTGAAGAACTGAACTAATACTCAGGTAACCCTTTTGCCAGGCATTGGTCAGCAGCTACAAGGGCTGGTTTCAAATTTGGGGCCTAAATATATTTTACCTTGGCTTGAGCCCCCACTCAGACCACCTGGGAAACACTAAATAAATTAGTAGGGTGTCCTGTATAAACAAGCCCTCTCCTTGCAAGCAGTGTAAACACAGAGGATACATTTATTACAAAAAAACAAGGGCAAAGAAAACAAAGACAAACAATAAATACAATTTAAAACACTACCTACTACAAGCCATAAATTGCACCCTCTTGGGGTGGTTTCACCCGTGCCCAGGCAGTCTGGGACTTGGGATGCCCACAAAAGGCAGTTCCAAGGGCTTGCAGCCTCATACCTGCTGTTCAGCAATGGGCTGGAGAGGGGGCTTCACTGGAGAGTCCTTTCAGCTGCTCCTTGTGTTTGCTGAGCCATGGGAAGCTGCTAGAGAGCTTGGGTCCTTCTGTGTTGCAAGGGGCCCCTTGTTGCTCCCTACAATGCCCACTTCCATGTGGTGGCCATTCCCACTTCCATGTGGTGGCTTTGAGGGGTTAACTACATCTTTTGTCCATATGCCACACTCCTGGAGTCCTACTCTCAATCCCAGAATAAGGGGAAATGCATAAATGTGTTGCCCATATGAGCAAGGCAGGGACTGAGTTCTGACTTGGAATCACAAGTAGGCCTTTGCTTCTCCTTGCTTAAGCAGTTTATTTCCTTATTTTAATTTTTCTGGCCAGCCCTTATGGGGCAGAATCAAGGCTCGGGTCACTCCCCGGCCTAATGGTGCAGAAGGAAGAGTATCAATCCCCCATGGCAATTGCTTTCCCCATACATTAATGCTGTGGGCAATATATTCAAGAAGGTAAGGAGTATCTTAAATCCTTTATTTTCCTGACCTGGACAATTCAGCAAGGCCCTGAATGCTGAATGCTTGGGTAAATTTCCATTCAGACTTGATTCTGGAAGCTAAGCTCATGTGTTGGCTTATTTCTAGCTAACAAATGTTTTAAAAGCCATTTTAGATCAAGTTCCTCATTCCTTTTTTTCGTAATGAAAATGCTTTGGCAATGTGTCAGATACATCATTTTTAGTCTACTTATTTTTCATGTCCTTTTGCTTAAAACAAAAAGTGGAAGAATTTCACAAAATCTTTGTTGACTCATACTTTCCCTGTTAATGAAGTATAACTCATCTCAAAGGAGTAAAGCTTGCATATTTTATGTCTGTGGACATTTTTTACCGCACCTTGTTTGGAGTTGGAGTGGTATAGTCTTTTTGAACTCAAATAGCAGAGCATAAATTGCGTATTTTATCTTTCTTCATCATCTTTATACTTGAATAGGACATTATGATTCCTAGCAAATTTTGCTTTTTTCCTTTTTAGCCTGCATCCCTTCTGTAGCATAGTAATCATATCCTCAAAGCGGCTTTTGCAGAGTAGGGTAAAACCAGATGTATTCATTACTAGGGCTCCCCAGGCATTTTACTGCAATGTATAGAGATGTACTGAATGAAAGATACCTACTGCTAGCCTGTCAGCTAGTATACAGGAATGTGTATCCCTTTTTAGAAAGTGCCTTGTCTCTTGTGTCATGGACCCTGCCTGCTCTCCAGCAATTTAAAAAGCAGTGGGCTGGCAATGCAAAACAATAGAGACAAATTGAAATGTAGGAGTGGTACTTCAGAATACCTCCCACCCACACACACGCATGGTGTTGTGTGATTTTTGGCTCTGGGGATTACAGTTCATTTTGCAAAAGGATATCTATCCTTCAAAGTTAATTAGAAAAGGAATAGCATTAGCAACACATCAATAATTCTATAATACAAAAATAATGCACCTAGTGTATGTTGACTGGAGTAGACAGTTATTATGGAAAAATATTTCCCTGTAGACTAAAAAATGGTTTGTTGATATAAAATGTTCAGAATTGTAAACCGAGGACACTATTTCCCTGTGGATGTCATATTTTCTATTGAAAGGACAAAACTATTTATTACAAACTAAAATCTTCATTATCTCAGTAGCTTCCTTCCCAATCCAACATCCCTTGCTCCCTCCATATACACACTTTCCCTTGTAAATCCCTTTTCTTTTCTCTTCCATTCTCTTTATTATTTTGGATTATTCAGTTAGGTTGATAAAAAACAAATAATCATAGAATCATAAGAAAATAGAGGTGGACGAGTCTTCATGGAATTGTCACTAGTGCTGTAGAAGCTGAAATGTGAAGGCAGGACTAAGGAAGTCTTGTCCATGTGAGTCTGACACTTTCCAAACTAAGACCAGTAATACTTCTCTAGGCTTGTCCCTAATGGCTATTCTCAGGCCTGGTGCAAACTAAGGACTTGAGTGCAGGTGCTGAGGATGAGCCTAGAGTAGCCTTACTGGTGAATTTCTGAGTCCAGAGTGTGCCTCTTAACACAGATAAATAGTATATAGTTGGCCCTGTCATTCCTGGTGCATGTGGTTGCTGTGATATAGACAAACTTCAATAGATCCTATAGTTCAGTGGTTCTCAATCTTCTTGTACCAGGACCCATTTCTAGTTCAAGTAGAAAACACATAAGTATTTTGGCCCTAAAATACTTATTGCACAACAAATTAAAGCAGCTCAACAGTTTTAATTTTAAGGACAGAAATCAACTTAAATAGGAAAACATTAACAACAATATCAACATGTGACCCTCCATTACTCCCAAGTGACATTCATCATTGTGCAATTTGCACAACGCAAATTACCGGAGCCCCTCACTCCTGACTTGCAGCCCCCTGGCCCTGCCAGTGCCTCTCAGTTCCAATGCACAACTCCACCCCTCCCCCCAGCCCTGCTGGTGTTCCTCACTCCTGACCTGCTGCCCCTAAGCCCCAGCCTCCTTGTGTATGGGAGAGGGGGTGGGTGGGTGTGTGGGGCAGGCCAGGATGTATATAGGATTGGGGGGGCAGCCCCCAGATTTGTGCATCCACAGCAGACATGGGACTGTAGCCTGGCCAGACTGGCATGGGCAGGAGGTGCCTCTGCGGCCCAGCGGGTAGGACCCAGCATGGGAGGGTGAAGCACAGCAGGGCACTAAGGCTGCTGCTGCTGCCACCAGGACCCCTGTGCCAGCTATGCCATCAGCATCATGAGGAGTAATGGGGAAGAGGGGAGGGTGTTGCACTGCCCTCACCTCTTCCCACCTCCAGCTCCTTGCGTACCAGGCCACTGCTGTACCACACCACCATGGCCCAGCCACCACTGCTTCCACTCTCCTCAGGCCGCCCATGCTGCCTGCCACCTCTCCTTACCTCTGGGGTACAGCCATGGCCTGAGAGTGAGTAGTGATGGTGGCTGGGCCATGGTGGCAGGGTACAGCCATGGCCCCGTGTGTGAACAGATGGTGGTGGGAGGAGGTGAGGTCAGTACAGCTTCCCCCTGTCTATTACACCTCATACTGCTGGCAATGCAGCTGGCATGGGGGTCGTGACAGTGGCGGTGGCAGCAACAAATCTCACCTGCCCTGCTCTGCCCTTCTGCACTGCGTCCCACCCACTGGGCTATGGAGGCAGCTCCTGCCCATGCCTGTCTGGCCAGGCTGCATCCTCATGTCATTTTTTTGCTCAGTTTTTATGGGGGTTGTTTTTCTGTCATTCAGCATTTATAGTGGATATTTTGTTCCTTGCACTTTGGTATTGTGTGTGGATGCAGCATAACCATTAATAGATTCAATATATTTCATAGACATTAGGGTTGGAAGGGACCTCACAAGATCATCAGGTCCAGGCCCATGCACCTGCACCACCTCTGGGGGGAGTCTATTCCAGGCTCTGGGGACTCAGATGGTAAAGCCTTATGTCCAGCCTAAAATGGTATTCCCAGAGTTTGTGTCCATTAGACCTTGTCTTCCCTTGGGGTGTCCTAATGAACAGATGTTCTCCCAGTTCCTGATGCACACTCCTTATATGCTTGTAGGCTGCCACCAATTTCCCTGAGCCTTCACTTCTCCAGACTGAAAAGTCTCATGCCTCTCAGCTTCTCCTCATAAAGCCTGTTCTCCTGTCCTCTAATCATGCATGTGGTTCTCCTCTGGATTTTCTCAAGCTTCTCCACATCCTTTCTAAGGTGTGGAGCCCAAAACTGGATGCAGTACTCCAGCTGCAGCCTCACCAAGGGTGAGTAAAGCGGGATGATGACTTCCTGGGTCTTGCTTGGGATGCATCGTAGATGCAAGCCAGGGTTGTGTTTGCTTTGCTGGCTATGGCATCGTATTGGTGGCTCATGTTAATCTTGTGGTCAATCATGACTCCCAGGTCTCTTTTGGTCATGGTGCTAGTGAGTGTAGCACTGCTGAGCCTGTAAGTATGATGCATATTTTTTTTTTCCTTAGGTGGAGCACCTTGCATTTCTCCATGTTGAATACCATCAGGTTTTGATCTGCCCACCTTGTGAGCCTGTCCATGTTGGCCTGAATCACCAGCCTATCCTCTTGTGTGACCACATGTCTCCATAATTTGGTGTCATCAGCAATTGAGCCAGTCCACTTCTGATACCTGAATCCAGATCATTTATAAATATATTAAAGAGTACTGGTCCAAGTATGGAGCCCTGGCGGGGATGCCACTGGTCACCATGCACCATGTTGACTCAGTTTCATCGACTATCACTCCCTGGGTCCAACCATGGAGCCAGTTTCTAAGCCATCGGACCATAAGGTTGTCGAGGCTGCAGTTCCCCAGTTTAACCATGAGGACTTCATAGGAGACCAAGTCAAAGGCTTTTTTGAAGTCCAAATAAATTATATCAACCTCTTCTCCTTTGTCCAAGTCATGTATCACCTGGTCATAGAAGGAAATGAGGTTCATCAGGCAAGACCTACCCACAATGAAGTCATGTTCAGCAAGGCCTTTGACACTGTCTCCCACCCCATCCTCATTAAAAAACTAGGTGACTGTGGCATTGATGCCTACACAGTCAGATGGATTGCTAATTGGCTGAAGGGTCGTTCTCAGAGGGTGGTGGTGGATGGGTCATATTCGACCTGGGGGGAAGTGGGCAGCGGAGTCCCCCAGGGCTCGGTTCTTGGGCCCACACTGTTCATTTCTTTATCAGCGATTTGGACAACAGAGTGAAAAGTAACCTGTTCAAATTTGCTGATGATACCAAAATATGGGGAGAGGTGGGCACGCTAGTAGGGAGGGAAAGACTGCAGAAAGACCTGGATAGGTTGCAAGGGTGGGCTAACAAAAACAGGATGCATTTCAATACGAACAAGTGCAGGGTGCTGCACTTGGGCAGTAGTTACCAGCAGTACACTTATAAGATGGGAAACTCCCTTCTTGAGAGCACGGAGGCAGAAAGGGATCTTGGAGTCATCAAGATCCCTTTCTTGATCATGGGCTGACAATGCGAGGTCACGGTCGGCAGGGCTAACCGGACCCTATCGTGCATCCACAGGTGCATCTCAAGTAGGGCCAAGGAGGTGATCCTCCCCCTCTACGCGACACTGCTCAGACCACAGCTGGAGTACTGTGTTCAGTTCTGGGCACCCCACTTCAAGAGGGATGTGGACAACATTGAGAGGGTCCAGAGGAGGGCCACCCACATGATCCGGGGACAGCAGGGCAGACCCTACAATGAGAGGCTACAGGACCTGAACCTGTTCAGCCTTCACAAGAGAAGGATGAGGGGGGAACTTGAGACCATCTATAAACTCACTAGGGGGGGACCAGAGAGGAATGGGAGAGACCCTGTTCCCCCTAGTGTCCCCCGGGGTAACAAGGAATAACAGCCACAAATCATTAGAAAGTAGATTCAGACTAGACATTAGGAGGCACTACTTCACAGTCAGGGCAGCTAGGACCTGGAACCAACTTCCAAGGGAAGTGGTGCTGGCTCCTACCCTGGGGGTCTTTAAGAAGCGTGCCTACCTGGCTGGGGTTACTTGAGCTCAGTTTCCCTCCTGCCCAGGCAGGGGGTCGGACTTGATGATCTACAAGGTCCCTTCCGACCCTACTTCTATGATTCTATGATTCTATATTGGCTATCTTTCAGAATGTTGCATTCCATTAGCTTGTTGTTAATGGTTTCATTGATGATTTTTTTCCAATAACTTACAAAGGATTGAAATCAAACTGATTGGCCTGTAGTTCCCTTTCTCCCTTTAATGATTGTTTAAGTCTAGGATATAAGTGTAGGATGTGTGTATATGCATGCACACATGCTTATACACACATGCATGTAATTTATTCAATATTTTTCTTATTTGGAAATTGGTGTCTTAGTTTGTATCACCTATAATGTTAAAAATAATGAGTTTCTTATATATAGCATCTCAAATAATGGACATACATCATCATTTCTTGGGGTTCTGTTTGATTGTGCACTGTATTTTTATAGCCCTAAAAATCTGAAGTGACGAGTTCTATTAATACTGCTCTATTAATACTGCTTTATTAATTTTAATGGATCTATTTTTTGTGAAAACCATCAAACTGTCTAAAACAAGAAAGCTTCAAGAGAGTGACATTTTACTGTTTTTGAATACCTATGGTATTATACAATTTAATAAACCTTTCAGATTCTGGGTTCTTGTGATTAAATAAAAAGCTTAAAGGCTTGATCCATATATGGACTTAGCCTTTGTGTTGCAGCACTTGATGTTTAGGTATCTAACTCTACTTTATGGAATTAACATCCAAGTTAGGTGCCTAAACCAGCTATTAGATGCATGGGGAATATTAACCACCTGAGAATGAAATACAGTAGTCAGCAAGATGAGTGAACAGCTGCCCAAGTTAGCAATAGGAAATACTGAGGACAAGGGGCTATTTTAAATGCCATTCTTCACTAGGATATATGTGCCTTATCCTAGTCTATTAGCTGGCACTTCCCTCTGTTTGAGGTTCGTACCCCAAGCCCTTCTCTCGGAGTTTGGCATTTAGACCTTGGCAGATGTGAGCAGAGAAGGAGAGGGAATTATTTTAAAAACTGACTTTGTGGCCTAGGGGTTATGGCACTTGCCTAGAGAAAAGAGGTTGCAGCTCTTGCTCCATTGAATACTTAATAGAAAATAATGAAATCTGTGGTTAAATAGGAACTGCAAACTAGGTTTCCCCTTTAGCAAGCACTATTTCTACTAAGCCAGGTGTCAGCAACATTCTTCAGCAGGGGGTTTCAATGACCCAGTGTGGGTCTGAGAAGGGTTGGCACTAGCACCTGCCTTTCCACCTTGCAACTGGGTGAGGTGTGGTTTAGGGAGAGCCCCCCTCCACCAGAGTCTTCCTTCAACCAGAGTCTCCTTTCCATGCCACATAACTGTAGTGGAGGAAGAACTCATATTCTGCTGAAGCCCTGGACATCCAACTGCAGCATCGTACAGGCAGAGCCCCCTCAAAGCCATATTGTTAAAGCCATGGCTTCACAGGTCAGCTCCAAAGTCTTCACAAGCTGCCAACCCCTGTAGTAAGCTATTACTGCTTGGTCTTTCTCTCTCTCTGGCCCAGTTATTCAGAATCAGTGCAATGTGGAGCAGATTTAATGGAAGAGGAAGAGAGTTTTTTTGTCTGTCATTATAGCTTGGTATTTTAAGTTACTCCACTGAAAGATGGGAAATGTAGCCTCAAATCCTCACAGGTAGCAGAGGAAATTGAACTTGAGTATCCCTTGCCCTGAGTAAGTGCACTGATTACTGAGCTCTTGGGTTAAAGAGGTATTTCCCCCTCAGGCTATTTTCTGGATGGTCCATGATCTGAAAAATATCTACAAGATCAAACTTTTTAGATTAGATGGATGGAGGAATATTAATCTGTAAAATGCAGTGAGCCTAAGCCACTCTGTTTGCCCAGAATGGGAACTTAATGTACCCACTGTTAGAAACTTTTGTATCTCCAGGATTAATACAGCTAAGCAGACGTTTTGAGAACTGCCATTTTGGACTCAAGCACCCATTTGGGACCCAGAAACCTAAATTGGGAGATAGGCACTAGTATAGTCCCACCCAAGTCATTTTGATTTCACAAGTTAAAGAAAGAAAGGTTAGAATTTCTTGTTCCAGTCAGTCCAGGTGTAGGGTAATACTATGGTTAGCTGACTGCATGGTTGTCTTGTATTCCCACTTGTTGTTATACCATTACATTTTATTTGTCACTGAATTATTTTCAATCCTAGTACCACTACACTTCTGAAACTGAAAGTGGACAAGTGTAGGTCAAGGGGAAGGAAAATTAAGGGTCATCTTAAGTTTATACAGTGGTGTCTTTTCATTTTCTATAAAGCTAACTACATTTAGGCTCCCTGTTGGGTAAGCTTTTTCCTGTCTATTATTTTCAAACAAGAGAGTGCATATGACAGTCTGAGAATCACACCAGCCTGAACACAGATGGTAGGGATTACAGCACACTGAGCCTTGACCTTCAAGAGCCTGCCGTTTCTTTTCAAGGTTTCTCTTTGACAGCTAGACTGGCTTTTGTCAATTAATTTCATTAATATATCCCCCCCCCCCATGATCAATTACCTGTGCTTTAGAACATGCCTCAAAATTATAGCAATATTCAAAGCTGGTTCCAAATTGAAAAAATGAGAAGTGTCACAATGAAATACTGGAACATTTAACTAATCATGATGAAACACAGTCCAACTTCTTCTCAACTTTTTAACCAACTACCTGTACTGATAGATTTTGACTACAGTGCAAGAGGAGGAATGAACTCTATTATATGTATTCATGAATCTTCTAGTGAATTTAATTTAAATACAGATGATGAGAAAATTTTTTATGAGATGGCCACAAATTGTTATAGATGTCAGTACAGAACCTACATTTTGATTTTATAGCAAGGAAGGTAAGTGTATGTGGGACCAGTTACAGAAGCTGCCATTTTTTCAGAAACCCCACTGAAATCAGAGAAGTTGGTAGAATAGTAAGGAGGTATTCAGTAAGGCTATGCAAAGCTTCAGTTCCTGATTCCATTCAGCAGATATTTGGCCCAATTTGGTGGCTGAATCTCTGAATCTGAATCAAATCAGGGGAATCTTTAATCTCTCTGAATTGAATCGGAACCTTCCAAATCAATTCAGAGAGATTTGGAAAGAGTTGGTGATTCAGACACAGGCACACCTTAAAATGTTTTTTCTATATACCTCAAGGTACCAAGTGGCTTGTGAATGCTGAGATGGTGGGGTGGATGGAGTGTCCCACAGGAGCGCAGGGGGGTCCCCAGCGCCCTCAGCAGCAGACCTGGAAGTGGACCAGAAGCACTTCTGGGTCTGCTAGAGAGCATGCAGGGGCAACCCTCCATGGCCCTCTGGCTCAGCAACTAGTGCTTCCTGGGTCTGGGGTGGGACCCGGCATCCTCTCACAGCTGATCGTTGAGGCATAGGTGTGTGTGTGGAGGGGTGCCCCGCACACTCCCTGGCAGACCTGGAAGTGGACTTAAATACTTTCAGTTCACTTCTGAGTTTGCTGCTGAGCACACCCCCCCCCCCCCCCGCCGTGCTCCTGTGGGATGCTCCATCTGCCCCAGCATCACAGCTTGCACGAGCCATGCCTGATACCTCGAGGTATGTACAAAAGACATTTAAAGCTGTGTCTATGGCTGAATCAGCATTGAATTGTCAACGAGCCATGCCTGATACCTCGAGGTATGTACAAAAGACATTTAAAGCTGTGTCTATGGCTGAATCAGCATTGAATTGTCAATTTGGATTTGGCCGAATCGAATTGGGGACAGTGAATCCATATCAACAAATTGAATCACTGTCTCTGATTTGGGCCGAATCCGAATTGAATACAGCCCATTTTGCACACACCTAGTATTCAGGCCAAACAAGGCTGGCAGAATTTGTCCAAATAGAAATGAATGCTCCTGATTTTTGTGTTTTGTTAAATGGTGAATCCAAACAGTCTCCTAATATAGTGAAAATATCATATTAAGTGAAATGCAGTGCTTGCCCTTGACAAACACATGAGAAAGCCACATGAAGACAACTTCTTTCAGTGCCACCATTACATCAAGATAATGAAGATGTACTGGTAGAACTAAAAGCAGACCATGGTCTATTGTTTTTAACACAGATACTGGGCAACTGAAAGTCTGAATACTTACATAAGCCTTTAACAGATGACATGAGGGTAAAAACAGACACAGGATTTCTCCCAGAACAAAGCCTTTTAATTTGGGACACTACCCATGTACAAGCTTATCGTCCGACTTTAAGTATCTGTGAAGTATCCAAGATAAATGCTTTTCCTAGGGACAATTATATCTAATTAGAGGTAATTGTCATTCATTCTATGAACAAGGTACACATGTAAAGAGATGAACAGCTCTTCTTTAGTCCCAGGTGTTGACTTTGATCAGTTAGAACCACTCCAAATGTGACACTTGTTTTTAGCCTGACTTAAAAGCTAGACTGTAGGCATGTCTACACGAGGTATTTACTGAGAAGCTGACTAATTCCAGTAAGTAAACACCTTAGTATCTATATGTGCACCCTTATTAGGGTGCAGGAAACTAATAAACTCTGCAGCAAGCTAGTACATGTATTTACTTGTATAGCATTTACATGTACTACTCTGCTGAGTAGGGTTTTTTTGTGTTCAGCAGTGCACATGTAGACACTGACCTGGCTGGCTGGGGAAAAAGGGTGCTCACCTTTGGGGCCCCCTGCCAGCTGGGGCTACTCCGCCCCAGTTTAATGTGCTACAGTTTGGGTGCATATGGAAACGGCATGTTTGGGAGCTTTCCAGAGCAGTAAGTTACAGAGTTTATTGCTGCACGTTAATGGCATTTATAGATGCACCCAGTGAGAAGTAAGTTATTTCTGTTTCTGGGATTAATTGGACACACAATAATTTTTTTTCACAGTACTCCAGCATTTCTGTTAATTTTCACAGCATAGGGAATGCAGAATTATTTAATAGGGTACAGAAAGTTGGCCCAGCAGTCTAGAACCTCAGAAAAGGTCTGATATGAATTTGTTCCTAAAAGTGATTGTTTGTGGCCTTTATTGTTTTATTTGAAATATTTTATCTACCCCTAACCACAGAACTATGAGGTGAAAACTCTTTAAATAGGATAACTGCCATATCATCATGCATATACCCATACCTTTTCCTCAAAACCAGCTGAGGAAAACTGGAAATATAATGTGAGGAAATGACCTCTCCATTGGTCCAGAAATTTGGCAAGAGTGAAAGGGGAGGTGGAGCAGTGCAACATTAATTGCCATGGCTCTGGAAGACATGGCAATTAACATTTCCACAACTCATTCCTTCCATCACCAAATTTCAGGACCCATGGGGAGGCCGCTTCCCCAACCGCATGCTGGGTTGGTATGCAGGGTTGACCTGTGGCTAGACCTGGAAACCAGGTCTGACCTGACATATGGCCCCAGACCCAGTGCCCTAAGTCAGATCCTATGAACTAGCTCCAGAGCTACATGCTTGGTTGGATCCAGTGTGCTGAGTCTGGGGCCACATGCAGGCTCCGGGGCTGTGCGCCAGGTCATGCCTGGTATGTGGTTCTTGAACCAGCACTGGTATGGTTAAGTCAGACATAGCCATGAGGTTTCAGGCTCTGTGCCTGCACAACAACAGGGCCTGCACACACTCCCCAACCCCAGAGCATGGCCCCTAGCCTGCAAGCTCCTGTGCATGGTAGCCACTTAGTCCCAGTGATCCCAGACCTCAGATACTCTAAGGTAGGGTTACCATATTTTCAGTTTAAAAAAAGAGGACACCTGGCAGGGATGGGGAGGGTAATATGATTGTGGAGAGGGTGGGGGGAAGGGGACAGTGATATGCCTGTGCCCTGCCCCCACCCCTCACTCTCAAGCCAGAGCTCCCCCAGCCCTACTGCTGCCCCTGACACCTGGCCCACAGTGCCTGGCCCCTCCTCAGGCCATGCTGATGCCCCTCACTCCTGACCTGCAGCCCCCTGGGACTGTCTGTTCCCTGCACTCCCAACACACAGTTCCCTGCCATTCCTGGTGCCCCTAACTCCCAAACTGCAGCCCCACCATCCCTCTCCCAGTACCCTTCACTCCTGACCTGTAGCCCCTTATCCCCCAGCCCTGCTGGTGACCCTTACTTGTGACTCACAGTCCCTTCTCCCCCCCACCCCAAGCCCTGCCAGTGCTCTCACTCCCAATCTGCAGCCCCCTGCCCCGCGCCCAGTTGTGCAAACATCTCCTGGCTGCCCCACCCCTGTGAGCACAGACATCCGTGTGGCCCAGCCATGCAGCTCCCTTCCACCCTTCCCCCGCTAGAGGAGCAGCCAGCTCCCCAACTCTGCTCCAGCCCAGTGCTGAGGAAAACTTCAATGATGAGCATAGCAAAATCCTAAATCCTGGACATTTGTTGATAGTAAAAAAAAAAAAAACCCAGCTGGAAGGAGATGGAAGGACCCAAAAAAAGGACATGTCTGGAAAACAACCCAGAGATATGGTAAGCCTACTCTAAGGTAAGATCTTTTTTTCTTCTTGGGGCTGACTCAAAATGGGATGTGTATTGAATTTGGGGATGTGTTATATGAGATAAAATACAGTAGTAGCAATAACTCGGTTACAGGCTAGACCACAGCCTGTACCTATTTGGCAATACAGGGGAAATAAGGCCTCCTCCAGTAGAATTGAGAACTCCTCTGTATGCAGAATACTAGCAGCTCTGGTACAGGCATAGATGGGAGTGGAAACATAATCTGTATATCCAGTATTTCCCTTCTCAATTGCACAGAAGGATAAGGAAGTTAGCAGAGCATTTCTTTACCTAGCTCCATCTATCTGTCTACCCTAGGGTAGTAATTTGCTCCTGGCACAGGCCAACGGCAGATTAGTTCCCAAAAGCAATGGAGTAGAAAGGGAGCAATTATTAGTCACTGAAATGCCCTTCTGGGGCAATATAACTTTATACCTTCCCTTACAGTGAGCTGTATCTAAAGCCACAATCTGACCTTGAATAAAAACTGTAGGAGTGCTAACATAGAAGACAACTGTAGAGATAAAACTCATTGGTAATAAACAGGGCAGCTGCACATTAATTCTCATTAACATTAAATAGGAGTTACCAGTGTTAATCCTGTGTTTCCTGGACCAAACAGATCAAAGTTTAAAACTATAATATATCTGTCTCAAATATAGTAATATTTATTCAAACTGCAGTATAATAACTATAACAACATTTGGGTGCTATAAAAATGTTGAAATGTAGTGTTATGTCACCATCTATATTGTTATTTCTTACTATAATTTATTGTAGCAAAATTATAGTCCAACCACTGGTTTAGGATAAAAATTACAGTTTTAATATGGCATTTTTTTAGTTTGCATAATTTTCAGAATCCAGTACAGTAAGGCTTTTGATCCAAAATGAACAGGTGCTAAAAATGCCATGCAAGATTTGCTTATATTTTAAAACTTCATTAAAAAGGGATTTATGATTAGTAGAATATATGGGGGGGGGGAACTAATTAAAAACTGGGGCCCTCCATAAATTTACTTTGCTTTTGCCACTTTAGTTATGTAATGTTTTGCAAAATCCAGAACAATAGGTCTGCAACTCAGCTCCCAGAGCAAAAACAAATGTTGCATATTTTCAAAAGAAATAGTGATAGATTGTAAAAAGCATGCTATTCACTCTGAAAGCTGACAAGCCACAAATATGACTACTTGTTTTCTCTCCAACCCCACTGACAACAATAGCAAGCTTATTTTTAACCTAGATGCCTAGCATGGAAATAAATTTTACCTCCCTCATGAACTGATCATACCCTGATGAAATAAATAAGAGTTTGGCTACAGATACTAATGGAAGTAAGGTATGCCTTTAATAGAGTCACTGAAGTTGAAGGCTTGGACTAGTTAAACAGAGCTTATCCAAGAATATGAATTTATGACAATTTGGTGAAAAAGCAGGAGCATATTACAGGGTTTCAATATTTAGATTCTTGGGCAGGTTTTCTCTGGGGCAATCTTCCCTGAACTTAATTTATCTTTCTTCGTTAGTCCTTACTTTATAGGTGTAGTACCTGTTCTGTATTTTTTAGCATAAGGCACATGTTAAAAAACTACACTTGCCATATCTTGGGGGACACTATTATATGTATAGCCTCTTGCTGCTGATATCCTTTGCCAGTGTTCATTTGAAGATCTTTGTAGATTAAAAAGTTATGCCAATAATGTAATTCCTGTAATGGTTGTATGTTACTTCTGAATTAGTAGGGTTCTATTTTGTGCAAAGGGTAGTATCATGACTTTGTCTTTTCCTCTTTAATAATAACCACACACGGACCACAATGGCACCGTTGAGACCAAATAACCACTGCTTGTCTCATTAGCTTAGGGGAAGTCCTAAGGCATAGAATACAGCCGGTATGCACATAACAATCCTAAAACTGCTATGCTCAATCCCAGTTCACACAGACAGAAAGCTGATAAAATGTGCCATCTGGGAGCACCTTGTGCTGTCCACAGGTGTGTATCTAATTCAAGATTCTAAAAGTGTTTCTGGAAATGCTCCAGAAAGTGATGTTTTTGCAAGGAGTGTGCGAGGAACTTATTTTTCAGTGGTAGTGGCAGTAGTAGTCTCTGAACTGCTCTGGAGACTGAATTGATGTAGCCAGTGATTGCTAATAGAGGTCTCTCAAAGTATATAAAGGGATACTATCTTATTCCTATACATATATAATTAAAGCTTCTGTTAAAGTATTTGCAGTGCAATAGTGATAAAATATAAACCTAATGGAGTTCATTAAAGTATTGTATTTTATATTTCATTTTGCCTGCCAGCAAATGTTTATAGGGATTGCCAGATATCGATAAACAGTTTTTGCCTTTTTTCCCCTCAAAGGGCATTTTACATGATGATCTGATTGTTGACATTTTTCTATAAAATAAGATAAAAAACTCATCAAAACAAAAATGTACAATGCAGCAACAAACTACCTAAAATGATCAAAAGCTTAGCTTTTACTTCACAAGGGCTGCATCTATACCAGATGCTGACTGCACAGTCACTACTGCACAGTTATTTAATACAAGTATAAACAATACTAAATGACTGCCTGGTAATCTGAGTTACTTCATAGTACTGCCGATGAATGCCTAATGCTACTGCTCAATAAAGTAATGTCATATTTTTTGCCACGCAGTGCTACTGTGCAAAAGTATTGGGTTGCTGCACAGTCAGCATCTAGTGTAGACATGGGCAAGGTTCTTTTTTTTTTTATGCTCATTATTTGTTATTGTAGTAAGCCTAGTTGGGAAATGTGTTTTGTACAGAAAGAAAGATTTCAGAAATCCTTTTTTTATTTCTTCATAAGTTTGAGGGGTTTGGTCAAATACCAAGAACTCAAATTTATGGGGTTTAGATGATAACCTGAAATTTATATAAGACCTTTGACATTTTCTACACAAATTTCTAGTTGGTCAGAAACAATTGCCCAATGCAAAATGTTTCAAACTAAAAGAAACTACAGCTGCACAAAAATTTTCTTTGTTAACTGATGCTTCAACTGTGGAAGACTTACATTTTACAATACTTCACTGTAATACAGCCTCACAGCAGAGGCATTTGTTTAATGCTAACCAATTGCTTAAGTTGTTTGCTGAACTGGTCTAAATGACTGAAACTTTTGTGAACAGGAGAATATAGACAGTGAAATTCAAATATTTAAATAACAAATATTTTTTTTTATCATATGATGTTGTTGTTGTTTGTTCTTTGAATTCGAAGATGACCATATGAGCCCGTAACTGGCTGATCAGGCCAATTTGTGCTTTGAACTGCCTGTGGCACACTGAGCAAGAGATGATGCTTTGGGTAGCTTAATCAACAGCAGACATGCTGCTGTTGCGAGATTTATAGGGTTTGCGCTTCTGCTCTGCCTCAGATGTTCTCCTCTGCTCTGGAACAACAGTATGGATAAGGCTTGGCCAAGTGGCATGATCATGAGCGAGATCTTCCCAAAACTTTGGGTTAATATTGAAAGTTTCAAGGATGACTGGAGGGAGTCCCTGAAATGTTTTTTTCTGGCCTCCCTGAGAGCACTTTCCCTCCTTTAGCTCACTGTAGAAGATCTTCTTATCATATCATAAAATGTGATAAATATGAATGTCAGTTAAAAGCCATTCCCAAACATTCAGATGGGCAAACCCCAGTTACACAGATGTTCAAAAATAGTGAATAACCAAAAGAATTAATATGGTTAAACCAAGCACCATTCCAGAATTTCAATTACTTACAATTAGTGTATAAAGTTTGCAATTGTCCTTAGTTGGCAAAATCTTAAAGATGTATTACTCTTTGTTAACTTTTCCCCCCTAAAATAAGATAATCTCGTATAAGAGTGACATGTTTGTTATTAATCACATAGCAATGGTATAATGGACCTTCATAAAAGAAATTTGAGTCTCATTAATATCTAGGCAAGGATTAATTAAAGTAACAAATAAATTTTACAATAACTAATAATAATTACATTTTTAAAGAATTTACTGAAAGCCCTCAAGTAATTTTATCAGCATCACATCCTATAATGCAATATTTTTTAATTAGAAATTAATTACTTAAAGAAATGATCCATTTTTAAATCTGAACAAGCATATAGTATGTCTTCTATTTAAGG
The DNA here is from genome assembly GCF_000455745.1 of Alligator sinensis. NCBI lineage: Eukaryota > Metazoa > Chordata > Crocodylia > Alligatoridae > Alligator > Alligator sinensis. The sequence continues at coordinate 3,655,413 of NW_005841861.1, read as the reverse complement.
AAAGAAGAATAAATGTTATTGAAATACCTGCTGTGATTTCTGGGACCCAAATTTTGAAAAGTAGTTAAGGACTTAAATGATTGGTTTAAATATTACTGAAATTCTTAGTAGTGTTGCTCAGATGCTGCCTGACACCATAAGTACCTAAGTCCACTAAATACCTCAGTTTCCACAAGTTAGCACTTGCAGACCCAGCTGAATGCTGCTACTAACCTAAAGCTAATAAATTGCTGACATAGTCATAGAATGCTTTTACTGGTTATCTTTAAAACATTTTAAATCTGTGTAATGCTATACTATCATAACCCTAGAAGAGTTTTAGAGCAGTAAAGTTAAGGCTTTATGCTGTCTCCAATTGGCACAGCTGTGACTTGCCGCTAGAGGATCTTGAGCCAGAATGCTGGGGTGGGAAAGGATGGGGGAGGGTCGTGTGTAGCTTAGAGGTAGAGCCCTGCCTCAAGGCTTCTCCTTGGAAGGAGAAGTCTCAAATAAAAAAAGAAAATACTGTTTGGAGTGAACTGGATAGGGGGAGAAGTAAGGAGAAAGGAGTGAAGAAAAAAATAGAATAGAAAAAAACAAAGGACCAAAATCTTGCATCCATTTTACTGAATTGTGAATGGGAAAGGGGAGAGGATTGGGTTAGCAAAGCCAGGGCAGAGTGGAGACCCAGAGGGCTCACTGCATGCCAAACCAGGGCAGAGCTGAGACTCAGTACTACATAGATAATTGACAGTAAGATTTACTGCAGTTGCTGTTTGCATAAGAGTGCTAGAGCAAAAAGCAAACTGAGATCAGCTGCTCCTGGGTGCTCAGAGCAAGTAGCAAACTGATGAGCTGAACCTGGGTGCTCTGAGTGGTCAGGATTGCACCCCCAGGGACAGGAGAGGGTGTTGGCTTTCTACTAGTCCTACTCCCTGGACAGTAGAATTTAGGAGGGTTGAAAGTTTGCTCACAGAGCAGAAGAATGGAAAGGGCTGAGAATGTTGCATCTTGGGATGCCGTAGGAATGAAAGTAGAGTGTTTTATCTTCCTGGAGCATTCTAACAATGCCACATACCAACCTGGGTAAAACTGTTCAAAGACAAACCTCACTCCAATGCCATAACTCTAAAATGTTTGGAGAGCACTTATCATGAGTTAATACTCTTTAATAGGTGAATGCTCCCATTTTAAGTGCCTTCATCATGGTTTAAAGGTAACCTGTAACATCACTTTTAATGGTGCTGATGCAGGATTCTTAAATTGGGCCCAGTCCTGTGAGCATGTTCTGAGCACAGTTAACAATGGACACATCTGAGGAGTAGAAGGACTGGATGCAGGTAAAGGGGCAACATGGCACCTATAACAGAGGACAGTTGTGGAGGGCACAAAATGTATATATGTGTCTTGGTGCTGGGGGAAGTCAAGTTGAGATGACTTTAAACATAGGTGTAAACCCCTTTTCTGCTGGATTTGGACTAGGGGTTTGAATTCAAAATGTAAGACTAGGAGAAGGATTTCAGAACTAGAAGGGAATAGTACATAGCAGGATAAAGGAGCTAGAAGGTAGATGGGAGAAAATAATTTAGCTATGGATAAGCACAGATTCACTATGCAAATAGGGGAACGTAAATACTGGACAGGAAGGAACTAGCTGTTGTGGGCTTAAGCAACCATGTATAGTGTAATAAAATAACAAAGAGTTTTTGGGTAAAAGGAAATAAACTTGGGAAATGAAATGGAAAATAGGCAGATTTCATCTGTCTGTTACTATTTACACACACACAAAGACACACACACACACACACACACACACACACACACACACACACACACACACAGAGGGAAATAACTTCCCAATTGTACTTGAAAAAAATGAAAATCATTGTGAGAGCCTGGGGGTGGGGGTGGGCAGGGGGGAATGTCATTCACATGTGAATTGGAGAGTGCAGTCTGGAAAGAAGATGGTCCAAGAGATGACCTCTCTTCTGAAAGATGGTCTGAAATGAAATAAAGTTTGAGAACCTCTGATGTACTATATCATTTCAGGACATAGGCTTTTAAATGACTGCCTCTTACAGAGCTGTATTTTATGGTGCTATCTGGTACCGTGTTTTATACAAGTTAATACTCATCTATATCAGTAAATCTCCCCCTCCCCCCAAAAAGATACATGTTTAAAATTTAAAAGTAAAATTTAATTTCCTCTTCATACCGAATATTGTGGTTCAGTGCCATATTCATGCTTCAAGTTCTGATTTGCTAAATAGTTGTTTTCATCTTCTGTACTTTATATTACCCCTTTTTGTCAGTTATTTATACATTTTGTATCTTTTCCCCTGACCTTACCTTCCCACTGATACAGAGATGCCAATTGCTGCTGTTCCTACTTAAATCTACCATCTCTAAAATGCCCTTGTGACCTATTTGTCAGCAAGGGAGAGCTTTCAAAACACTGACAAAAAAAGGGAGAAAAGGCCATCTTACAGCAGGCTTTTCATCTGTGAATACAGCTAAAAATGCTTTTTCTTAAGATACAGTATGCTCTGTGAAAGTGCTCAGGGCCAAATTACAGACAGTCACTGGGGGTGTGCTAGATAGAAGAGATGGTCTGGTGGGGATGTAAGAGAGATAGTTGGAAATTTTCCAATTGAACATTTTTGTGTTAGAAAATACCAATTTGTCAAAAGCAGAAATTTTTTTAGGAATATGTTGTATTTGACTAAAATTTCTTTTGAAGTAAAATTGGGGAAACACTTTTGATAACATCAGAATGTTCCATCTTTATTCTTTTTGTAATAAAATCCTTTGTTTTTTTCCCCACTTCAAAATTACTTTTTTCAGTTCTTTAAAAATTGAAAAAAGTGAAAATGAAAAATGCCTGAATAAATGAATTAAACATTTCAATTGACCCAAAATTCAACTACTTTTTTATTTGTTCTCTCTCAAAATCATGAAACTCCACCTGAAATGAAAAATCTTCTTACTCCATAACTATAATCATACATAAGGATAGTATCACTACTGAGGCAGCAATAACCTACCTATGCATCACCTGAGTTTCATCCACGGAAATAGAGGCTATAGTCTTTTAAACATGAGTTAAGAACTGCTTCTTACTGATTTAGTTATTTACATAGACATAATGGGATAACTATGAATTAATTTTAATTATACATTGACATAAAATCATTGACATCAGTGAAATTTGGAGGTATTAGGCCATTTCAACTTTGGGACTTGAATATTAGGCCAGTGCGAAGCAGCTAGTATTCACTTTGGATTTGGATTCAGCCGATTCGGGGATAGTGATTCGATCTGGTGATTTGAATCACTGTCCTGAATTGATTCAACCAAATCTGATTTGCAGATTTGGCCGCTGTTGAATCGGCCAAATCTTCGAATCAAACAGGCCCCATCCCCCACCTGATCTCCCAGCCCCATCAATGGCTGCCCTGCCCACCCCAGCTCCCAACTCTTTAAAATTAATAACTAAATGAATAAAGAAAGAAAGAAAGAAATAAAAAGCCGCGCATTCACCGGCTGCTGCCACGCAGGGGGCTGGTCCCTGCTGCTGTCCACTGCCGTGTGCTGCTTGGGAGGGCTCTGCCATGAGCCCCCAGAAACCCAATGGCTGCTGCAGCAGCCAGGGAGTGCAGGGCTTTTTTTGTTTTTGAAGAGCCGGGATGCTTGGGCCAGGCAGGGCAGCTATCGATGGGGCTGGGAGAGCAGGTGGGGGATGGGGTTTGTTTGATTCGAAGATTTGGCTGATTCAACAGTGGCCGAATCTCCAAATCAGATTTGGTTGAATCAATTCAGGACAGTGATTCGAATCACCAAATCAAATCACTGTCCCCAAATCGGTCAAATCCGAATCCAAAGTGAATACTAGCTGCCTTGCACTGGCCTAATATTCAAGTCCCAAAGTTGAAATGGCCAAATACCTCCAAATTTGATGGGGGTTTGTGGCAGAGCCCCCCACACAGTGCGGGGCAGCAGGGTGCAGCCCCCCGCCTGGCAGGATCTGCTGATTACAGGACTTTTTTTTGTTTGTTTTAAAGGTGGGGCAGCCAATGATGTGGCTGGGAGAGCGGGCAGGGGTTGGGAGTTCCCCCATGGTTCCCACCCCTGCCCCCTACTTACTGGCACGGAGTCTGGGTCCAGCTCCCTGAGGCGGTGAGCGGGGACTGCCCAAATCTCCGAATCTCTCTAAAGCTCTCTGAATCAATTTGGAGAGCTTTGACTTGATTCAGACCTTTTTATGGGTCTCTCAATTTGATTCGGATTCAGAGATTTGGCCACTGAATTGGGCCAAATCTCCTCCGAATCAAATCAGCACCCAAAGCTTCACACAGCCCTATTGAATATAGCTTCAGGTAATTCACTTTTTAGGCAACTGAATGTGAATATCTAGATCACAACAGTTATTTTTAACCTAAATAAAATGCTAATTATTTTTTGTGTTGTGAGATTTAAAAAAAAACACAATATATCCTCTCTCAAATCCAGCACTTGTCAGAATAAGAACAATAATCCTCTTTATTGTGTCCAGTTACTACAGTGAGTTTAAAAATCTCCTATACATGCTAATAAATTAAATAAAATGAGAATCCCAACATAAAAATTTAATGTTCAGGTCTCCCCATTCCCCCCCTAAACCCTTTAATGTGAAAAATTGAGTGCAAATCGTATTTGATTAAATTTCAGAACACATTCTGCAAATGTTATTGGTACTTTAAATTGGATTTCAGGGGTGAAAAACACCCCTTATTTTGGAAATTCATTACTCCATTTCATATAAAACAGCCCCCACCATTTTATTTCATTATTTCGTGACATATTCACAGATATCACAAAAGGATTAGTTGACTGTAATTCCAAACATATTAGAACAATCCCTTTATATTTGACAGCCACTAGTGACCTATAAACTGTAGACTTAATACGGCAGAAGTGCTGAAATATTCAACAGCTTATTAATAGTCAATACTCATTGTTTTATCTGATTAAAAAATACCACATTCATCTAATTATTAAAAATTACAGCAACAGGCCTCTGTAGCTAGAAACAGGAACCTTGGGAATTTCCCACTGAACATTATAAGAAATAAATGAGCCAGGCATGGCTGGTGAACTCATTCAGACTGGTGGGGCAGTACAGCATCCTATGGGAGCCGGGGTGGGGGGCGTGGGCAGGAGCGTTGCAGCCAGCCAGGCACTCCGGATGGTAGCGGGGAGGCTGCAAACCCCTCTGTTCCCAGTCAGCTGCAAACCCTTCCCCACAGGACGCTCCACCTCCCCACTGGTCTGAGTTCACCAGCCATGCCTATAATGAGCACCACATACTCTGGTGGTCTTCCTCCACAAACATGCACACACATACATATATCATTCTGTCACATTTTGATTTTAGTGGTCAATAGCTGCGTCTATATGACACACTGACTGTGCAGTTGTTACTGCACAGTCATTTAGTACTTGCATACACAAATACTAAGTGACTATGCAGCAACCAGACTTACTGTGCAGTAGCATCCCCAAATGGCTTTTTGGTGTTGCTGAGTGCTCAGTAGCTCGTTACTACTGTGCAGTAGTGTCACATCATGCTTTGTGCCATGCAATGCTACTGAACAGTAATAATGAGCTACTGTGCAGTCATTGCATCGTATAGACGCGGCCAGTGTTATATATCATCTAATACAATGGACTATATTTAGCTACTTATTTTAAACACAGAACATAGTGAAACATCTAAGGCAACATACAAAGCAAT
>NW_005841861.1:3641397-3649651 GCF_000455745.1 Alligator sinensis | reverse complement strand
TGTAGGGCCAAATTTTGCTCCCTTACTCATGAGGAATTGCAACTCACTTTGTGAGTAGTAGGCTGTTCTGTTACAGATTGGTGGCCTGAGCTCATAATGTGTGGCAAAAACAAACAAAGCACTACAATGCCATTGTACTCTAGACTTCACTTAAGATGCATTCCCTGATAATATGAGTTGACTACAACAGTTTTAAGTATTATAAACTTGTATTCCACCTCAGTTGAGTATGTGTAATACTATTTCATGTTCTGAAATAAAGATGCATTGTGATTATGCAATATGGATATAGGCCCCTGCCATCACTGCACTGTGCCAGTACCCTGCACCTTGCACACTGCACCATGTACCCCAAAACAATATTGGATTGGGTTCCCCCAACTGCTCTGTGTGGACACTTCTCAGAGGTTTACCCTAAATTTCTTGGCCATGGGATCCTCTGGATGCAGTCCCTGTATATGAAGAACAACTGGTTTGGATTCCTTTCACCAAATTCTTCATGAATTGTATCTCTTGATTTAAAAAATCCCAACACCACATACTATCTCCTTTACAAATTGTTTTCATATTCCAGGAAGTTAATCGCTTGGGGGTTTTTTTGTCTCCGATGACAGAGGATGGGTGTATCTTCAGAAATCAATCCTCCATGTTAAGATGTATGTTTTGACTAATTTCCATTAGAGGGAGAGGATTGCTACTCAAAACATTGCTTAAAGAAATATTGTGTTTCTGTTGTTTGAGAGGAATACTACTCAAAACATTGCTTGAAGAAAGATTGTGTTCCTCACATCTTGCGTGATCCATTATCATTAGTTAGAGCAGGTAAACAGATGTGTGTATATGTAGGATTAACCTTCACAACAGAAGAAATGAAAAATACTTATTAACATGCACATGTGCTGGACTTGTCCAAATGCATTATGTGTAATAGTTCTCCCTACCCAAAGATCTCTGAAGCATGCTGTGGTAGACCATAAGGTCAGGAAAAAGGCTTAATTGCAAGAACAGTTTCCATTTAGCAAAGGAGTGAGCTGAAAAGTGGTACAGAGAGTTCCTATTTTTGTAGCATCCCTGTAAGTACCCAAATGATGCTTAGCTTCATGTTAACAATATTAGTAAGAGGTGAACCACAAAGATTTCTTAGATACAATTTGTTCTCTTACATTAGGCAGTCAGTAAAACCTAGAGCCAGATCCACAGCTGGCTGCAATGAACTGTGCCTATTTACAATAAATACTAACCTGGTGGTACAACAACATAAGAGCCATGTTTCTATCTCACTGGCAAAGTTTGATGGACTTATTCTGGATAAGTCCCAGAGCTCAGAATGTCATAATTTGTTTAGAATATTTAGGATAAGGGGGGCTTAAACTGCAACCACTTTGACTATCAGGGCAGTTCTGAATCAAATTCCTATATAAAAATCTCTGATTTATTTAATCTTATGGCTGCATTAAACTCTGTTTGTTGGGATATGATTTAAATGCCACATGATTTGTGCCCAAGATATCAGTGTTCTTGAAAACAGAAATCTATCATTCTGTGACATCCACATCCTTCAGGATGGCTGGAATGATATATAACCAGTTGATACAATAAAATTACCTCAGTTCCTGCTTTGGATGATTATTCCCTTCAAGCTATGAGTAAAATTACCCATGGAATCAATGGATGCTGGCTCCAGCCATAAGAAAGGGACACTGATATCCATTGACCCAGAATAGATAACTAAGCCAGGACATAATTCTGTTGTCTGTCCCAACTGTTCTGCATTTCACGTTTTATTATGTACTGGAATGTCAGAAGTAAACTATTAAATGAAATTGCTTTTAGATGGATAATCATGCTCAGAATAGTCATCAGTAACTTAGTGTCAAACTGAGAAGAGATATCAAGTGAGGTACAGTACAGCCTGGAATGGGGTATAGTACAGGATAATATTGGGGAATTAGGTGTATAGGGGTTTGTTGCATAAGCCCTTCTCCCTATACACTTTTCTGCTATAGCTCTAACCTGTTTGTTACAACTATTTCTGGTTTTGGACAGTGGGTCCACTTCTGACAGGATTTTCTACTATTCAGTTAGTATGACTGCACTCCTCTGCGATCTTGGTATTTATTTTCTTTTGGACTGAACCTTTAAATTATTCCATATTTTTCCATTTGTACTGAAGACAATTGCAGAGTCTGGAAAGTATTTTCATTAATCATATTTAACCAAAATAGTGAGAATTCCCAAATGGTTGCTTTTCACAGGAAATACATTCTGCAGAATTTTATTGCCATTTAAAAAAAAAAATTAAACCCCATTGTTACAGAAACATTTTCTTTTGGTTCCTTCAATTGCTAATCAAGACTTCCAGGGTCCCTTTATGGAGTCATCACAGTTTTCAAAAAAAATGGGTCCACGTTTACTTGTTTCCTTTGCTCTGATCTGTTTTCAGGCAAGTGAAAGGAGGCTACTAAATGCTCCAAAGCATGTTAATGTATTTGCCTTTATAAAGAGTTGGGATGCTTGCAAACTTCCTAAGTTATATATAGCCTATAATTGAATATACAGAGTAGTTAGAAATATAATAATGCATCTATCATGAATACAAATAAAACAGCTTGAAATGCAGAAGTGTAAGCATCAATGTATCTGACCAGTAATGCTTCTGACATCAGGGGAGGATATTTTGATTTTTACTGGTGTATAAGACCAGAACCAAGCCTTGAGTTTATTGGATTCAATGCAAATACACGAATCATGAGGCCCTACACAGGGCCCAAAGCTGTGGTATATGCTGCTGGTCTAGACCATAGGGCCACCTCTGGGTATATTCTCACTGGAACTTTTAAACAGAATTCTCCACTAAAAATCAATGGGGATTTCTGCTTAAAAACTGGTGACACAATACAATGCTATCTTATAAAATCTACTTATGATTTTATCATGAGCCTTACAGTATTTGCTGTTCTTCAAGTTCCATTTCTTGAGACAATGTAATTATATGAGAATTTTGACACTAAAAAAAAAATCTAGTTCTTATGTTTGCAGAGGAAAGCTTGAAAACACACACCAAGTGCAGACTTCAATGTCAGAAGTCACATAAAAGAAGCCAATATTATTTTTAGTAATACATGTGATTTTGAAGCTAGTTTCAAGATTTTGGGGGGCCCAGTCCAAGATTTTTTAACATCTGATTGGCTGATATTGCACTTATAACAGTAATAAAGTTGTGCATATAGGAAAACATACTTTTTTATTTGCTTGTTCTTTTATCCTTGTCTGCTTTGTTATTTCCATGTGCTTAGGCAAGTGATGTAGTTATTTGCACTTGGAAAATGTAAATCATCCTAGGTTGCTCAGCCTGAATTTTCACTGTTTTCAGTCTTTTTTTTACATGATGACTTAGCAAGCAGTAAGTCAAAATTAGCAATTAAATTAACTTAATTTTACAAGTTACTTTAAATTCATTGGGGAAATAATTCTGGGTATTCATTATTATCTTTTCCCCATATCATAGTATCATAGAAAATTAGGGCTGGAAGGGACTTCAGGAGGTCATTAGTGCAACCCCCTGCTCAAGGCAGGGCCATTCCCAGCTAGTTCATCTCAGCTAAGGCTTTGTTTAGCCGGGTCTTAAAAGCCCCCAAGGATGGAGATTCCACAACCTCTCTGGGTAACCTGTTCCACTGCTTTACTGCCCTCCTAATGAGAAAGTTTTTCCTAATATTTAACTTAAACTTCCCTTGCTGGAAATTGAAATCATTGTTCCTTGTTCTGCCTTCTGTCACCACTGAGAAAAGTCTAGCCACATCCTCTTTCAAACCACGCTTTCCGTAGTTAAAGGCTGCTATTAAATACTAGGTCTGTGTGGAGCTTCATTCCCCGATTCGATTTGGTGGTGATTTGACGGCTGAATAGCTGAATACGAATTGAATCTGGAGACCCTTTAATCTCTCCAAATCGAAATCAGAACCCTCCAAAATCCATTTGGAGATTCAGCCATAGGCACAGCTTTAAATGTTTTCTCTACATACCTCAAGGTACCAGGCAGCTCATCAATGCTGCGATCCTGGGGCAGATGGAGCATCCCACAGGAGCACGGGGGGCGGAGAGGGAGTCCCCAGTGTGCTTGGCAGCAGACCTGAAAGTGGACCAGAAACTCTTCACGCTGGTCCACTTCTAGGTCTGCCGGGGAGTGCACCTCCCTTCCCCTTGCGCCTACCCAGCTCAGTGACTGGTGCCTCCTGGATCTGGGGGGGCACCTGGGGTCCCCCCATGGTGAATTACTGAGCCAGGGGAGAGTGGCAGTGGGGCGCTTCCGGTAATTCTGGTCCACTTCCAGGTTTGCCACTGAGCACATGGGCGAGCCTTCCCACGCTCCTGTGGGATGCTCCATCCACCCCAGCATCACAGTGATCATAAACCATGCCTGGTACCTCGAGGTATGTAGAACCGCCCCCCCAACATTTAAAGCTATGTCTTTGGTTGAATTTCTGCTTCTCTGAATCAGCATCAAATCTTCACATTTGGATTCAGCCAAATTGAATTGGGGACAGTGATCCAAATCAACGAATCAAATCACTGTCCCTGATTGTGCCAAATCCAAATAGAATACGGCCCATTTCGCACACCCCTATTAAAATACCCCCTTAGTCTTCTCTTCTGTATACTAAATAAGCCCAGTTTCCTTAGCCTCCCCTCAGAAGTCATGTGCCCCAGCCCCCTAACCATATCATTACTTTAATAGCTTTTTCAGAGCACAAATGCATGCCAAAAACAACACAAGAAACTATTATTCCCCCAGTAATAGATATTTTCGTCTAATCTTTTATCATTATTTCATAGAATTTTAATGAAGGTGCACAGCAAATGAAGGTACTGGTATGAGACAGCCAGAAATACAGTAGATTTTTTATTCTTACTTTTTATAAGTAGCCAAGACTTCAGTTCCAATTATTGGTGGTTGATATCTTTATTTGAAAAATATAAAAAAGTTCCAAACATTCAGTTTTATGTGCGTCTCAAAGTGCAGACATCACTAACTTAAACCATCATGGCCATCTGCAGTAAAAATCTCTCTCGCTTTAGTTACTGGGAATTTTGTTGAGTTCATAGACTAAACATTTAACAGTTGTAAGCAGTCAGCAGCTTTATTACTTTTTACTGCTCTTCCAGATTCATCCTGGATTCAATTTGTCTAAGTACATCAAAGAATTCTAATTTTGAAGTTCACCAAGTCTTTTGGACTGCTTAAAGATTATTTGTCTTCTGAAAAGTTTAATGTAAACTAAAATGAAAATTGTCTTGATGATTTTATTCTGTTTTAAATCTGTCACATCATTTCCCATGTGCTCAGAAAATCCCTCTCAAACTTAAACTTATGTTTCCTTCTTTCAAGTAATGCTATGCATGTCAGCTTCAAGTTACACAGTTAACGGAGTTCCTTTATTTTGATAGTTTTCTTTTCCCATACAAAGTTCAATGAATTAAACACTTACTAATGTCATAAATTTGTCTCAAATTCCTTGCTCCTCTCCTAAAGATTGTTTTTACTATTAGGGAACAAATGAGAGTACATTTGGCTGATCCACCACAATAATACACCTCTGCTTTAAGACTAAAACTTTCAAGAACAGAGCAGACTGAACAGTACTGCCAACCACAAAATTAATGAGGTATGGCCTTTTGGTTATTGAAGAATTCACATGGTTATACTGTCATTTGAAAATATATTCCTCATTGTGAACAGTTTGAAAACATTGAACAATAATTCCTTGGCTGGTATTTAAATTTCAGTTCTCATGAGAAATATCCCTGTATGTGTATTCCCAATCAAATGCATATATTAGACAGTGAATATACATACTGGGAACAATTACACATCTTCAATTTATTCATGGAGACCAGTTTTGAATTTTTCTGAAAGTGTTTGAATACAGCCATATTGAACCAAAACTTTTTGGATCTGAACACTAAATTCTGAAAATTAGCCCAAACTGGGGAATGTTCTGTTCTGAGGAATCCAGAGGGATCTATCAAAGCTAGCAAATGGTAAAGAAGTTAGTGAAATAGAAAATGAAATTTGATGTTGATAAATAAAAGTCTATAATTTTTAGGAAGAATAACTTGAACTAATCTTATGCCTTATTTAGTTCTAAATTAATCTTGACAATTCATATAAGCTGGAAAAAAAAATCACTCTAAGATTACATGCAGACATTACACTTAGATCAACCTAACTAGGTTAGGTTGATCTAAGTGCTGATCCATACGTATGTTTGCAAAGGTTAGATAGGGAAAAAAATTGCTGGCCTGATCTTAGTTCACCTTAGTACACTAATGTCAGTTTGGAAATGGGTTAGCCCAATCTACTGAACATCCATCTCTAAACATTCACAGTGCTGCCTTGAGACTGGGAAAGCCCAGTCATTTGCCATAGCCCCAGGGCTGCACTTTTCCTACACCCCCACCCACTGGCAGAGCATCTCTGTGGAGGAATGAACCTCTGGTGCCTCAGGGCATGGTCTGGGACTGTTCCCTAACCCGTTCCCCCCCCACCCCCCAGGGTTTTGTTTGACACCTGAATACGAGGGGTTTAATTTTGCTCCCCTGCTGAAACTTTGCATTTTGGGGGGGGGGGGGGGGGAGCTGTTTTGGGGGGGGGGGGGAACAGTTTGTTCTCACACATGCCTCTGGCAGCATCTCAAAATCCTTTGAGATGCTGCAAGAGGCACGTGCAGGCTCGTCTGGATGCACCCATAGGTAGCTGATTTTATTAAACCATTAAGAGGTATAACACTTCATTGCTTAATATTGGATGTTTAATTAGTCCCTTTTTCCTATCTTTCCATATGTTCTTTAGAGGTAGCCCAACCAAAGTGCATCTCCGCTGATAACCACCCAACTTCCCAAAATATAATAAAATGAAGTGTCCCAAATCTCTAAAGCTTGGTCTTTCCACTTGCCTCAGCCTCCCACAGTTACTTTACCTCTAATTGCTAGGAGTCTGTCCTGTGTATGGAACTGGGGTGGCCATCAGAAGTGGGTCCAGTGGGATCATGTGCTGGGGTTGTTTAGAAAAGGAAACCTGGTAATATGGTATAAGAAGTGGTTGAATAATTTAGAGAAAATATTATGTCTTCACACGCAGTATCTTAATCAATCTTATTGAATCATCTTATGCAAGGAAGATTTAGATACAAGTGCCAAGAATAACTAGATTCATGGTAAAACTCTCATGTGAACAAAGATTGAAAGACTGTGTGAAAATATATGGTTTGGAGAGAAGGTAAATAAAAAAACCCAAGTAAATAGGACACAAAATAATGAACAGTAAGGAGAAACATTTTTGTATATCCTCAATTTGTGCAAGAACACGAGGATAGCCAGCTATGTGGAAATGCAGAAAAGTGTAAACTTGATAAGGAGAAACATTTCTTTTTTTCTAATGCATATTTAGCCTGTGTAATTAAATGCCATAAGATACCAAGGCAAACAATGCAGTAGAATTCCAAAATGATTTGGCTATTTATATAGATAATGCAAACATCACACACACAGGATCAGTTAAAAAAATAAAGCCTCATTCTTCAGGGCAGACTCTAACCACTATAGCAGTAGGAAAAATTTCCTCTTTGAACAGGCTGTTCTATTATTAACCACCTTCTTTTGAAGCAACTGAAATCAGGGCCTGGGAAATGCATGGGATATGCCTCCACTGTTCTCTTACCCAAATTAAGGATGAAAAGGAAATATAGGTGGGATATTCAAAAGTTATTCAAAAGCAATAACTCCTGTTCCTGAAATCTGTTGGATCTTTTGCGACTGAAGAGTGGAACCGAGTTAGACTAGTGATGAATATTTGAAAAATTCTGCCCCCAATCCTCTCTCCCAAGTGGTGTTGGCCTAGGTAGATGAGAATAAGGTCACATGATGTGCCTTAGTGACATATACAAAGTCTGGGAGCCAGGAACTCATGACTTCTAGGGTGCTGACAGATATGCAGCTCCCTGCTGTAATTCATAGTGCTTTTCAGGAAGCACCAGGAGTTACAGCATTCCTCCCATTCCTCCCAGACATTCACTGTTGAGTCTCAGGGGTTGGGGGAATTGAGTTCCAGTTTGGAGTGGCTGCATGTCTGCAGCCACTCTCCTCTGGCCCTGCCCCCAACCCTCCTAACTTGCACTGGAGGGTGGAGTGGATGGATCGAAGCCCCACCCTCCAGTGAAGGCTGGGCAAACCCCAGACAGAACTCCTTCCCCTC
>NW_005841861.1:3640607-3641366 GCF_000455745.1 Alligator sinensis | reverse complement strand
TTTCCCTGCTCCCAATCTGAAGACAGAACCAGGAGCAGGGCTTGGCTGTATTAGCCCAGCCCTGCTCCTGGCACATGCTGACAAAAGTTAATGAAAGCGGTCTGCTTTGGAGTTCCTTCATCTGAACCCTCATGTAATGAGGGCTCACATTGTTGTGCAATTGGGCACATTTAAAGCACTCTGCAGCTATGATTTTTTATAGTACTTCCATAGCACTTCCAAGGGGCCAATCATACAACAGATGTAACTTCCGTCTGTGCCTCCAATGTTAACTTTAGCATTGATTTGCCATTAATTTATTTTCCCATTTCTAAATTGCATGAACAGTTACCTAGTAACTGGCCTAACAGATTTCTTTTTGATGTTATAGATGGGGATTTCTTTTGAGACCGTGCAATTTATTTACAAAGAATGTTCAAAAAGTCATGTTTCCCTGACAGTGGCAAGCAAACAGTAGGAGGCAGTTTCTTGCACACAATTCTAAGATTTTCTTGAAGGCAAGAGATCTGTGTTTTGGCTCTCTGCCAGACTTTCTATGAAATGTTAGGGCTGTGTGAAGCTTCGGGAGCCAATTCAGTTCAGAGGAGATTTGGCCCATTTTGGCAGCCGAATCTCCGAATCCAGATAGAATCAGGAGACCCATTAAAAGCTCCAACTTGAATAGCGAGCCTCCAAATCAATTCGGAGAGAATCAGAGATTCTGCCATAAACTATACAGGCAGTCCTGGACATGGCTGCCTCCAGCTGGTAAGTCTGTTG
>NW_005841861.1:3630753-3640592 GCF_000455745.1 Alligator sinensis | reverse complement strand
TGGGAGGGTGGGTGGGGGTGGGGAATCACGCAGGACTCGGGGGAGGGGCGGGGGAGCTGCTCTTCTGATGGCTCATCCTGCTGCTTTCAATGCTGGTCTGGGAGGACATAGGAGCAGGCGTGTATCCCAGGATCTGTGCGGGGAAGGCTGGGCCATGTTGCACTTCAGGAGGCTAGCCCTAGCTGCTCACCACAGGGCTGTGCTCCATTGGGTGGGCAGAGCCAGGGCTGTGCTCCAGGCTGCAGCTGGGGCTGGCCACCCGGAGTGCAGCCCTGACTCCACCAGCCCTGTGGAGTGTAGCTGGTGGCAGGTGACTGGGGTTAGGCTCCCAGAGCACAGCTTTCATGATGCAGGGTCCCCAGGGATGGCTGTGATGTCCCTTGGGCTCCATGACAGTGATGGATCCACCCTACAGGCACCTTCTAATCTCATCTGCCATGTCTTGGTGGTAAAAGTAATAAATAGGTGGGCTTCCCTCGAGTTATAGCTCTGTCACAGTCCTGATGGACCCCCCCTAAACTCTGTGGATTATTGGACTCTTTGATGGTCCCTGCTCTCGATAGGTGAC
Organism: Alligator sinensis; assembly: GCF_000455745.1. NCBI lineage: Eukaryota > Metazoa > Chordata > Crocodylia > Alligatoridae > Alligator > Alligator sinensis. Next base: position 3,640,024 of record NW_005841861.1, on the reverse strand, counting down.
TCGCCTAGGCTAGATGCCTGGCTCCAAAACCTCCCCTTTACCATGCGCCATGCCTCACAGGTGTTAATTAAACATTGTTCCTTTTTATGAGGCCTCTATCTAGCTTGCCCTCCTGTCATCGCTAGGCCAATGGGCCCTTGTAGTGGCACCCTCTCTAGCACTAGGGGCTCTCCACAGCCCTGTCACTGCACCATCTGGCACTGGGGCTCTACATGCTCATATGCCCCAATGAGGCCTCCTTCTCCTCAATAGCTTTAGCCTGGTGGTCCACTGGAGTACGAACAACAAGCAAAATATGATCCCCTGGGCTATAACATGATACAAACAGTGCAAAGTGCACTCTGTCTCTTTAAAAGAGGTCACTTCTCTCTGAGCATTAAGTGCTTCACAACCCAGTGTACCTGATGAGTTGCTGGATCCCCATTAGTCCTTTAAGTAAAATATCAGGCAACCACAGCATCTCTGGGCAGGTCTTCTCTGCAGGAGCTTCTTCCCCTGACAGCTGCCAGGGAACTAACGGCCTCTAGTCCCAGCCCTGGGGCTTATATGTGCCCAGGACCCTGCCTTCCAGTCAGCTGACTGAGTGCAGGTGTTAACTAATTCCTTCATTAGCCTGCTGCTATGGCAACCTGCACCTGTGGGGGTTCTGTCTGGCTCCTAGGGCCCTCCCTCTAGGCAGTTTCTACCCTTAAAGGAGCAGGCACATCTTAATGCCCTGTGACAGCAGCCCTGGCTCTGCCCTGCAAAGCACAGCAAAGCACAGCCTGGCAGCAGGCAGCTGGGGCTACCCTCCTGGAGCCCAGCCCAGCCCAGCCCAGCCCACCTTGCACACATCTGGAGGTAAACACCTGCTCCCATGCCCTCCCAGACCAGCGGTGAGAACTGCCAAAGGAGCCACCAGAAGAGCAGCTCTTGGACCGGCGGTGCATGCTGGCACGCAGTGGCGGGAGTCCCCCTCCCCGAGTTTACACCCCCCCATCCCAGCTAGGCAGTTTGTCCCAGCCCCAATCCCAATCACTCCCTCGCTGTGGGGGCGTTGATCTGCCCCGCCCCCTATAGCCCTTCCCTCCTCCCTCTTCCCATCAAAGCACACTTACTAGCTGGAGGCAGCTGTGTCCAGCGTCGTCAAGTACTGCCTGTATAGTCTATGGCTGAATCTCCAAATTGGCGCCAAATTTCCAAATCTGAATGAGCCAAATTGAATTGGGACAGTGATCCAAATCATTGAATCAAATCACTATCCCTCCAAATCAGCTGAATCTGAATCCAAATACTTGCTGCTTCACACAGGCCTATTAAATGTTTCCACGTTGTCTTCTGATATTCTGCATATTCTGCTCATTTTCTCCTTCAGTATCTGACCGATGTAAACACATGCAACTGCAAACAAATGACACTTAAACCCCCATGCTCAGTTTAATCTTTTGGCCTGTCTTTTTCATTGCTCCAGCCATCACTTACCAAAAGGTCATTTAATTGTTGTTACCTCATTTTGCTTGAGCAGAAGATGGAGATCATATCCACCAGATTTAATGAGATTTGTGATTGTCTATAGATCAAAGGGACACTTCTTGGCAACCATGTAATCTCTAACACACCAGTGTTAAAGTATCTGGCTCTGTCAAGGTGATTGTGAGAACAATCTTTTTAATGCCATCTTCTTATTCTGATGAACCGTCGGTGTGGCAAAAATAGAAAGTTGACACTGGCTTGTTTATGATGATGATTAGTGGTCTGCCATGCAAAGGAGGTGCCTTCACTTCTGTGATGATGTCTCTCACTGGGATATCTCTGCAATGTGGCCTCAGTGCTCTTGAAGCTGGTGAGAAAAAAGGCAGGCTTGTCTGCTGATTCCTGCTTGCATGTGCCAAACCTGGAAATGCAGAAGTAAAGATGCCCTGGAGATGTCCTCTATCATTGTCTATGAGATCTTTTCCTATATGTTTAACAGTGGCAGTAGGAGGTTTACACCAAAGTATCTTGGCTGCCACACTTCCAGGTTTGGTTCTTGTGAATAAGAGCTGGTAGGTAGGACAGCCTCAAAACATACCATGGAAAGTGTAGATATACTCACGGAGAGGAGCAAAGGAAGTTGCTGTCCATGATAGAGCAAGAATCATTATCATAAATCAACATTCCTTAAATTTCTATAGTTTTATACAATGTTTTAGTGTCATGGGATAATATAGGATGGGATAACACTGTCTCAGGCACCACTGATAACATATAGAGATTAAATGCTTGCTGATATTTGTTTTGAGGAACCACTGCTACATGATCAAGGAAAAAAAATGTTGGGCTAAAAGGAGAAGAGAAAGAAAGAAACACTCAACCCCCTAGGATATAGAAGATAGGGGATGTAGGGGATGTCATAGGTGTAGCATATCCCACCATAGTAATAGGGCTCAGTACGCTCTCTGTTGCTTTTCAATATGTACATTGTTGGCCTGTTTGACATTCAGTCCAAGAAGTATGGCTATGCTGATGACCTGACTCTCACCAAATCAAGCAAGTAATGGGAAGCCATTGAATCCACTTTGACATCAGATATGAACACTCTTGCAAATTATTTCCATAAATGGTGTTTCCAGCTTAGCCTCACGAAAACAGTGGCAACATCCTTCCACCTAAATAAAAATCAAGCAAAGAAAAAAATAAAAGTCAAGATTGGTGACTGGACACTTGAACATTGTTATACCATTACTTATTTAGGAGTCAAGCTGGACCAGTTGGTTACCTACCATCACCATCTGGAAGGGGTTCAGAGTAAGGTTAACAGCAGAGGAGATCTTATCCATCACCTTCCTGGCACCATCTGGGGTGCAAGTTTCCAAACACTTTGCATCTCTGCTTTGGCACTTGCATATGCTCCTGCTGAGTACTGTGCACCAGTATGGGGCTGCAGCATGCACATTAAGTTAGTTGATTCCAGCCTTAACAGTGTCAGGAGGACCATTACCAGATGCTTTATGCCAACCCCAGTTGACTACTTACGAGTCCTCTTTGGTATTCCTTCCCCTTCCCCCCATCCCAACATCAGGAGACAAGCTGCTATCCTGGCCCCAGACCTTAATGCCTAAGATCCCGACGATTGTTTGTACTCTAGCCTAGTAGCCACAAGCCAGAAAACCAACTACTGCCTGAAGTCTCGGAACCTATTCTCCACTCAGGCCAATAAGTTAATCAAATCTGCAGATGGCATATCACCTACAGCATGGACTTCCCATCAGTAGAGCATAAAATATGCTGTACAAGAACTGTAGCTAAAGAACTTCATCCCCAACACCAGCTTCCACCTCTCAGGATGGCAGCTGCCCCACAGGGCCTGGACTTAACTGTCTCAGAACAGGCATTGGATGGTTTAAGTTAAGCATGTACTCTTGGCGCCTCTCCAATGACACAGGCTCTAGATGTGGTGCTCAAGCTCAGACTGGGGACCATACCATCTACAAATGGCCCTCCTTCAGGTGCCCAAGGTCTTATTCACATTGAATATTCTACCTGTTGCTGACTTTCTGGCCCTCATGCTTCCTACATACAAGTATGGCAACACATGCATCCTCATCATCATCATCATCATTAAACACTGCCTAGCAGAAGGGGACCAAGCTTGTCAGAGGCCTCTATTTGCCAATGTGATATAAATAACATATAATATTAATAAGTAATAAATTAGTTTTCAATTGAAATTGATATAGCTGAACTGTGTTTCACTTTGGTTCTTAGAGATCACCTGGGAGGTTGCATGGGTAATACAGCACAATCTGCAGATATTTGTGCAACTGGAAATACCTAAATATACCAGTCCTAATTAGAGACAAAGCAGCTAATCAGCATATCCACCTAGTTTCAGTTCTGAAGAAAAGGGCCTTGTAACAAAAAAGTGTATTTAAAAGTGGTGCCCAGGCTGGTAACCTGCATATTGAGTTTTAGCCACTGTACAATAGCTACCACGGAATCATAGACCTATGGCAGATTAAATTGTGTCTTAGACTCTCAATCTCCATCAAAAGTGGCCAGTGAACTATTTGAAATGGTTTTATTTCTGATTCTCTTTAGGACCTTTAAGAACAGCAAAGCAAACAGCTTCATCATAATAAAAATATTTTTTTCCTTTTCCAAAATTGAGGCACTGACTAAACTAGAAGTCATTGCAAAAACCTCTCAAAACAGAGAAAGAGTAATTTCCACCACTTTTGCATTTGTTCCACTTTCAATGCAGTGTTAAAAATAATTTTTAAGTTTGGCCATCTGTTTTACATAAAACCTTAGTTGACCTTATACAAAGTGAAACAATGCACAGAAAGTTTTGCTCTTGGGTTATTGCCAATGAGACACAAAAAGCAAAGAATAGGTAAGAGCAAATACTGCTCTGAAGAAAATTAACCAAACTCTATTTGGGTCAAGAGACTTGCAGCTAAGGTTTTGTCTCCTATTTGCACAAAAAACAGGCTAATTTTGGGGTCTGGTCCTGCCACCATTGAAATCAACTGGAATTTTACCATTGGTTTCACTGTAAGTGGGATCAGCCCCCCAGGGAACCATGTTTGTCTGAGATAAATAAATGTGTCCAAATTCTCAAAATGTATTTTTATGCAAATTTGGGAGATGGAATGGGAAGGACTATGGTGCAAATATTCATTAAGTGTCCAATTCATCCCTTTAAAAAGTGCATTTAAAGGGCTTAAATTCACTTGAAGTGATGCCTAGGCCTTTTACTAGCTTTGTAGAGATGAATTTCCTCCATATAGTTTAGTTGGTTCTAGGTTGCTCTGAGAGGTTATTTGGCTTCTTGAAAATTCAAGTGAGGAGATGCGTGACACCTGCAGATCTTCACCTGAAGATCCTACTGTCTTTTCTTGTTAGTTTAAATCAGTGGTGCCTATCAATTTTGTCCCATGGGCTGGATGGTCAGTGTCCAGTCCATCCATGGGCCAGATCCAATGCCTACATAGGTGCAGCAGGCACCTATCCAGCCATGTGGAGGGATGGGGGCAGGGTAGCCCCCAACATGGCCCCACAGGGGAAAGAAGCTTTATCAGATCCTGGGGGAGTGGGAAGGAGGTATGGCCCAACTGTAACTTGGCCCCTGGTGGGAAAGGGGTGTGGTCCAGGTCTGAACCAACCTTGGGAGGGGGGAGGGGCTCTGGTCCATCTCCACTGTGGGGAATGGGGTGTGGCCTAGCCTGAATCCAGCCCTGTAGGGGGAAGGGGGCATGGACCAGTGTCCTGCAGGGTACTTGGGGTTTGCAGGAATTTGGCAGTGGAGCAGGGTGGCTGTAAATGGCCATTACTCCACTGCCACAGCATTTCCCAACCTGTGCAGTTCCCTGTGGGTCAGATGAGATGGCTATACAGGCTGCATTAGGACCATTGACCAGAGGTTGAGCACTCTTGATCTAAAATGCTTCACTTGCTATAATGTCATTAAGCAGAAATCACAGAGGATAAGAGGTAAGTCTGATTTCTACATGACAAGGTAAAAATAAGTAAAAATGGATGAGAATATAATATAAAAAAACTATAGGCTTCCATCCACACTGTGCTATGTGCAGAGATCTCCTATGTGGGCTTCAGTGGAACTTGTATGGATGCATCTGAGTGCTGAAATACACTCTTTATATCAACAGCTATAATCTAAAAATATGATTAATGAGTATAAAGAAAGGTTCAAGCTTTTTATTAAAAAGGCAATCATAAGTTACTGAACAGTGAAGGTCTAGCCATGCTTCTTAGAGGTAAGTTATTTAACAGGATGAGATGCCCCAAAGAAGCAGTGGGCCAAAATCTTTCTTAAATTACCTTTTTTCAAAGCCATTGACTTTGATGCATAACACAGCAAAATTTGGTGTGTGTAGAAATGAAATGTGTTTGTATTAGAGGGTACATACAGTGGTGCCTATAGTTTAGATTCTGTGGTAGTTCCTCTGAAAAAATCCCACTTTCTGTTGCTTATTTTTTTGCCAAACTTTAACTGCTTGGACCAAAATATTCCATGTGGGGTGTCTGCCTCAGACTAGATTTCTGTTTTTGAGCTAACTGGAAAAAACAAAATTAATCACCTAGAAGCCATTTTGGACTGTCCTCTACTTCCAACTGTATTCCCTGGCACAGTCTGGACCTTGTTCACACTATAAATTCTATCCTGTAAGATGTTTTTCTCATCAACCTAAAATGAGATACCTAGTAGGGCTGTGTGAAGCTTTGGTCCCTGATTCCATTTGGCAGAGATTCGGCTTGATTTGATAGCCAAATCTCCAAATCCAAATTGAATCAAAGGACCCTTAAATCTCTCCAAATTGAATTGGAACCCTCCAAATCGATTCGGAGAGATTCATAAAGATTTGGCAATTTGGTCATAGACACAGCTTTAAATGTTTTTTCTACATACCTCTAGGTGGCAGGCGGCTCATGAATGCTGCAATGCTAGGGTGCATGGAGTGTTCCACAGAAGTGCAGGGGCCTCCCCAGCACACTCGGCAGCAGACCCGGAAGTGGACCAGTAGCACTTCCGGTCCACTTCTGGGTCCACTGGGGAGTGTGTGGGGCCCCCCTCCCACACCCTATGGCTCATTAACTGATACCTCCTGTGTACACGGGGGGCACCCAGGGTCCCCCTGTGGCCAATTGCCCCAAGCCAGGGGGAGGACAGAGGGGGGGGTATGCACTTGCCAGCAGACCTGGAAGTGGACCGGAAGTAGTTCTGGTCTACTTCCGGGTTCACCACCGAGCACATGGAGGGCTCCCCCACACTTCTGTGGGATGCTCCATCTGTCCCAGTATTGCAGCATTCATAAGCCATGCCTGGTACCTCAAGGTTTGTAGAGAAAACATTTAAAGCTGTGTCTATGGCCGAGTCAAACCTTCAGATGAAATCTTCAGATTCAGATTTGGCCAAATTGAATCAGGGACAGTGATCCGAATCAATGAATTGAATCACTGTCCCTGATTCAGGCCAAATCTGAATCTGAATTGAATAGGGCCCACTTTGCACACTCCTAATACCTAGTAGCAATAGTAGTCTAAGAATGTGGCTGTGGAAGTAGAGGGGGGTGAGGGGAACAGTGTGCCAATGATTTGTACTGCTAGTTATTGATGACTGAGAACTAGAGAGATTAAGGGCTCTTGAGGTGAACTTTGGATTCTGGAAGGGAGTATTTTCTAGCTGTTCTATTATCCTTTTCACTAGTTCCCATTCTCTTGTCTCATCAATCTCATGTAAATACCCCAGCTCGTGTTCCTTTCCCCTGTCCCGTTTCTCTGCCACTCAACAGGCAGGTATCATTGTCCTCATTCTGATTCCGTCTTCCAACTCTTCTGTTTCTCTCCACCAATGACATCTTCAGCTCCTTCATCAGTCCAACACTCAGCCCCATGGCTCACTCTGCTGTCTTCACTGCAGTTAACTGAAGATAAAACTCTAAAGTTATCCCTACTGTAAGTCCATCACACACTCAAAAGTCTCTAGCTTGAGGTAGATGGTGCTTTATATTTGGACTAGTTGACCCCTTAGAAACACTTACAAGTCCTATAACTACCAAATTTAGACTATTTTCATGAAAATTGCAAAAGGTACATGCCTTAAGTTAGGGAGCACTATTTCTCTCCTAAAAAAGTTTAGTCCTTAACCAAAGCATGGAGATTCTGGAAGATTTAAATTTAAAAATTGCAGGACCAATTTCTTAACATGACAAGACATTAGTGTTTTCCTTCTTTTTGTTCTTAGACATGACTGAAGCTCCCTGTTTCTCCCCCTAAAAGTCATTCTAAAAGTACCCCATATATGCCGTATGTTTCTCTGGAAATAAATGGTTCTCTTTGCGGGGGGGTTGGGGGGAAGTGGAGGGGGGGTTAATTCTGCCTCAATTCTTCTGTTGTTTTCTGGGAGTTTCTTTTTCTCTTGTGGTTGAAACCAGTTTTGTAGTTTAGTAAGAGAAAAAACAAAATCATCTAAGCTAATAGTGGCTTTACAGCTCTTAAGTTTTTGTTTAGAAGTAGTTTATTTTGAGCCAGTCTTTTCCTTTCTGCCTTTCTTTCCCCCTAGAAAATACACCATAACCAGGCTAGCATACACTATTCATAAATGGTTACAGAGAAGCTTCAAGTTAATCAAATTCTTACATATGGCTCTTCAGGCAAGAGCTGAGTTTAGGGGCAGGGTTATGCCACTCTTGACTTAGAATAATTTTGGGAACAGTCCTCAGCAAATGTTACTTAATAGGCCTACTTGAAAAATATTGGAATTCTGTTATTTCTCAGTAAAAATATCCCTCCCCACCATTTGCAACTCAGAGATACCCATTTAATTCACAGCTTTCAATCCTACTTTGTCTTTGCTTCTAGAGGATTGTAATTTACTGATAGCCTATACCAGCAATACTTAGTACCTCACAGCAAACCCAGCTCATTGAGCTTTTGTGGTCATTGGTTTGTGCATATATATGTGGTGGGGGAGCGGGAAGAAATTTCTGTCTTTTTTACATTTCTTCCTGCTCAGTTCTCATATATTGGTTTCAGAGAATGAACTGGGAGGCATGTAAGCTTGGTTTCCTCTATATATCCAAAAGTCCAAGCAAACTATACAGAGGTGGATATGGGATTTAACTCCCTTCTTTTTCCCATATGGCAATGCAGTTCAAATCACAACTTCACCCTGTAAGAGTTGTCCATTAATTGAAAGCAGCTTTCACTGGAGATTATCTGTTCTGCTGGGTTGGTCAGTCCACAGTATAATTCTCCATGAATATTGGAATCATCCAGTTTCCTGGGAAATTATATTTAGAGTTGTAGCCTTCTATAAAGGGGTAAATTTCACATGGAAACCCAGTTTTACACTTACCCACACAGCTTTTCATGCTAGAGGTGTTTGCATCTATTAAATCAATTAGATAGAAACTGTACAGAGTGATTTATGTTACCATCCTTAAAAAAGAAAACAGCTTAAATTTCAATTATTCCTCATCAATCCCAAGGTAAGAAAATTCAGGGCTATATGGAATGAATTTGTGATGTATTCATAGGTATTTTGCAAGCATAAAATGTAATGATATAAATGTTATTGTGAATTTTATTTGACACTGGCAGTGTTGGCAGTAGCAAGCAGTGAGCAGCGAGTGGGGACTGCCTGCAGTCACCAATGGTTCTGTCAGCAGCAGGGGGCTGGGGGGTGGGGGGCAGTGAGTGGCAAGTGGTGAGCAGTGGGCAGTGAGCGGGAACCTCCTGCAGCCACTGGTGGCTGCATTGGCAGGGAGGGGGGGGGCGGCCCACCCCC
>NW_005841861.1:3625845-3629622 GCF_000455745.1 Alligator sinensis | reverse complement strand
GGCCCCCCCCCCAAAAAAGCCAGTGGCAGCTTCAGTGGCAGCCAATCTTGGGGAGGGGGCAAGTGCCCTCCTGTGCCTCCCCCTACACATCGCCTATGTCTGATACTGTGTTCAGTTAAGTTTATCTCAAACTGGTTTCAGCCATTTTGAAACTGGTTTACATGCACTGAACCTATGTTCTGTTACAGGTTTAAACCAGTTTCTGTTCACTTAAACTGGTTTACGTGTAACTTCTGTCCCAAGTCAAGGTGACAAAGGAGATAGGTTTTTTCTTTACTAGAATATTTCATCAAGTTTGAAGGCAATCATGAAAAGTCATATTAACATGACATATGGTGGACTGTGATTTTACATTCAGTACATGTAGGGATAATTTGCATTCACTGTCATGTCTACTGCTTTGGGATAAATCGAGTAATTGATATGAGTATAAATTGAGGTATAATTTACTAATCAGTAACCTAATACAGTAAGAAAGTAAACTTTTTTGGTTGTTGAACTACTGTATAGGGACTGAGGCAATCTGGGCTCTTTTTTCTAGCTTCTCACATGGCCTAGTCCTTGTAAGGCTATTTGAAATCAATGCAACTTACGTGCCAAAATATAAATGAGGATCTGGGATCTAATATTAGGGTGGCAATCATAGAGGACAGTCTGGTTGTCCTCTGTCCTCTATTGATATGAAACCAGACACTTTTCACCTTTTCTTGAAGAGAAAAATAGAGGACATAAAGGTGTCTGGTCGTATCAATAGAGGACAGAGGACAGAGTACCAGAAAACTGGAATGTCCTCTATGATGGCCACCCTGCCTAATGTCCCTGCACCCTGTTCCACATTTGTAAAGTGGAAATAACACTGCTCCTTTTCCTTTCACCTTTAATCTCATTTAGATTGTGAGCACCCCAGGTAGGGCCTATTTCTTGGTGTTCCTACAGTGCCAAACTCAAAGGGACCCAAACTTGCTTTGTGGGCTCTGGGCCTACTATATGACCAATAGGAAATACTAAACTGATTGAAGAAATCTGCAGTAGTTTTGAATCCCATTGGTATTTACAGGTGTTCCATTTATGGAGATGACTGTTAAAACAGGGTAAAGAATATGGAAAGAAAAATGAACAAAAAATGTAAATAAAAAGGACTTCTGCTTGTTTTGCTGAGATTCTCTTACAACTTGAGTTGCTGTATTTTAATAACACAGTGAAAAAGAGCAAGGAGATATTAAGTGCTGTAGGGCATTCTTCCAATCATTTGAAAAGAAAGTACTACATAATCTAAAAAATAATGTATCCAGTCTTGTAATGCAGGTTCATTAGGCATCAGATTGATTTATTGTATTGTTTTCTTTATAAATTATTTTCATTATGTTTTATCACTGTACATGCCTACTGCCCTGGGGAATGCAGGAATGAATGGAACAGCATGTGTAATAGACTGCTTTAATTAAAATAGTGTAATGCATATTTCAATGCTATTAACAAAAACAAAATTGATTTTGTTTTCTGGGCAATTGAATATGTTAAAGCCCAGGTGCCTTGCATCTATTGTTTAACCCACTGAGGTTAACTTCATTTGGCATTGTATAGCAAACAGATGTCATTCACCTTCAAACATTTCAGGGGGAGAAATTCTCCTCCACCAGTAGCTGTTTTCTCCCAGTTTCCTTAACTGCGGGTAGCATTACTACTTAGGAATGGGAAACCATTAGCATTAACATCAATAAGACAATTGATCCCTTTCAATAGCTTACAGTGAATTCCAGGCAGGACACATAGCTCAGTGATAGAAGAAAGCTCCTTAGTTCACTGCACTTCTGAACCTAATATTTTGTGAAGAGTAGTGTACAGTCATAATTCCATGATCCAATCAAAATTTCAAGGTTTGTTTGGGGGTTGTTTTTTTTTTTTAGTGATGGACAAAAACAAAAAAACCTCCAAAACCCACCCTAAAAATATTGTTAGATCATTATATCTACCTTTTAGAAACAGTTTCCTTTTTCTTCCTTTTCGTATGTCAGTTAAACTAACATTTTTTTTTAGCTCTGGGAAGCCCCAAAGCTTCCATTTCTAAGATGTCTATCTAAATGAAACACACAGATATGATTAATAATTTCCAAGTATTACATTGTTAAATTACTAACATGAGCTGAAATAGTTGTCCTAAAGTAGATGCCATCTATAAGCCAGTCTTTGCTAATAGCTGTCACTTATGATTTCAAAGATACCACAGATTCCCTTTTCTCTTTTGGCAAATGTTGAGTAATGTAGGCTCTTTAACAGTAAATGTGCTTCCATGTTTAAATACTATTATTTTGTGAACATACGGTATTTTATTTAATTTTTTTGGTAACCATGTAGTAGGAAATGTAAAACACTTCAGGTAGTATGGATTATAAACCCAGATGGCCAAATTCTCTATCCTGCTCCTATTCTCTACTTTTGGGCTGCTTCTGTGATGCAGTGGAAAATAGTTTAGCCCTACCTAATCTGCTAAGGATATTCTGCTGAAGGGAGGGAGATAGTGTGCATAGACATATTGAAGGCCATTATTCCCACAGTCACTGGCAGAATAGGTGTGGTAAGGTGGTAAGGTGTGCTTTTTTTCCTTGAACCTACTCACCTCTTCAGGGCATTCACAAAATCACACTTCTGGGCATAGGTGACTCATAGGAGGGAGGGCACACCCCCCCCCCCCCGAGACTGGCTGAGGCCACTGCTGGCTTCTGCTGGTGGTTGCCGCTTGCCATCCACCCCCACCCACACCACTAATGCTGTTGGCATCGTCTGCAGGTTGTTGCTGCTTGCTGCTCACCGCTGCTGGCATCTGTGGGCAGTTCCTGCTTGCCGCTCACCACTCTCCTCCCACCGTTGCTGCTGCTGCCTACAAATGGTGACCCCAGTCTCAGGAGTCACCAGTTGTTCATGATTCTGGGACTTTCTCCCACAGATAGGGAGAAAGTCACCTTTGATGCAGAAGGCCTAGGGCACCAGTATATGAGGCAGTGATTAAACAAAATCTTGACTGGGGCCTCTGAGCCCTACTCAAATACAAGCACAGTTTTAAAGTGATCATTTAGGTTAAAAAAAAATATATATATATATGTATATGTATAAAATGAAAGATATATGAAAAAGGTAAATATTAAAATTAAGAGTTAAACTGTGGGTGTGTGCAAGGGTTCAACAACTCAGCTCAGGTTAGGCAACTTACTTTGAGCCATCTAAGGGCCTTTTTCAGAGAATCATAGAATCATAAAAGTAGGGTCGGAAGGGACCTTGTAGATCTTCAAGTCCGACCCCCTGCCTGGGCAGGAGAGAAACTGGGCTCAAGTGACCCCAGCCAGGTAGGCATCAAGCCGCTTCTTAAAGACCCCCAGGGTAGGAGCCAGCACCACTTCCCTTGGAAGTTGGTTCCAGATCCTAGCCGCCCTAACTGTGAAGTAGTTCCTATGGATGTCTAATCTGAACCTACTCTCCAACAACTTGTGGCCGTTATTCCTTGTTATCCCAGGGGATGCTAGGGGAAACAAGGTCTCCCCCAAACCCTTCTGGTCCCCCCTAGTCCTTCTCTTGTGAAGGCTGAACAGGTCACAAGGTCCCCCCTCATCCTTCTCTTGTGAAGGCTGAACAGGTTCAGGTCCCGTAGCCTCTCATTGTAGGGTCTGCCCTGCTGTCCCCAGATCATGCGGGTGGCCCTCCTCTGGACCCTCTCAATGTTGTCTACATGCCTCTTGAAGTGGGGTTCCCAGAACTGGATACAGTACTCCAGCTGTGGCCTGA
>NW_005841861.1:3611480-3624772 GCF_000455745.1 Alligator sinensis | reverse complement strand
CCCTTCCACCAGGTGTACACCGCCTTTTTGGCAACCAGGCATTCCCGGACTTCCTTGGTGAGCCAGGGAGGCTTTCGGGCACTCTTGCCCCCCTTGCTTCTTGTTGGGATTGTCACCCCTTGGGCCCCGAGTATCGTCTCCTTAAGGAATGACCACTCATCTTGGGCACTGAGTTCCCCTGCCCTTGAGAACCCCAGCACCTCTCCCAGCAATCTCCTCAACTCATTGAAGTTGGCCCTCTTGAAGTCTAGGGCTACTGCCTTGCTGCAGGCCCTTGACACCCTGCGCTGGATGATGAATCCCAGCAAGCGATGATCGCTATCACCCAGGTGGTCAAGGACCTGGAGCACCCTTACCAGATCATTGCCTGTGGCCAGGACCAGGTCCAACAGGGCATTTCCTCTGGTGGGACTGTGCACCTCCTGGGTTAAGTGGAGGTCCTGTATCTCAGCCAGGAACCTCCTGGAACAGTCCGACCTGGCTGACTGCTCCTCCCAGCAGATGTCCAGGTAATTTAGATCACCCATGACAACTACATCCCTTGCCTTAAGTGCCTCTGCAAGCTGGCCCAAAAATTCCCGGTCCAGCTCCTCCCCTTGGTTGGGGGGTCTGTAGTAGACCCCCATCATTAAATTCCTCGCCCCATGACCCCCTTGTATCTTGACCTAGAGCACTTCAGCTTGCCCCTCCTCTGACCCCATTTTGCTGGCAGAAGATGTGTATTGCTCTTTGACATAGAGAGCCACACCCCCTCCCTTCCTTCCTTCTCTATCCTGCCTGTAGAACCTATAGCCCCTAATGCTAACTGCCCAGTCGTGGGATGAATCCCACCACGTTTCTGTAAGCCCCATTATGTCTGGGTTTGAACTGGCTGTTCTGAGGGCAAGTTCCTCCTGTTTGTTCCCCATACTCTGAGCATTGGTATACAGGCATTTAAGGCCTTGCATAGCTGTGCTTGCCACCCCCCGATTACGAAGACTATCCGGACCCCTGTTTCTTACCTGGGCACTCCTTGCATGTGTCACCTGTCTTGCTCATGTTTAGGTGGCTGGAGCCCTTAACCCTGGACTGGCTGCATGTTAACACCTTTTAAGTGGCTTAATGCACTCATTACTTGTTTTAGATTTACATCATTACAGGGCAGGATTATCTCTAGCCTGCCTTATTTTGTTGCTGTTCCATTGTCATGTGGCCACTTCCCAAAGCTGTTCTACTTAAGTTGAAGTCTTCCAGTATCCCAGAATGCTTTGAGGAGCCTAATTCTTTTTTCTCCAGAGCACCTGGTGGCTCTGGTGCCTCCTACTGCCGCCCAGACTTGCTCTTTTCCCACCAGTGGCAGCATGGGGGGCAGACACTGCTGGAGCTCTGGACACAAAAGGATCAGGCCCCTTGGAACTCAGAGAGAGTGAGCTCCAGGGTTGCAGCAACTGTCACATTGGCTCTGTGGTGAAAGCAGGTTTTTCAGGGTTCAAGCCTGGCAGCTGCGCTCTCAGTATGGAGCCCTTGCATCAGTTTCAGCAAGACCAGAGAGTCCCAGGGAAGCTGCTTCCCCGGGTCTTTCTGGTCTTGCTGAAACTGACATGGTGATGGGCCTGTTCCCTGCCTGGCAGGAATGGTGAACAGGTTCTGCTCCTAGTCCTGCTTCTGCTCACCTAGCCTGTAGTGGTAAGTCACAACTGTGCAGATGAAGGACAGACAGATCAGGTTCTTTGCCTTACTATGCAGCTGCTCCACTAATCTGAACAACACTAAACTGATTAACGTTTGTTCTCCTTACAGCATAAGGTCTAAGGAGGCCCTAAATCTGAGACAGGTTGTGACATATGGAGGCATTTGCCCAGTCAGCCAGATGTAAACAAGGTGGAGGGAAAAAACTGGCAGGTAAATGGGGGGCTGCCCTACCCAGGGAGAGGTAGTTGGGGGGTGAAAACAGCACAACCCCAGGGCTTTGGAGAGTGGCTTTTTCCCAGCCCTGGGGCTATGCTGTGAACATATGCAGGCAATTGTTAGGCTGGGTTAGCCCATTTTAGCTCAGGTTTTGTCCATGTGGTTTTTGTTTGGTAGTTTGTTTTGTGCTATCATGAAAAGACTTGTGCATGAGTTTAACTTTTCCATACTGACTAGCTCCATTGAAGTCATATGCTATCACAAAGTTAGCATTTCTAAATGGTATGATGCATAATGTATGAAGGTAAGCATGCGTAGGAATATTTACAGGATCAAGTCCTTTCCTTTGATTGTAAACTCTTCAGAGTTGGGCATTCATTTTATCTGTGTTTGTACAGATTGCCAGCACAATGGAGCTCAAATTCCAATTAGAATCTTTAATTGCCACCATAATATGCCAGGTTCTATTATGAACTCCCATAATCCTGGGTCTATAATATAACCATTGCAAGTTTTTACTCCATTGCAAGATAAGATGTCTTGTTTTCTCCTATTCTGTACCCTTATTAAACACATACAGATTGGTTCTTATCTTATTAAAAACCCAAGACAGTGCAGGCCAGTTAGTTTTGTTACTTTGAAGACCTAGGAAATGGCAAACAGACACTATATATTGGTTTCAGACAAGCAACTAACGTAACTTGATTTTCCATAAATAGTGCCTCTGAATCATCTGACTTGAACTATTTTTGGCTGTTAATGGGCTAAACACACTGACTCACTTATACATAGCATCCCTGAAAGACAAATATATTCTGTTGCAGAAGTCTAAATATGATTTTGATGGTTTTGCTTTATACAGTAGTCCTGGCTCTGGTTCAAAACAGGAACTGATCTTGGAGTATGGGCCAGTGTACCTCATTTTGAAGTCAGTGAGAGTTTTATTGTGTGAAGGACACAGGATTTGGGAAGAGGATGAGGATGGTGATGTTAAATCATTTGTTATTTTGTTTCCTTTTATTTTTTTCTTGGAAAAACACTTAGGATTCAGGGGCTTAATTCTAAACTTGTATACCAGTTATCAGTAAAGCTACTGAAGTCTATGGAACTACATCAGTGTGAAACCAATGTATGGCCCATTTTTCTGCATTGGTGATACAGTGCTATGTACCCCAAGACCTATGCACAATGGTCTGTCTTTATGAGCCACAGTGCAGGAATGAGGATGAAGTGAGAGCCCAGTTAGGCCAAGGTACTTATGGAAATCTTCCAAGAGCTAGATTTGCCACAAAATATCTTTTATAACCTGCTTCAGATCAGTCAAGAAGTCCCCCAAAAAGTAGCTTCTTACATGACACTTTTACAATTTCCCACTCAATGCCTAATTGAAAATTACAGAAAGGAATAAAAATGAGAACTCATGGAAAAAATAAATAGGTTTTTTTAATGGCCATTGTCTTTGTTTCATATTTGGTTAATTTTTGATGTGAAGGGTGAAAATTTTACTACTAATTGGTATGCTCTTTACTCTTGTAGCAAGATCTTCATCCATACTCCAGGCTTTTTATATTAGGTAAAAAGGGTCTCCAACTCAGGAACCCTAAAAAAGGCAGCTGTAACCAGGGAAAGCTTTTTCTGCTACAAACAGCATGGAAGACAGATGTAAGACTGACTTCTGAGGACCGTCACACAAGCCCCAGTGTAAAAGGACCTGGAGTATGCAGTGCTGAGTCAGTTTTAATGATGTTCCATTCAGCGGGATTTCATTCAGAGGGATTTGGGTCATATGGCTGCCTCATCACCCAGTCTGGAACTAGAATTTTGGTTTATTAAATTATATCATTATCAGCCTAAAAGTACAATAGAAATGACTTCTTGGTTTATTCATTTAGAAAAAAAAGACTAGAACATTGAAATTTTATTCTTTTGCATCTTTTCTAAATGAAGCAGGCTTTGGTACATTGGATATAATTTTTTTTTACTGTGATAAAACAAAATAACTACAAGATAATTGAAGAAAAAGTGGCAGGGATTTAACAATGAAAAGGTGTGTGCTAGAAATGCATTATCCAGTTGTTTAGAAAATGGATGTAATTTTAAATAAAATGACAGCAAGTGAATCCATCAACATATCTATGCTCTAAAGTTTTTGAGTCATAAAACTCCCTATTTATAAAGAAAAGTTATAAATGAGAAACAGAGAAGGGAAAAAACCCAATTCCTTTGAGACAAAATTTTTACATTTTACTTCTTGGTAAAATATGTTTTATTGCAGACAACTTACTACCTATAGAAGTAAATTACGATTATCTCTATTTTAACCAATCATAGAAAAGTAGCACATGGAAGCAGAGTTCACATGTACTTCAATTACACCCACTCCTTTTTCATTTAAGGGACAAATGTGTGAAAACAATTACTCACTAATAACTTATACTAAATTGGACTGAATAATAAATAATCCAAGATAAGCTACCAAGATACATGAAGGAATTTGACATAGTGGTAACTGCCTCTATCTACAGTTAATGCCTATTTATCTGCAAGCCAAACATAACGTGATAAGATTTCTAAAAGTACTTTCTCTGTAATACCAGTTTTTCTAGGATTTACCTCTCATGGATAAACTTGCCATTACTCTAAAGAAAGGTGAAGGTATGTGGATCTATAAATAAATTACAAAAATGAAATGTACAACAAGTACTAAAAGCTAGGTCTCTTTAAGCATATATTGCATGACAGGATAAAATGAGTATGTCTGTGCTGGGTTTGTAGGCCAACAAATTCCCACTTATTATTATTTTGAAATAGGAAACTTGAAAGGCCTGAATTTCAGCTCAGCTTTCAGGTTTTGATTTATTCTCCTGCAGCAGCATGCAGGTGTAGCGTAAATTGTTTAGAAGGCTATGGTCCAGATCCTCAGGTTTAGGTCAGATATGTGCAATGCAAGCCCCCTAAGTAGATGTGAGAGGAAGGGTGCAGCTTTATACACAGTGGGTGCATCTACACAAGACACTTAACTGCACGGTAGTGTAATTTACTGAGCAGTAGCATAGTTTACTGTGCTGCAAGCACATGCCTCTACACATGCTCATGCTTACTGTGCAGTAAAACCCCCTAATCATGAATAAATTTGATACCTGCATTTGCAAATGCAGGTATCAAATTTACTTGTGATTAGTTACTATGCAGTTATGCAAATTTGCTCCCAGGTCAGCCCTGCCATTAGGGGGCTGGCCTGTGGCTAGCCCCAGGGCTGTGGTCTGGGAGCCTCTCCTGCTCCAGGGCTGGGTTGCCTCAGTGTGACATAACTCCAGGCACTGTGTCCTCCTAGGCAGGCCATAGGGTAGCCTCACCAGTCTGTCTGCACCCTGGCACTGCTGCCTGGAATCGCAGTGCTGCACACCTGCCAGGCCCACACCATCTGGCTGCCAGGGCCAGATCCACCTGCCCACAGCCCACCCCCAGCGGCCCGCCCTGAGCCTGCAGGTTGCTGTGAGGCATTTTCTCTGCTGTGCGGCAGCCAGTTCCACATTGGGCCCCTGTGCTGGGTGCTGCAGTCAGCTGCCCTTGCCCAGCAGCACAGGAGCAAACACACAGAGGCCCAGACAGCATGGGGCCCACAATGGCCTCGTCATTGTCAACACCCATGCCCATCAACAGGGGCTCCAGCTGGTCAATGGAGAAGACAGGTGACCTCATGGCACTGTGAGATGAGGCAGAGGTGCAGTGCCATTTGAAGTGGGGTGGGTACTCCAACACCCACATCTACGAGGGGCTGTCAGGCTGGATGCAGGAGCGCAGCCTCAACTGGTGAGTGTGGCAGTGCCACATAAAGGTTAAGGCCTTAGCAGCACAATGGGTTGCCATCACCAGCCACAATTGTTGGTTGGGGAATGCCCATAAGTCCATGCCCTTTATGCAGCAACTGACAGACATCCTCACACCCTGGGACCAGGGCTGCAGCCGTGCTGTCTACAGCAGCATGGGAAGTCTGCCTGAACCTTCTCCCTGGCCTGGCATCTGTGGTGACATGTCACCAGAAGAGGGCCCCTCAGGTGTCCAGCAGCCCATCCCAATGAGCTCCCTGGTTACACCCTCCACCAGCAGCTTGAACCAGTACCTGCCACCCCCTGCCATGAGGCGTAGCTGACCATGACACCACCAGCTACCAGAAGTTCCAGATCCTCCCTGGGGTGGGACCCTGGCCGGGTACCCAACCACCATGCCCCGCTGTGTGAGGACGCTGCCCAGCTGCACATCATTGCCAACAGCTGTGTCCATGTGGAGTTGGCTTGTCAAGAGGGCTGCTGGCAGCTGCAGTAAGATCCTGGACCTCCCCTCAGTGGTGGCAGAGGCCCACTGCAGGGCCCCTGGAAGAGGAAGCAGATTGCAGCAAATCTGTTCCTGCTTCCCTGCACATGTAGATGCTTGCCCAGCACCATTTTCTCACAAGTAAGCTGGTGCCACAGCAAATGCACATGTGGATACACCCAGCATTATATGCTGCCCACTAATTCCAGTTATGATTGCTTTGCTTATTCGTTGTTGCTTATATCTAAGTAGCTTATATATTACAACTGCTTCAGCTACTGATACAAGGTAAAAGTATTTGTAATAGATACACTTCTGATATACTTGTCCCATCATATATACTTCTAAATGGTTAGTGAAGTCTGTACACTGGTTGATTGTTCATAAGACTTGATATTACTCCCAGGTAAATGTCTTTATCTTTGTTTTCCTCCACCAAGGTCATGGGCTGGTTAGGACTCCCTGCTTTTCAGTAATATCTTAACTGGCAGTCACTGAAATGAATCATTCACAAGGTCTCCAGTGAATATGCATATGTGTTTCTTATGTGAGGGACTGTAATGGGATGAGAAAAATCACTGGATTATAGGAGAGAATAGAAGATTTAACAAGTGTTTCTGACCCATATCTTTTGGGGGTAAAAATATAAGTAGATCAATATAGACAGCTTCCATATTCTTCAATATATTCTTAGCTCCAAAATATGCTTCCTTGCTAGATGGATGAAGGTTTGACATATAAATAATTTAAGATAATGATCTCATAAGGGACACATGATTATGAGTGGTAAGGATTCAGTAGCATACTTACAGATATAGAAGTGCATGCTAGACATTCGTACTCTCAATCAGAATTGACAAGGATTTTGAGAAAAGGGAGGTAGAGGGAAAACATGCCTGCATTAATATGAAAGCAATCTGTTAAGATTTCCCAGGTGCCATCATAAATAAGCAAACTACTAGTATGATTACACTTGTGCTGTGAAAAACAACAAATAGGAATACAGCATGATGCACAATTTGTGCAACATAATAGCTGAGTAAATATAATTAATAGAAGGGCAAATGGCAATTACAAAAACAGTGAGTGAATGGTCCACTTCAAAAAAATTAACATGGTATTGTTGCCGCTCAACCGTGTTTACAAAAGGGGAAACAACAGAACTGCATCAGCAAAAGACCTTTCAGAGCAGAGGCTGTTGTCACTGCTTTGTATGCTCATGCTGCTGCTGCTCTCCCGAGGACAAACAGGTTGCATATATTTCTAGGAAATGTCACTGCCTACCTTTTACAGAAAGATTTCTCTCCTGACT
Source organism: Alligator sinensis (assembly GCF_000455745.1). Lineage (NCBI taxonomy): Eukaryota > Metazoa > Chordata > Crocodylia > Alligatoridae > Alligator > Alligator sinensis. Next base: position 3,617,259 of record NW_005841861.1, on the reverse strand, counting down.
CCTTTCCCATCGACTCATATAGCAGTTTAGAAATGTAATGATTTACCACGTTTGTTTTGGATAATAAATGATTGGACTTTTTCTTTTCTTGACATATTTTAACCTCAACTAGAAGATACTGTAATAACTAGCAGAGAGACCGGCTCCAGCCAAACAGGGATTAGTGGAATAGCTATGTAGCACATTAAGGAAAGTGACAGACTTACCAAAAATGTGCTGAAGGAGCCTCAGGAAGGGTTTTGTTTTAAATATGTTTGCATCAGTTCTAGAATCCTGGAACCCCTAGTAAGGTCAAAGGTAAGAATATGTGGGGAGGGGGTCTGGAGAGCAGAAAAATATGTTACCAAATTGTTACAAACACGGTACAATAGAGTAGTACTTAATGTACATATGTGTAACATGAGACATTATCTTTCACATTACAGATTATATGCATATTCAGTTATCCATTCATGAATTATTTACATACAGCATTATTAGAATATGGCCACCTTTGACAGTAGAAGGAAAGGACATATGAATGCTTCATTCGAATGAATTTGCCATTCTGTACAGAACAGACTTGGACCCTGATCCTGGAGGTACATTAGAGCATTCTTAAATCCAAACTTCTGCATGGCCTAATTTAAATCAAGGGAATATATGTATTTGCATGGTTGTAGGCATTTTACAGCAGCACAAAAGGCACAATGTAATGCTGTATTAGACAAGGAGGGAACTATGAGTTGACTATGAAGAAGGTAATTCATTATTCTAGGGTGAAATTTATGTGTCACAAAGATACTTAACTTTAGAAGAAATATTCTACTGCCATCTCACTGACATCAGTACATGTAGGTAAGTGCTGTGCAGTTTTCCTAATCACTTAAGTCAATGTGAATATTTATATAGTAAGGAACTACTCAGCAGGAGTACAGGTATCAGAACTGGATCCTTACCATCACAGGAGATCATGGGTCTAGATATTTCTTCTGGAAATCTTAATTAGACCACAAATAAAAATAAATTTGGTGCACATCTAGTTTTTTTCTGGCTATTTTTCCATCTCACATCTGCATCTTCCTACAGATAGAGTGAGGTTGGTTGTTCTATGAGGGAGTACATTTAAAAAAAAACAAACCTTTTAAGTGTGCAGTACACACTTTGGCCATGTAGTGACCCTGCCCTTTTGGATAAAATGTAAGGAGTTCAGGGGCCTATACATGGCTCTCCCTATTCTCTCACCCCTTCTACCTTCAGTTTGATTCCAGCCCTTACATACCCCTCAGTGACCTGGGAATCCTTACATCCTCCCCCTAAATTTCACAGCTGACAGAAAGGAGTGTGATATGGCCTAGAACTTAGACAGACATCATCAGCTCTTTGCCTGAGAGAAACCTAACAATATTAAAATCTCATCTTTCAGCAGCTTACCTTTCTGAGCACCACATTTATTTACAGAAATTAAAAAAAGATAAAGATAAAATAATTATCATAACTGGAAAGAAAATACCTGAGTCTTTACTCCATTTGGTAAAAAAAGAGTTAATAAAAATATAATCCAAGCACAGAAAATACAATTAATAATGATGATAGGCCTTGAGGAACATGGACTGTGAGAAACAAAATTAATCAACTGTAGATGAGTTTCACTAGATGGGCTTTTGGGTATTCAGACTTAAGCTGTGCTGCTTCTGTAATCAGATTATGAAAAAAATTTAGTGATGCTTCCAATTTACTGGCTCATATTAGTGAGTCTCTATTCTCTGATACCAGGTCGCTCTTGTAGCCACTCATGGTCCTCTTGTCAATAAATGTATCCAGTTGCCTTTCATTGCTACAGTACCTAATGAAAGAAAATGAATCTAATTAGTGATTCTAAAGAAACTGTAAATGCAATACCTGAAAGTTGCAGAAATAATTAACATTTATGACTTATTAGAAAAAAAATGGAATTTGTGGGGCAGCTCCTCAGCTGCCATTAATTGGCTGCAATGATTTACAGCCAGGGATATGGTCCATTAATTGTGAATACAGTGCTAGCAATTGCTTGCTGTGAAATAGCAGAGGGAGTGCATGGATTGTCACATTGCTGAAGAGGTTGAAAGGTAGGTGTGCCCATTTTAAGAATATTTTTTAGGTAAAAAGAGGAAGCAGCTGATTTTTTCTCCTGATCTCTAGCCATTTTGGATGTACAAATTCTATTTTGGGTTAAAGAGTACTTTACAGGCATATGCAGACATGTTTCTTTGGGTGAATCTGATAACTTTTATTTGACCAATTTAAATAGTTGGGGGAAAAAAAAACTCGAAAGCTTGCTAAGAATTTTTTTTCCTACTATTTATGTTGGTGTAATAAAAGATATAAGATTCACCAAAAGAACCTTGTCTGCCTATTGTTGGCTTAGAAATGGTATTTAAAGGCCTGTTTTTTGGGAATTGGCTTATAGATATAGATATATGCATTATAAGGGGTCAAGATGGGTAGCACGAGTTAAGTGGAAGAGCTTGGGAGACACACACATAGCTTCTCATGGCCCTGAAAGCAGACAGGCTGTCTAGCAGACAAGGCCAATGGATGGACACAGCCTGAAAACTGAGGGGGCATATCATAACATGAGATCACAGCCTTCAAGGCAGACAGGTTGTCTAATACAACAAGGACACAGAGTCTGGAAAACAGCTTGGCAACCAACAAAGTATGTACCATACTGTCCCATAATACAAGATAAGTGACACCAGCAATAAGGCCTCAGAGCAGCAGTGAGGCTGAGTCCCAGTTTTTGGGGAACAGACCAAATTAGAAGGCCCAGAAGGCTATGTGGATGTGACACCATAGAGAGACAGCCAACCAGAGATGCAGATGCTTCCTCAGCCTGACAAAATCCAAAAGCTTGCTAATAATTTTTTTTCCAACTATTTAAGTAGGTCTAATAAAATATATTTGATTCACCCAAAGAACCTTGTCTGCCTATGTCTCTAGACCAGCACGGCTACAATCTATAACCCTGTTACAGGCATATAAAACTTTAACAATCTACATTATCCATCTTTCCATGTATTTTCTTGTGAATGTACAGCTGTACAAAGCTCCAGAATGAAAAATCAAAGTGAAATAACATTGTGTCATATATTTATCACTTACAGAACATATGCATATGCAAAATTAACCAGCCATCAAGAAATGAAGCATTTTAAGCAATGTAACGATACATGTGTTCTAATAGATCAGAGTTTACAAGGCCAATGCCTAATTGCATAGCTCAGTGATGTCTCATCCCATGAACTAGATAAATGGGGCAGGACATATCCACAGAACAGATCCAGAGTATGTAGCCATTAGAGCTGTGCAAAATGGCACTGTTCCGTTTTGCCTTGAGTTTTGCCAGTTCAACAGAAGAGCGTTCTGTTTTGAATTTCATTTTGAGTCGAAACAGCTGTTTCATTCCATTTCATTGAAACAGAAAGGCTGTTTCAATGCTGTTTTGATGTTTCGTGGGGGATGGGAAGTCAGCCCAGCTGGGTCGACTTCCCATCCCCAGGGCTTGATCACGCTGGGGCAGGAGGCAGCTCAGTTGGGCTGCTTTCCCATCCCTGGTGCTAGATCACATGGGGAGTGGCGAGGCAGCCCAGCTTGGCTGCCTCCCCATCCCCCATGTTAGATCACGTGAGGGGGTGGAAGGCAGCCCAGCTGGGCTGCTTTCCCATCCCCCACGCTAAATTGCACAGGGGGTGAGAGGCATCCCAGCTGGGTTGCTTTCCCATCTCCAGTGCTAGATCATGCCAGGGGTGGCAAGGTAGCCCAGCCAGGATGCCTCCTGCCCCAAATGTGATCTAGCGCTGGAGGTGGGGATCTAGCGTGGGGTTTGGGAATCAACCCAGTGGGGCTGACTCCCCATCCCCTGCTGCATCTTGTGCTGGGGATGGGAAGTCAGCCCACCTGGACTGACTTCCCATCCCCAGCCTCTGGTTGAAATGTTTTGACTTTCAAAACGTTTTGACTAGCCTCATTTTGTTTCAAGGCTATCTTGATGGCATTTGTTTCATTCTGATTTTGCTGTTTCAACCTCAAAATGGGTCAAAACAGTGTTGAAATGAAACAGCCAGTGAAATTTCACACAGCCCTAGTAGCCGTGTCATCTAGCTCCATGGTTGGAATTTGGTGGCACCAGTATTAACTGCTGCAGCTTCCAGAGTTATGACAGCCTCTACTCCTTCTACTGCCAAATTTCTGCCCTTCACTTGTGCTTCCCTGCAAACCAGATAATGTGGTTCTGTGGGCCATATCTTGACCATTATTACTATTGTAAGATCTTTATCATTGCTGAGATCCAAGTTGTGTTGTGTTGTCTTTTTGTCACTGACTTTATTGGTACACCTTCATCTCCCAGTAATGTAACTAACATGTGGGGGGGGAGGGGGAAGGAAAGGAGTGTGAGTGGGACACCAACCCTGCGCATCAATTATGGTGGTGATACATACATAGCAAGTGCTGCTGCTGTCCCTTGCACCACCACTCCCAGAGTGCAAAACTCAGGACTGAGGTGCTCAGCATTTCATTATGTTGAGGCCTATCAAATTAAATCCCTGTATAGGAAAGTGGAGAGCGGGTGCTGATATGGCAACTTCCCCCCCCCCCCCCCCCCCATCTGCATCAAGCAGAGGAATGGAGGAACTGAGGACTGGGACCCATGGACAGATCCCAAATATCATAAAAGGAGTATAGGAACAGTGACCTGCATTGTAGGGGTGATTGCACCCTGGTTCCCAGCCCTAACTATAGGAGGGGCAGACTCTGCTGCAAGAACAGCAGTGGGGACTTTTTTTTGTTTGTTTTTTTAAGTCTCAGCGGGTAAAAATCTTCCCTCCCCACTGTATTCCTCTACATGATTAGCAGCACATTCCTTCTGCTCCATTCCCACTTCCTTCCCCCCTCCTCCCCACCACTGCCACTGCAGCTGTCTCCATATAACCCAGGTGTAGTGTGGGGCTCATGAACCACTCCTGCCCTTCTCTGGCTAAGTCTGGCAGAAGTAGGTGGGTTCCCTTCCCCTGCATGTAGTCCTGAGCTGGCAGGGAACACCCAGGGGGACTGAGAAGGGAGGGACAAACCCACTGCTGTCAATGTCCCTGGCTGAGCCCAGCTTCATGTAGAACCTTGCTAGAACAGTCAGGGTCAGGTCTGGAGCTCCCCCATCCCACCCTGCCTCTGCCTCCAGGGCAGCTGGTGACAGTGACAGCAGTGGATTGGCAGGGAATTGGAAGGGGAGGGGAGGGGATGTGCCACTGAGCATGTAAGGGAATGGAAAGGGGGAATTCCTATCATATTTAATCAATTCCAAGATGAGAGTTGTCTCCTATTGGGGAAGCCCCTCATCTTGGATTTGAGTACAAGCAGGGGGGAGGCAAGCATATGACCTCTGCCAGAGCTGCCATTGCCACAGTCAGTGCTACATGGCTAGGTGAGGATCAGAGTGACATCCCCCCAGAGTTCCTTGGGCTAAACTGGGGCCATTTCTGGTGCAGAAGTTGCGGGGGGTGGGGTAATTGGTGATGGGGGAATAGAGAGGGAGGCAAGTGGAGCAAAGACTGCTGGAGGCAGAGGTGGCATGGGGACAGGCACCAATGCTCAGGTGGGAGGGCAGGCAAGTGGTATGTGTCATAGATTCATAGATTCATAGATGTTAGGGTCGGAAGGGACTTCAATAGATCATCGAGTCTGACCCCCTGCATAGGCAGGAGAGAGTGCTGGGTTTAGATGACCCCAGCCAGATGCCTATCCAACCTCCTCTTGAAGACCC
>NW_005841861.1:3605270-3606897 GCF_000455745.1 Alligator sinensis | reverse complement strand
GTTTCAGATAGCCCTACTAAGTCGTAGGTGTTTTCTGCAAGCAGGAGCGCTAGTTCATCCTGCTTGTTCCCCATGCTCCCAGCATTAGTATATAGGCACATGAGCCCTGTGACTGGTGCCATTGCTGCCCCCCCCCGCTCTGAGTCCCAAGGGGCCCCTTATTTCTTACCTTCTCGTTGCTTACCTGTGCTGTAGTGCTGGCTGCCCCATTGCTTGCAGGTTCCCAATGTTCTCATTCTTCAGGCTGGGCTGTCCTTGTGGGTGCCACATGGTTTGGTGGTCCATAGCTTCCCCTGCCCTCATCTTCCCCTCCCCCCAATGAGCCTAGTTTAAAGCCCGCCGGAGGAGATCCGCCAACCTAGAAGAAAACACATGCTTACCTTTGGGGGACAGGTGAAGCCGATCCCAACTGAGCATGTCCCTCGTTGTAATGTGCGGGTCATGTGGGGGGTAGGTACCAGGACTCACAAGCATGGGATGGGGCAAGTGGTATATATAATATAAATTGTGTAAAATTAATTAAAAAGTGTTTCATGTGAAACACAACACAAATGAAGGCACAGCTTTGCTCACCAAAACTCAGTGGAAAAAAATGAAATATGCTGAAAAAATATTTAAGTCAACCCATTTTATTTGATAGCACTTAATTGTATTAAGTTTTGAACTTCTTGTCCATTCGGTGTGAAGGTTTCCTCTTGATCTTTTATGACAACCATTATAGATATTTCCTCACTTTACTTCGAAGAAGTTTAGTGCTATTGTGAGAACCTAAACTTAATTTTCTTTGGTAATTCCTCACAGTAAGGATGATTGTCTTCAATGATTGGTTTACCTATGGACCTAAAGATGGCTGGCTTAGCTGATCCAGGATCAACAGACTGTAGCAATTCAGGCATGTGTTTCCATGCAGGGTAGGTGGCTACAGATTTTTTATTTGGTCCATGATACACTGTTGCTGATGCTCCAGGAAGAGCACACACCAACTTCTGAAACTTCCTTAGCCTGATGAAGGGTTTTTGAACTTGAAAGCTTGCTTAATAACTATTCTCCAACTATTTGGGTTAGTCTAATAAAAGATATCAAAGTCACCCAAGGAACCTTGTCTGCCTATGTCCTTAGACCAACAAGGCTACAACTTACATCCCTGCAACATGGAAGATATCGAATTCAGCCATCTGAAATGGAAACTGTACAACATGAAAAAGAAAGAAGCCAAACTCAACAGCGACATATATTTTCTAAGCCTTTGCAAGAAACACAACTTCATTCCTCGAGGACTAAACATCTACAATCCCCTGACTACTACACACAACTCTAAATATGCTTCAAAGCTATGCAGAAGAACTTCAGAGAAAATTAGAAATCATCTACTTCACCTACTCTACTCCAAAAAAGACCAACTCAGGAAGGAAATCACCATATACTACAACAACTTAAAAGACAGAAATCCATGCATGTTCCCTGACAATATACAGTGGGTACAAAGAGACTACAAAAAACTTTCTACAGCATTCATTCTACATAAAAAGTAGAAATGGAACAAATTACTCCAAGTACAAGCTCCCCAGCCACAAAACAACCATCAGAGAAACAACACCAACACCTTACAACATTCCAACCTCAGACT
>NW_005841861.1:3603341-3603641 GCF_000455745.1 Alligator sinensis | reverse complement strand
ACCCTATTCTTAAAAAGATCTTCCCAGAGCCACCCATCCTAGCCTTCAGACAAGCACCGAACCTCGCCAACCTCATCACCAGAAGCAAACTTCCTCAAGGCCAGAACACACCAAAAGGATCCAGACCGTGCCAGGACAAGAAATGCAAAACCTGCCAACACATCTCCACCACCCCCACTATTACTACACCCCACAACAGAGCCATCAGCATCCCAGGATCTTACAGCTGCACCTCCAGAAATGTAATATACCTCATCCAATGCACCAAATGCCCTGATGGAAGATATGTAGGAGAGACCA
>NW_005841861.1:3582649-3603181 GCF_000455745.1 Alligator sinensis | reverse complement strand
CTCCTGGATACTAGAGATCATGGACTAAACACAGACATTGGATTTTTGATACATTATAATCTGCCTGGCAACTGACTCCCCAGCCCAGCCTCTGGCTTCTTTACTTTTCATTCCATCCAGGAAGAGCACACACCAACCGCTGCAACTTCCTTAGCCTGACGAAGGGTTTTTGAACTCAAAAGCTTGCTTAATAACTATTCTCCAACTATTTGGGTTGATCTAATAAAAGATATCAAATTCACCCAAGAAACCTTGTCTGCCTATGTAGAGAGGTTGACATTGTTCCCAGGATTTTTCCTATAGCTGGCAAGCTGTGAAGATCGTGTCAGTTGTGCCTCCTGATGCCTGAAACCACACTGCAATTCTGGGAGGAGCTCTTCAGCAAGTGGAAAAAGACAGTTCAAGAGGGTTCTGGCAATGATCTTTCCCATGGCAGACAGCAATGTGATGTCTCTGTAATTTTTTACAGTTGGACTTGTCTCCTTTCTTGAAGATTTTCACCATTATAGCATTCCTGATGTCATTTGGGATTTCCTCATCATTTCAAATCCTTAAGATGAGGGCACAGAGCTGTGATGTGTACTCCTCTTCTCCCTGCTTAAAGATTTCTGTGCGGATTCCATCAGCTCCAGATGTCTTGTTATTCTTCTTCTGCTTCATGGCTTTCCTCAACTCATCAAGAGTTGTAGGGATTCCCAGATCATCTATGATTGGGTGTTGCAGGATGGAGTTGAAACCACTCTCATCAATAATAGAGTTTTGATTGAGACGGTCCTCAAAATGCTCCTTCCAATGGGCATTGGTGGATTCCCTTTCCTTGATAAGGTCTCCTCCATTCTTAGGTCTAAAGAGGTTGGTCCCTGAGTGCTCAGACAATAGAAGGCTTTGGTGGCATTGAACAAACTGTGCATATCATGGATTTCAGTGAGATGTTGCATCTCCTTCACTTTGTCTTCCCACCATCTGTTCTTCATATTGCAACTCTGCCCTGGCTTGTTTGAGATTCAGTTTCCTTGGAGTTGATGTAATTCTGCCAAGCACAAAAGGCCTTGCACTTGTGGTCGATCAACTCTTGGATCTCCCAGTCATTCTCATCAAACTGGTCTCTATGTTTCATGGTAGAGAATCCAAGTGTCTCTTTTAAGGCACTGATGACAGTGAACTTGAAGGCACCCCAAGTGCTGCTATCATTCTCCCATTTTTGTGGATTGGAATTCACCAGGTTTTCATTGAGACACTGGTGGAAGAGGTCTCGCTTGATTGGGTCCTTGAATCTTTCAACGTTGATCTTTTGTTGGCATTGCTTCTGCTGCAGCCCATGTTTAGGAGCCAGTTTGAGTGACATAACTGAGTGATGAGTCAGTGATCGGTCTAGCAATCATCAGCTCCTAGCATAGCTTGCGTGATTTGGACATCTTTGTGATCCTGGGCACAAACAGTGATGTAGTAAATCAAGTGCCAATGCTTAGATTACAGGTTTTGCCACAATGTCTTGTGACTTTTTTGTGGCAGAACAGGGTATTAGTGATGGTGGGTCCAGGTTGCACACAGCTGGTCAAGAGGAGGATGCCACGAGAGTTGACTTTTCCTACTTACTTGCCAAAATTACATTCCAGAGGTTTGAATCCCTTCCAACTTGGTGTTGAAATCCTCGTGCAGAATAAGTCCATCTCTCTCTGGAACATCAGAAAGGACTTTGGTTAAGGCTGGGTTTTATCAGCAGTGTCACGAGTTGGGGCATATGCACTGATGACTGACAGTAGTATATTGGCTCCCTGCCAGCTTAAGATGGAGAGTCATGAGGCACTCATTAATTCCAATAGCGAAGTTGTTGAGTTGGTTTATTAATTTATTCTTGATGGTAGAAGCAACTCCGTGAAACTGGCATTTTCCTTCCTGTTTACCCAGAAGACAGTATAGTCACCTCCATGTCCTTTGAGCTGCACATCTCCTGCTCACTGGGTCTTATTCAGTGCAGCAGCCGGTTTCCCTTTTCTCTTCAATCATTTCTCCTAGAGCAGGATACTTGTCGTGATTAGAGAAGGGCCTCAGGATGTGATATTTGGGTTTGGGGCTAGACACTCCCACAGTGTACTAGTTTTATAGTTTCATAGTAGCTAGGGTCAGGAGGGACCTGAACAGATCATCTAGCCTGACACCCTGCCACAGGCAGGAATGAATGCTGGGTTCACAAGACCCCAGACAGGTGATCATCCAACCTCCTCTTGAATTTGCCCAAAGTAGGTGCAAGGACCACTTCCCTGGGAAGTTGGTTCCAGATTTTGGCCACCCTAACTGTAAAATATTGTTTTCTGATCTCTAACCTAAACCTATTCTCCATCAGCTTATTACCATTGTTCCTAGTGATTTGATCTAAAGTTTTCTTTGATGGCCTTCTCTGATTTTTGTAGCAATGATTGAAAGGGCTGATACATCACAGTTCCTCTCTTTAGGGGTGTATGAAATGGGCCGTATTTGATTCAGATTTGGCCTGAATTGGGGGACAGTGATTCAGTTCATTGATTTGGATCACTGTCCCCGATTTGATTTGGCTGAATCCTAATCAAAGATTCAGTTCTGATTCAGGGTGTGAGAGGGTTCTGTACTTTTATCTTCATCTCCCCTCTGTACTCGCCCACCACAACTTAGATGTGAAGAAAAGAAAAGGAGATCAGTGTTTTGTAGTGTCTCAGAAAGATAAATGCCACCCAGATGTTAAAGTCTCGCAGGGTTAATTTATTTCCAAACTAAATGTGATACAATTCTAGCAGTCTCATGAATTTTTTCATTTGTGAGAACAACCCATTATTGAGAAGGACTCTCCTGGCTGGATACACCTTTGCAACTTTGTACCTAAATTATACTGCTGTTTGCCTCATTAGTTATGTGTGCTATCTGCATTTCTCTTTTTGTTATAGACAGCTTGTGCTGGGAGCGGCTCCCTGCTGTTTCTTCACAGCCAGTCTCTCTGCTCTCAGGTATTAATTGTCCTCCCAGGGTAGGAAGCTTGAGGGAAGCTACTCTCAGTCCCTGTCTCTCCCCTGAGGGGTACTAGCTCTCTCTCCCTCTCTGAGCTCCTGTCCACCACCTCCCACCACCTCACAGTGCTCCCGCAGTTGCCCAAGCCACCGGGTCTTCTCCAAGGCGATTCCTTTCTCCCCCTTGGCTTAAGGCATCTGTCTCCCAGTGTCCCATAATGCTCCCACACTCACCTGTGCAGCAGGGTTTGCACAGAAGTATTTTCCTTTTTCTGACCGACCTGCCACCTCTCTTGAAGTCTGTCTCTTTTGGTGTCCTCCAAGATTACAGGTATGATCTTTCCTCTACCTTCTGGAGTCCCCGTTGTTTTCTTCTTTGTCTTCTGGTGCCCAAAGACAAAAATCAATGCTCTGCCACTATCTTTTATCCCCCAGTTTTCATGGGCTAATCACCCGAACCTTTCCTGGGTGTGTAATGTCCACCACCTGACAGAGTTCATCGTCGAGTCAATCTTGCCTGACTGTGTCTAAGTAACAGGGCTCCTGCCTGAGTCCCTGTTATACAGGGAATGAGAGACTCGGCCATAGACACAGCTTTAAATGTTTTTTCTATATACCTCAAGGTACCAGATGTTGCTCATGAATGCTGCGATGCTGGGGTGGATGGAGCATCCCACAGGAGTGTGTGTGTGTAGGAGGGGACATGTGCTTGGTGGCGAACCAGGACATGGACTGGAAGTACTTCTAGTCCACTTCTGGGTCTTCCACTGAACATGCTGGGGGTCCCCAGGTGCCCCCCTAGACCCAGAAGGCACAAGTCACTGAGCCAGGGTGGTGCAGGGGAGGCCCCCAACACACTCGCTGCTGGACCCAGAAGTGGATCAGAAGTGCTTCTGGTCCACGTCTGGGTCTGCTGCCGAGCGCACTGGGGAGCCCCACCACGCTCCTGTGGGATGCTCCATCTGGCCCACCATTGCAGCATTCATGACCCACCTGGCACCTTGAGTTATATAGAAAATACATTAAAACTGCGTCTATATCCGAATCATTGAATTTTTCTGAATCTCTCCAAATCTATTCAGAGGGTTCTGATTTGTTTCAGAGAGATTAAAGGGTCTCCTGATTTGAATCATATTTGGAGATTTGGCCACTGAATCAGGCTGAATCTCCACTGAATTGAGTCAGGGACCAAAGCTTCACACAGCCCTACTGTCTATGAATAAGCATTGTTGGGAAGATTTAGAATTTTTCTCTGATCATTTAGTAAGCATTCATATTCTTCCCAGGAAATGATAATAAGGGAAATGCATACCTGTTAAAAGGGTGCAAATAAAAGACTTTTGCACAGAAAGATAATAAGTGAAATCTGTGCCACATCAAAGTCAGTGGCAAATATCTCATTGACTATAAAAGGTTAAAGATTTCATCCTGTAATAATAGCTTGAGTTTACATGTGGTGTGTCCTTTCATTCTAGAGTATCCCTGCCCACTCACTTTACTAGCTATATAGTCATACTTGTATGTTACTTCAAAAGCATTTGCCCTTAAAAGGAATTTAACACCCCCCCCCCAAATTTTGAAGAGAGAGCTGAATCAAAACAGTCCCACCCCCAGAAAAAAAGAACAGAACAGAACAGAACTCCAAGTACATTTTGGTGACTTCCTCCTTTTGTTTGCAGCTGATAAAAGGAACCTTCCCACCAAGCAGGGCTCTTGAGAGTTCAAGGCTTGATTTCTTTCTGACTTCAGGGAAAGCTTGACTCCTAGTTGAGGATAGTCTGTTCAGCATCAAAAATCAGGGCCCTGTCACCCTAGATAGGAAGATCTTTTATAATGAGTTTGAGTTGGCACAAGTTGTCACCATATTTTGAGCATCACACATGTTGTGAACAGGGTGTCCTCACATATGTTAAGTAACTCTTGGTATCTCTTTGATGAAAGCTAAACATAACTTTTTTGGACTGAATGGCATGTAAACAGCACATAAGGTTATACTCGTATAAATTGTGTGATAATAGATTCAATTATGGACCTTTTCTGGCAGCCAACAAATGCTTATTATGAGCAAATTGTAGTAGTGTAGTGGTAGCCATGATCATTCAAGGATTAGGCAAGAAGCAAGATTTGTTTTTGTTTTACTGGACCAGCTATATAATAAACAAGCACTTTTATTGAGTCAGAGTAGCAAATGAACTAAAATTTATGAAGTGACATACAGTCATTTCAGCAATTTAGCACACTTACTCCAAACATTATTTGGAGTCTACAAATTTTAATGGCTGGATGGGAACTGTTAGAGAGCTTTTGTTGGGTCTGAGTGAATTGGGATGGATAAAAATACTACGTGCTGGACAGATTGCTGGCTCAGTAACCACAAGCAAAGGGTAATTATTAATGGGTCCATATGATAATGGCAGGGGGCTGTGAGTGGAGTCCCACAAGGTTCTGTCCTCAGCCCAGTCCTGTTCAGTGTGTTTATTAATGATTTGGATGCTGACACAGAAAACTTCTTGAGCAAGTTTGTGGATGACATGAAACTGGGAAGGATTGTGAACATGTTGGAAGTTGCTAATGCAATTTGGAAGCATCTTGACAAATTGAAAAGATTTGTTAGAGCTGACAGGAGGAAGTTCATTGTGGGCAAATGCAAGGTGCTATATTTTGGGTGGAATAATCAAAAACACAAATACAAAATGGGTGACATCTGGCTGAGAATAGCAGCTCTATGAAAAATACTTGGGAATTTTGGTAGAACACATACTCAATATAAGTCTGCAGTGTGATGTATCTGTACAAAGACAAATGCAGTTTTGGGCTGTATCAGTAGAAGCATTAGGTGCAAGACATAGAAGTTGATAGTGCGTCTCTACTTGGAATTGGTTAGGTGTCATCTGGAGTATTGTGTGCAAGTCTGGCCTCCACATTTTAAAAATGATATGGAGAAATTAGAGACAGTCCAGAGGTGGGCAACAAAGATGATAAGGGGCTTGGAAAGCAAGCCATGAGAGGAGAGGCTGAAGAAGCTAGGCATGTTCAGCTTGCAGAAAAGCTCCTTAAGAGGGGACATGATAGCAGTCTTCAAATACTTGAAAGGCTAACATAGAGGAGGGAAAGCACCTGTTTTCTCTTGCTGCAGAGAGGAGGACATGGACCAATGGCTGGAAGTTGCAGCATAGGAAGTTTAGATTGGATATCCGAAAAAAAAAAGTCTTCGGAAGTTTAGATTGGATATCCGAAAAAAAAATTCTGCACTGTTAGAATATTGAGGCAGTGGAATAGACTACCTAGGGAAGTTGTGGACTCTCCATCACTGGAGATGTTCAAGAAGAGGTTGGACAACCACTGGTCAGGGCTGATCTAGGTGTAGCGATACCTATTTTCTACCATGAGTATTCCTCATTCTTCTGGGCTTTGTTGGTTGCTCCTGCTACCCCCATCCTCCTCCCCCATCCTCTTTCTGTGATATATGTCAGTGTTTTTAAGCCTTCCATAGACATTGGGTGTTGGCTACAGCCAAGGATGGGGACTTTGACTGGGGTGTGTCAATACTCCTGCTGGGAGCAAAGCTGGAGGTTTCTGGCTAGAAGGTCTTGCCCCTCTTCCAGGGTTAGACCAATCACCATAGTTGATGTCAATGGAATTTTACCCCACCATCAGTTTGGCATGGACTATGGGGGGTTTTCCCTTCTTCTTTAGTGAGAGGTGGACCTCTACCTGGGACCTCTTGCATGTATATAGATAATATTTTATAGAAGCAGGACATTGGCTGCCATGGTTCCCCTGCTTTATCTGTGCTAGGTTAGGGTGTAGGCCTATGTTGTGCCAGAGTTGAAGGTATTCTTAGGTAGAGTTTAGATTATGGTTGTATGGAATTGTTTGGATAGGGATGGTCCTACCTGAAGAAGGGGATTGGACTAGGTGACCTCTGGAGGTTCCTTCCATCCCTATTTTTCTATGACTACATGAAACACCATTCAAAGGTCAGGCGACATGGGATCTTGTGACTGCCTATGGTATGATATACAGTATGTTCTTGGCTCACTCAATTCTAGTCTAGGGACTAGAATTGGGAAAACATCTAGGAGCGCAGGCCTCTGTGGTGGCCAGCCAAGAGGCCCAGACTTGCAGAACTCCCACTGTACAGAGAGCTGAGGAGGAATGTGCAAGGAAAAAGCATAACTGGGAGGTCTTGCTGAGACACATAGCAAAGTTATGACTGTGAAACCCTGATTGATGTAATGATTCTGAAGCCTGGAGAAAAGGGCCAGCTGAACTTTGAGAGGTCTCAATACAAAACCAAAGCGTGAATAGTTTTTGTTGAATTTTTTTATCAGTATGGACCCTGGAGTGAAAGTCTTCCATTTGAAACCTATCTGTGTTCCATTGGATGGGAAACTAAGGCACAGTGACATCTAGAGAAAATGTTGTGCTGTAAGCTGAACCAGGTTTTTGTGGTCTGAACTTGGTATTCATTTCTACAGGCACAAATGACTTGTGTACTGGTCCTGTGAGGGTGGGTAAGTACTGAAATCAGATTATAGATGCATGGAGTCTATAATTAGAAGCTTTTAAGAGTAGGCTAAACAAACACTTGGTCAAGATGGCTTAGACAGACATGATCCTGCCTTGAATAGGGGGTTGGACTACATGGCCTTCTGAGGTCCCTTCCAGCCCTATTTTTCTATGATTCTATGATCCTGAAAATGTCTACCTACCTAGATTTGCTATTGGTTTCAATGGGAATTGTCTACACTAAAATCTAGTTGTGAGAAGATATTCTTTTGGGATATCTTCTATTTTTTCCCTTAGCAGATAAAGCCTGCAATTAGTCTGGTTTCCTAGCCATGTAGTTCTGCCAAAGTTTTCATCTAACTTTGAAACTTGAACTTTGGGTGTGTCTGTAAGGGTGGATAGGTGTGGGGGCTGCGGGTGTGAGGGAGCATGTGGGGGTATGTGTATGGCTATGTGGGGTGTGGGTGGGTATGGAGTTTGTGGAGGGTTATGTGGGGAGGGAGGGTGGCTGGGGTGTTTGAGGGGGTGTGGGGGTCTGTGTGTATGGCAATGTGAGTGGGGTGTGGGTGTACATGCATGGTGGGGTGTGTGTGCGGGACTCACTGTATGAACACAAACACACACATACAAACACTGGTGTACCAGTATGGCCCTGTGCTCTCAGTCCGGCAATGCAGCTGGGAGCCACTAGGTGCTGTAGCAGTGTGAGGCAGGAAGGCAGGGAAATGGCTGAAGAAGGGACACAGCTGGGCTCCTGTCTCCTGCTGCCAGCTCCCCCTGGGTCCTACTGCCCCTGGCTCCTGTCCTGGGCCGTATTTACCCATTTTACACATCCCTGCTCTAGCTTAAACTCCATTGCAACCTAGATTTAAGGGAAGAGAGTGCTGTACACTCTGCTTGTGTTCCTACTCCTAAAGGATACTAATGCTTGAGAGGGGATGGGAAAAGGGGGAGCTGATAGCTTGGTAGATAAAGGAGTTGCCCCAGAAATGAGTTCTCAACTTAAGGGTTTCAAACCTCTTTCTCCTCTCTCTCAGGAGAATTCCCTAACAACTAGGCAAGGTTTTGGGCCCTTGCTCATGACTATTTTTGAATTTTACATTAGACTGTATTTTAATTACCCACCTCCCCAAGAAATAACCCCCTTTTTGAATAATGTTGGTACGGTCAAGTACCTCATTTTTAGGCATTTTGATGGCTTCCAGCCAAGCTAGATTTTGCTGTTAATCATTCTGTGTATCAGGTTTACACATTTACAGTCAGGATAATACTGCTTCCTTTCTCTTCATCTTTGTCATGTCTATTTAGATTTTAAATTCTTCAGAGCAAGAATTCTATTTGTTTGTGCAGCATCTAGCACATTGATGTACTGTTAAGTATGATGCAAGAGAAAAAATAAGCTTGGGTAGTCTGGACAAAATGTGGCTAGCATTAGGGCTGTGTGAAGCTTCGGGTGCTGATTAAATTCAGAGGAGATTTGGCCTAATTCAGTGGCCAAATCTCCAAATCCAAACCTAATCAGGGGACCAATAAAAAGGTCTGAATTGATTCAGAAAAGATTCGGAGCTGGTAAGTAGGGGATGGGGAAGAGGACCGGGGTGGGGCTGCCAGATTCAGCTGAATTGATTTGGGACAGTGATTCAAATCACTGAATTGAATCACTGTTCCTCAAATCAGCTGAATTCAAATCTGAAGCGAATACTAGCCACTTCACACAGGCCTATTTAGCATCTAGTTTGGACCAGGAATTCTCCTAGACTATGATTGCTTTTTTATCTGCCCTGTAAATCTGAATATTTTCTACATGTCCATATTGCTAATATCTGTGTCATCTCAGAGTTAATTTTACAGAGGTGTTCTAGTTCTTCGAGATTTCTAGCAATCCTATCACTAATTACCACAAATGTATCA
Source organism: Alligator sinensis (assembly GCF_000455745.1). NCBI lineage: Eukaryota > Metazoa > Chordata > Crocodylia > Alligatoridae > Alligator > Alligator sinensis. The sequence continues at coordinate 3,593,780 of NW_005841861.1, read as the reverse complement.
CAGGAAAAGATTTACCAGGTGAATAGTGTTTAATTGTTAAATAACCTATTGGGTTCTGGGTGAGAAAAGAGATTTTTGTTCTTCTTAAGTTGCAGCATAGCCTCTGAACAATCTGCTGTACGATGAGATAATTTCTATTTAGAAAATTAGCACACAGTAATGTTCAGGGGGTATTCAACCAAATTAATGTTTGAGCTGAGCAAAATTAGACTTTTAATGCCAAGGGAAAATCCATTTCTTCAACCACATGTGATTGACCCAAATCAGACTCAAAGTTTAAATACATTTTTTTTTTTTTTATGGAGCACAAACACATTTTAATTTAGACTGTGCACACATGTTCCGATGTTCTGTGAGAATTCTCCTGGGTTTGTTCTCTTGGTAGAAAACTTACTATCAAATGCCTGAACAGACATTTAAATGCTGAACCCTTGAAGAACAGAGAGCTTGTAGGGATGATGATGTGCAGCCGGGGGGGGGGGGGGGGGGGGGGGAGGAGGGCTGTGCACACAGCAAGCTAAGCAGACTCCCTAAGGCTAAGTAGACACATTCAAAAAACCCAAGGAGGAAGTGCTCTAAGTTTCACACTTTACTCAAAGCATCCTATATTAGTGTGACAACAAACGGAACTGGTGTCCATTCTTGGAGCGGGGATGGGAGCACAGAAGTATCCTGCACTGGCTTAGGCCAGCAGGATGGGAGCACTCCTGCATGCTTCTCAGGAAACTTCCAGAGTGGCTCCTTTCCCCAGCTCCCCCCTCCCCCCAACCAGCTGGCAGCTGGCAGCAGTAGCAGGGAGGGAGGGTAAGAGGGAGGAAAAAGGAGTCCCTTTGCCGTATGCCCGCCCCCCTCCCCCCTCCCCAGCTTGCTGGCTCAATTCTTGGTGTGGGCCAGGCCAGGTCCACACAAAAGAGCTCCCAGCTTCAGCCAGGAGCTGCAGTTCAGGGATGCACTGCTTTTCATGATGTCATGAACTGGGGCGCAGAGTGGGGAAATGGAATCCCCTTCTGCATGGGCCTTCCCAGCTTGCTGACTCAGGTTTGGCGGGGGGGTACAGCTAGGCCAGGTTCATGTTGCAGGAGTGCTGTGTTTCCCCCCTCCCTCACCCAAGCTTCCTGACAACTGCAGCCAGGAGCTGCAGCTCAGGGCTTCACCACTTTTTGCTGTTCTGGGAACTGGGGACAGAGGGGAATGGAACACCTCTGCCATGTGGGCCCCCCAACTTGTTGGCTTGGGATTTGGAGGGGGCTGGCCTGGGTCTGTGTGGCCAAGGGTCTCTGTTCCCCCATGTCCCTAGTTCCTCCAGCTCCTGGCTGCAGCTGAAGGAACAGAGCCCCTGAGTGGCCCCTGAGATGCTGATGGAATGTGACCTACCTTGACTCTTGGTGGAATCTGGTACAGATGCTCAATAAAGTGCTCTAAACTAAATCACTTTAGTCTGATACCACATGCATCTAGGGTTAATTTAGAGGGTACCCAACATTTTTAAAGTATTCCATATGCCAAGAACATCTGTTCAATTAGAGCTGTAGAGCATTTTCTGAGTGCTTACTGCATGATAAGTGTAATGTCTGTACCTAACTACCTAACCTAAATTTGTCTGGAGACAGGCTGACATCAGTGTACAGGGTAGCCCTGATTGACTGACCAAGACTGCTGAAAGTCAGTTTGTGTCTTCCTGCAGCACAATGTTGGGATTTTGAAGGGGGTGTGTCCTGCTTCCTGCTAGGCTGTAGCATTATAGTCCAGTGAATAATGCAGATTCTCTCTTGGGAGTCAGGGACAAAGCACCCTGGCATGTTGGAGGATTCTGCTGTGGAATCTCTCAGAAAAGAACATGTATACACATTTGTGTTCCCAGGAAAAACCCTTCCAGGAGACATTTAATCTTGGTTATTCCCAGATTATTTTTTCTCCCAGAGTAGCCATTTTTGTTGAGGAATATCCCGAACATCTGTTTGTACACTCATGTTTTTTTCCTGGGAGAGCAGGAAAATGTAGGTGTGCAAACATGATTCACAAGATAAACCCAGAGATTTCAAATTGGAAACTATAGTTTTACAAACATGATGACCTATTGTGATCTTTTTGAGTTCGTTGCAGCTGAAGAATTGCTCTTGTATTTTCCTGTAATCAAAAAAAAAAAGAAAAACAAAGAGTAAAAGCTTAGAGCTGACATTTTATGAGGTGTGCCTCAAACCTATCGAGGGGTGTCTCAAGTCTCTTTTCTTCAGCAATCCCTTGCAGTTGAGGATGATTGTCTTCCATGATTGTCTTATCTGTTTGTCTGAAAATGCAGCTCTACTGTCTGGCTCCATAGCCTTCACTACAAGCTCATCCAAATGATAATTGTCAAAACGATCATCAGTTTTATTATGCTCATGCTTCAGAACAGCAGTTTCACTCTCAAGACTATCAATGGATGGGAAAGCCACCCTAGAAGTCTCAAGAATAGCATCCCAAAAGTTTCAGGACTTTCTCCATTCAATGTGTATATTATCAACTTGCCTAACACCCAGTCCAGGATGTATGGCTTTGCTGATGACCTGGTTCTCACTAAATCAAGCAAGCAATTGGAAGCCACTGAATCCACTTTAACATCAGACATGAGCACCCTTGCTGGCTACTTCTATAAATGGCATTTCTATTTCAGCCTCACTAAAACAGGGTGCAGCAGCCTTCCACCTGAATAACAACCAAGTGAAGAAAGAAATAAAAGTTGGGATTTTTGACTGGACACTTGAATATTGTCACACCATCACTTATCTAGGAGTCAAGTTAGACCAGACCCTTACCTACTGCCAGCATCTGGAAGGAGTCCAGGGTAAAGTTAATAGCAGAGAAGTTCTTATCCATTGCCATGCTGGCCCCACCTGGGGGCCAAGTTTCCAACACTTGACACTTCCACTTTGGCACTTTTGTATGCTCCTGCTGAGTACTGTGCACCAGTGTGGGGCTGGAACACGCACACAAAATTAGTGGATTCCAGCCTTCACCGCATCATAAGGACCGTCACCAAATGTGTTATGCCATCTCCAGTTGACTGCTTAGCAGTCCTCTTAGGCATTCCCACCCCAACATCAGGAGACAAGCTGTTACCCTGGCTGTAGGCCCACAAGCCCAAGACTAGGACTATTCTTTGCACTACTGCCTAATAGCTGCAAGCCAGAAAACCAACTATGGCCTGAAGTCTTGGAACCTATTCTCTACTCAGGCCAATAAGCTCATCACACCAGCAGGTGACATGTTACCTACAGCATGGACCTCCCATCAGTGGAGTAGGAAATATGCAGCTGAAGAATTATGGCCAGGTTGGCAGCTACCCCACAGGGTCTGGACTGCTCTTAACCATCTCAGAATAGGTGTTGGATGGTTTAAGTTGAGCATGCACTCTTGGGACCTCTCCAATGACACTGGATGAAGCTGTGGTGCCCAAGCTCAGATGGCTGACCACATCATCTATGAATGCCCTTACAATCCTCCTTCCAGTGCCCAAGGTCTTATTGACATTGACCATTCTGCCTGTTGCTGGCTTTCCGGCCCTCATGCTTCCAACATATGAGTGGGTGACACTCATTTCATCTTCATCATCACAATCAAGGCATCCCTGAGGTTGTCTGGGATTTCCTTATCATTCCAGAACCTTAAGATGAGGGCGTGAAGCTCTGATGTGTGCTTCTCTTCACCCTGTTTGAAGATTTCAGTGGGGATTTTATCTTCTCCAGTTGCCTTGTTGTTCTTCATCTGTTTGATGGCTTTCCTTACCTCATCAAGGGTTGGGGAATTCTGAGATCATCTCTAACTGAGTGTTGCATGATGAAGTTGAGAACATTCCCATCAAGAACAGTCTTGATTGAGACAGTCTTAAAAATGCTCCTTCCAATCAGCTTTCATGGTTCACCTTTCCTTGATCAGATCTCTTCCATCCTTAGGTCTCAAGGAGTTGGTCCCTGAATGCTTGGGGTATAGATGGTGTTGATGGCTCTGAAGAAACCAAACATATCATAGATGTCAGCAAGATATTGAATCTCCTTAGCTTTGTCTTCTCATCATGTGTTCTTCATATTGTGGGTCTTCCTTTGGACCTCTGCCTTGGCTTGTTGGATATTCAATTTCTTTTGCTTGGAGTGTCATTTTGCCAAGCACAAAAGGCCTTGCACTTGTAATTGATCAATTCTTGAATCTCCTGACCCTTCTCATCAAACCAGTATTGATGTTTTCTGGTAGAAAATCCAAGTGTCTCTTTACAGGTTCTGATGACAGTGGCATTGAGGGCACGCTACATGCTGCTGACATTCTCCCATTTTTGTTGATTGGAATTCACCATTTTTTGAGGGTTGCTTTGGTTCTTGAGTCATTTAACATTGATCTTCCTTTGGCATTGCTTCTGCTGAAATTATCATTTGGGAGCTAGTTTGAGTGACATAACTGAGTGGACAAGTTAATCATCAGTCTAGCAATCATCAGCTCTTAATATAGCTTGGGTGAGGTGGACATATTTGCAATGCCAGGCACAGACAATGACATAGTCAATTTGGTGCCAATGCTTAGATTGTGGGTTTTGCCATGATATCTTTTACCTGCTTTTCTGATGGAACAGGGGTGTTGGTAATGGTGAGTCCATGTTCATGCATTTGGTCAAGAGGAGGATGCCATTGGAATTGACCTTTTCTATCCCTTCCTTGCTGATGGTTCCATTCCAGAGGTTAGAGTCCCTTCCAACTCTGGCATTGAAGTTACTGAGAAGAATAAATATGGCTCACTCCAGAACACCAAAATGGACTTGGTCAAGGTTGACTCTAGAATTTGTCCTTGGTTTTATCAATGGTACCAAGAATCGAAGAATACATGCTGATGACAGTGGTGTATTGACTCCCTGCCAGTTTAAGGTGGAGAGTCATGCGGCACTCATTAATTCTAATAGTGAACTTGTTGAATTAGTTTATGACTTCATTCTTAATGGCAAAATCAAGTCCATGAAGTTGGCATTTTCCTTCCTGTTTATTCTTTGCAAAGAAGGTATAGCTGCTTCCATGTTCTTTGAGCTGTTCATTTCCTGCTCACAGGCCTCACTCAGTGCAGCTCCAATGATGTTGTGCTGCCTGAGTTCTTGGGCCATGATCGCAGTGGGGTGCTCTGGGTATTCACTATTTGGGTTGTCCGGGAGGGTCCTGAAAATGATGGTGTGTCTTCACTAGTATTTTCAACTGCAGTAAAGGTGATCCCATTGGATGTGGTTATCCAGTCAGGTAGAAATACAGAATACTGTATTAGACAGGCTATGTTTAGGGCACCTTTTCTAGCCCCCTCCCTATGTGGCATGAGCAGAGCGGATCCTCAAGAGGACTGCTCAGTCAGAATTACAGCTGTTGAATTGCACTCCTATCTCATCCAAGTGCTAAGCAGCCTTTTTGTAACTGCCTCCCTCATGCCAGGTCATGTCTAGGAGCTTCCAGGCTACACAATCCTGCTCCTGTCATCATTAGCTGGTGACTAAAGGGCTTGGGGAATGTGCTGGAAAAGCTGTTTTCATGGAAGATGCCTGTGCATGATTTCTTTTAGCACAGAGAAACTACTACACATCTGCATTCACACAGCTCTTGACAGAACAGGAACTTAAATCAATGGCAAGGAGACCAAGAGCTGTACTGTTACCCAGTCCATCTACATGTGGTGGACAGTGGAATGACCTTCAGGGAAGGTTAGTTGTAAAATAAGCAGGGGTAACTCTGATGAATAAGCTGGCACAGACCAAGCAGTGGCAGCACCACAAGGATGTGGTGAGGACAGTAGATGGCAATGGTTTCCCTCCTGAAAAGCCACATATATCCTTTGATGGTGCTGTGACATGGCAACTACATGTCACAACATAATAAGCCTGCCCAGCCCCAGCCATGGGTCTATAAGTCTTCAACAGTGGGGCAGTCACAATGTTAGTGTGGCAGTGCAGGTAGCCTGAACAAACCCTACCCCCTTAGCCCCTTTCTTATGTCCAGAAGGGACCAGGGTCATAGGAAATACCCCCAAACTTACTGAGGAGGGAGCCTAGGCTGGAGCAGTGTGTGGCACAGCCATGCCACTTTTTAAGCTCTCTCATCATCTGTGCAGGCAGCATGTGGCTGATGACATCAGCCCAGCAAACTGCCACTGGAAATGTAAAAGGCACCAAATGTGCCAGAGAGAAGGAGGAGAGGAAATCCTGCTTCGGGCAACTAGAGCCCAGTTGCAGGGACAGGGCACCAGAAAGAGAACTGCCAGAGAAGAGAAGACCCTGTCTGGGGTCAAGCTAGAATAGGGCAGGGATAGCTTTAGTGCTCTGCTCCCTGAAGTGGGAGTGAAAGAGTGGCTAAGCCAGGCATTAAATAAAGAGGGAGCCATTGTAGAAAGGGTTTTTTGTTGTTGTTGTTTTATTATTGTGTTCTGTTCTAAAGAAGAAAAATAGGAAAGAAAAGGAAGGGAAGAAGACATAGTAGAGTAAAAGGGGCCAAGAAAGCCTCTTAGTTCTGTCCCAGGGGCTAGATTCATAGATTGTGAGGCTAGAAGGGACCTTGGAAGATCATCGGGTCCAGCCCCCTTCACCAGGCAGGAAACACAGCTGGGGTCAGGTGACCCCAGCAAGGTGACTGTCCAGTCTCCTCTTGAAGATGTCCAGGGTAGGCAACTGCGACACCTCTGGAGGGACCTTATTCCACAGTCTGGACACTGTAACTGTAAAGAAGTTTTTTCCTAATGTTGAGCCTGAAATGGTCTTCCAGGAGTTTGTGACCATTACTCCTGGTTTTTCCCAAGGGTGCCCTGGTGAACAGATGCTCACCGAGCCCTTGATGGACTCCCTTGATGTAGCACTAAGATGCTATCAAGCCTCCTTGATAGATAATCTGGGAGATGAAGATACATTGCAAGAGCAATGAGGGGAACTGGATAAATGCCTGAAGTTCGTGTCAGCAGTCAAGCATCATAAGTCATCATCTGCAGTGGTTGGCAAGTGGATGGGGTATAAGGGAGGTGGATCCCCATGTCAGCCTCAGTGGTACCATGAGTAAACTTGGACAGGAGCCTAGACAAGATCACACTAAACCCCTCTTTTAATGTAACATCAAGGTGTGGCAGGACAGTCGGGGAAGGGGCCTTGCCCAGGAGGTTTCATAATGATCCATGGAGCTAGCTAAGAGCATAACAGTTAGACTCTCAGCAGCTGTGAAGATGGATGAAGGATGCAGTGGAACAAGATCCCCAGTTGTCTTGTTCTCCTTGCCACTGGATTCAAGGTCCCATTCTGACAAGAGCCCTGTGGAATTTAATATGCAGCAGCTTCTCCACAATAAAAGAAGTCATGCACTGGCATCTTCTATGTCTTAAGTCTAAAAAGGTTGAGAAACGTTGGTCTACAAGATGTGATGTCTTTTGCCACTTTTTGTAAAAATCCTGGGCCCAGTATAACAAGACACAGAATACTTTCTACATTTCTTTTGTTCCTGAGCACAAATTTTCCTTTGGCAAATAAATTGAACAGAAAAAATTGGGCTGTAAATCAAAATAAATATAGCTGTAAATTAACATGGCATTTGTCCCAGGAGGAAACATTCTGTCCTGGGCTTCTACCGATGTAGAAGTCCACTGTCCTTCTTTTATTCCCTTTGAAATATGCAGTGTAAAATGTGCTGACACTTTTTCCGAGGACATGGCTTTATGTATTTGTAAGGTTATTGTGTTTTTCCTGGGACAAGCCAACCAGTGCTCCTCTCTGAAGAAGGACCAACCATGCAGGTTGAAAGGGAGACATATGTAAATGTCTGTGCCATGCCTGTTTTGATCTGGGTCAAACCCCAGGACAATCAGGCCTGCCTCAGATGTGATGCCTATTTATAGCCTCAGAAAGGATCACAAGTACTTTATGATTTAGGTAAGGGACAAGGGGGTGTTTTGCTTCTATTTAGTTTTCACTTCATACGCCAGTATTATACATGACTGATTCTTGTTTCTCAGTAGTCAGATTCGAAACTTGTTGAAGTGGAAAGAATGATTTATAGGTATATTTAGGCCCCCAAGATGTAGAAGGACGCCATATGTATATTTGTTTTGTCTTCCCAAAATTAATGGATTCTAGAACTACAGCTAAATATTTGTAACAGTATGGACCTTGAGAGTCATTGACTTTTCATTAGACCTGGGTACCTAAGTCACATGAAAAAATAGGATTTCAGCTTTTAATCACTTTGACATTTTAAAAATACCTTTTTTTATCCTTCTCTTTCATTTCAGTTGGAATAGAATTGGGTTTTTTTGCACAGACAACATCAATGATTCTAGATCGTGCCAGTAGCCAATGCCTCTTGACATGGTTAGGGTATCAGTTCAGAACTGACACTAATCCATAGACCTGGTCAATTTAGGTCCAGGTTGCCAACTGAATTTTCAATAGAGGTCTCTGTCTCCTGACTAAACATGACTACTTAGTTTATGAAATCTAATTTGCTGCACAGCACAAGCTTCATTAACTATTGTAACACAGGCCTGGTATTTAAGTAAATGAACTGATAATTGTCTAATGTGCAGCAAAGTATTTACAGGAAATGTGGATTGTTTTCTTTATTGTTGCTAAAATGGCATTCAAGAAATGTAGCAGGCAGACAGATACTAATTTGAATTAGGAGGATATGATTCAGAAATAATATACATGAATAATAATAATGTTTTGTCGTTTATAAAATAAAGTTTTGCATTGGATCTTTAAACAGTTGCTTTTAGTGTGATGATTTTTTAAATTAAAATAGTGCTTGATACCACAAAATAATATGATTAATTACATTGTATGCTATTCTAAATTTAATATTCCCATTTTTAGATTCAATGGTCAGCTCTCTTATTCAGAAAAATGTGTTAATTTGAAAAAGAAAGAACTAATCTCAGACAAATTCTTCTACAAGATCATTTTATAGACATGAACATTCTCTACTTCCAGGGACTTACCAATTTTTGGTGGTTCTGTTCCTTTTGCTGGACAGGCTGATTGAGTTGAGCCAGTTAAGCATGTACGCAAATTTAAGTGGGCCAGGGGTCCTTTTGAAGCCAATGGGACCACTTACATGTTTTAACGTTAGTCATATGCTTGTGTGCTTTGCTAAATCACAGACAGGATGGATTTAATGAAGAGCATTGAGCATTTACTGACATTTTGGATAAAACTGGGTTTTGGAATGAGTTAGCCTTTAAAATTTTCAGATTCTACATTTTTCCCTTCATAATAAGAAGATCCCCAAAATAACTTCTACTCAGCAGCTAATTACTGCTGTCAGGCTTCAAAATGTTTCTTACTTTAGTTCAGCAAAGGCCCTAAGTACCTGTGTTTCGTTGAAACTTTGCCACATTACTCCCTCTCTTTCTATTTGAATCAGATTCTTCTGCTTTCCCTGAGTTCCCCCAGTAATATTCCTACATCTAATCTCATTCTGTAGCCAGAATGTGAAGGGAATTGCCTTTGCTCTGTTCAGTGACTTCTCTTCATTTTCCTCTTTTGATGCTATTCTATATCCTCTGACTGCCCACTCTTCCTGTAGGAGCCAGGGAATGGAAGTAAGGCTACATAGCTCAGTCCTTTAGACACTTTAAAAAAATCTAGCTGTTTATCTACTAAGCAATCAGAGAAAAGCCACACTAACTGGAACACTAGCTATTCACCGCTTTAGTCAGCTGGGAAAGAAGGCCTACTTTTCCTTTATAGACTGTCCTAATCAGCCAAGAGACCTTACAGACTGTAGAGCTTCTACATTATCATACTCTCTATGTCCCTAGTTATATAATCTTCTGTTGATATTTTCACAGCTTTTTTAGGATTTGCTGAACACTCCTGTAGGATTAATACTTCCAAAATCCCTGCCTTTCAAAGCTGCTTTCTTTCCCCTAAATCTGCTTGTAGACCATTAGTTATGAAGCCAGCAACAAGCTTGGAAGAGACTTCTAGATATGTTAAAACATCACAAACGAAATGTGCAAGATTTCATTGGAGGCAGGAGCCCTAATGGAAACACAATGAACTTTGATCAGTCAAGGAATTACTTATTCAAACACTGAAACAGTTTGGGTTGATTCAAAGCCTTTGGCTGAGGTTCACATAAAATTTCATTTATTTTGAAATGATCTGCCCATCCCTAACACTCAGGATAGTATAAACATCCAATACATTTCATTTCATATGCAACTCCCTCTCTTTCAACCAATGTGAAATTTAAACTGTTCTTTGTGATTTCATATACAGGGATCTAGTAATATAAACTGCACAAGACAAAACTAGAAAATAAAGCTGTAAAGTACAAATACTTTTCACTGCACTTAATTTAAAGCAAGAGTTATCATGTAACCGCCTGCATTAAATTGCCTTCCATGTGTTTAAGATTCAGTGCTTGAGAGTACATTATATTTCAAATTGATTATGAGATTTAAAGCCAAAAAGATGACTCCTCAGAATGTTAACCCTATCCTTAATAAAGCTATTATTTTTACCCTCACTGAAGTCAGTCAGATTTTTTTTTCATTGGCTTGCATAGGAAATAAGTAAGATTTTAAATGAATATATATATATATTCATTATATAACCCTATCCTACAACGTATAGCATATGATTGTCTAATATTGTTATGCATATTTGTTATGTGTGAGCAAAAGAACAAATTACAGAAGTTAAAATGGGTCAGGCAATGACTATATGTCATCTGCTGTGCGATAACTGTCAATGTGCCTGATTTTACTGTAAGGTAAATGAAAAGTTAACCAGCTAGCTAAGCCCTGAATGAAAGAGGGGTAGCTTTCATGTGCCATGGTATAAGGGCAGGCACAAGAACAGTTACTACACAACTTCTTCCTCTTTTAACTTGCTGCAATTTGTACATTTGTTTATACCTAAATTCTACCTGGCATATCTCTACAAGAGATGCAGCTAGTAATTGTGTATGTACTACAAATAGCTGATGAAATGTCAGGCATAAGAAATATGTGTGTGTTTTCTTTTGTAAGAATGGGCAGCAGGAGCATTGTTAGTCTGTCTTTGAGAACCTTTCCTCCCTCATGTGTTGATGTTTATGTTTTCATTGGGCACGCTCACTTGAGTTAGAATAATATCATCAGTGTAGGTCAC
>NW_005841861.1:3581761-3582618 GCF_000455745.1 Alligator sinensis | reverse complement strand
CCTGCTTCATGCTACAGTAGTTAGAAGAATGTTGACAAAGTTCAGAGTCTGAGTGCCACTGAAAATCGTGGCTTCTGCATTGTGCATGTGCTTCATAGATGCAGAGTTGCTGAAACCTCTGGAGGCTCCCAAAAGCAGCAATCCAGTGTTTTTGCTCAATAGAGGCCCACATTACATCACACTGTCAAGGCAATAGTATTCACAAACAGTATGAAAATTGAAAAAAGGGGAAATGGGCCACTGATAAACTGAAAATGACTATATTCTCATTCTGCGTGCATTATCTTTATTATAAATTTGACAGGGTTATGGATAATTTTTTTTCTTTTAATATTTAACCCCCCCCGAAAATTCTGTTAGCAGTAGAATGACCTTTCTTACAGTTTATGTGATTGAAAACAGTTTTTAAATAAACTAAATTTCAGTCCATCAGAGCTCATTATATTTCCATTTTATTTAATTTAGAACAGTGGTTTATAACCTATGAAGTTCCCATGCTAGCCAGAACAGGGTTTTAGCTTTAGAGCAAATACACATCATTTTTTCATTTCCTTAATCTGGTGCTGTAGGTGGTCAGTTCCAATTGCTGCATTTGGCAATGGGGGTTTGTTTAGTTTAAAGCCAAGTAAAACAGACAGAGGATAGCAAAATTGAAAAATTGAATTTAATATGGTAAGTATTATGCTGTAGTTTATATAATCTCGGTATTCCCAAGAGTTTTATATTATAACTGTATTGTTCTTTGAAACAGATTGACATGAACCAGAAATGATTAAAGGGCAGGTAGAAACATTAAGATTACTTGTGAAAAAAGACTTTGAAAAACATTACAAAACTGATCTAGTTGGGGAAGATCG
>NW_005841861.1:3580291-3581730 GCF_000455745.1 Alligator sinensis | reverse complement strand
GCCGATGTATGTTAATGCAACTGATGCAAACTATAAATTTTCACGATGGCAGACATGATAGCATTGTAATTTCCAATTCTAGACAATAGTTTCAGGATTGAAAATGGCTTCTAACTTTGAGTTTACCAATGAAAGATGTTCAACTTACTGTCAGGAGGTGATGTGACTCCACCAGATTGTTGTTTAAGACATTAAGTGACATGGCTACCCGTGACTGGTATTCGGTGATGCAGTGGCGGAGGAATGTGACCTTAACCTGCACTATCATGCGGACAGTGTGTGATCGCTAGTAGCCTAACCAATCAGAAGTTGCCCCTAGAGCGTGACTGGCTGGACCAGCACCCCTATATAACATTAACTATACAGAAATTAAGTGGTCAAGAGGAAATGTCTGTGCGCTTTTTATTAGACACCGGCGCGCAAGTTAATGTTATTAAACCCAAAGTCTATCATAAAAAAACATCAAGAATAATATTCGTACAGGGGCTCCATGCGGTTGCCAGTACCCCTGTGATAAGGTTTAAAGTCAATGGCAAGACCCTATCCGGGACCCTAGGGGGCATAAATATCTTAGGGGTCCCCGGAATTAAATCTTTGCGATTACAACAACACCTTATCTCAGCCCTACCATTAGAGATCCTGGAGATGGAGAGGCACCGACCAATCGTTAAGAACCCGACGTCATGGCGATACAAGCCGATAGCGACAAAAGAGCATCTATGGGCGTCCATTGAAAAGCCCTATCCGGGACCCTAGGGGGCATAAATATCTTAGGGGTCCCCGGAATTAAATCTTTGCGATTACAACAACACCTTATCTCAGCCCTACCATTAGAGATCCTGGAGATGGAGAGGCACCGACCAATCGTTAAGAACCCGACGTCATGGCGATACAAGCCGATAGCGACAAAAGAGCATCTATGGGCGTCCATTGAAAAGCTGCTACAAAGCCTTCAACACCACGGCTGTATAACAGAGGTGAAATCTTCCACTTACCTCTCACCCGGGTGGGGCATACCAAAGCCGGGGAGGCCATCAGAGGCCCGGCTATTACCGGCAGGCCAACCGCCGATGTGCCTTACTGCAAATGCCTGCAAATCATACGATCACAGAAATCATGCAAGACATTACAAAGGCCCAGGTGGGGGGTGAATGGTGGGCAGTAACGTTGGACTTAAAAGATATGTTTTATTCAGTCCCAATAATAGACGACCAAGGGATATTAAATATGTGTGTTGGTGGCAAGATACACGGATGGAATGTATGCCCACAAGGGTATCAAAACTCCCCAGCTCTTGCAACTGCTATGATGAATAATAGCATCCAATCTTTCAGAAACATCTATGCAAGCACACAAGAAATCAACATCGGGACCTATGTAGACGATGTACCAATAATGGAATGTCCCCGAAAAGCCATACACCAAGCAGCCACGAACCT
>NW_005841861.1:3577639-3579223 GCF_000455745.1 Alligator sinensis | reverse complement strand
ACAGTGGATGACCAATTATTCTTAAAGTGGCTTCATGAATTCTGGGGGCATCCCCGTGCCGACAAAGCCCGAATTCGATGGCAGTTAGATGCGGAGAAGGGACCTAATATAAAACATTGGCGGGAAATAGTGCAGGCATGCCTCACCTGCGCTAAAGAAAAACCAAGACAGCATAGACACAAACGTGGAGCTTTCAACACCGAGTACTTTATTCTCACCGGGAAAAACCTGGCAGGTTGATATATTGGGCCCCCTACCAGAGGCGAAAGTGCCTAACAAAGGCTTAGCTATAGTAGACCTAGGAACAAGACAGCTCCTTGTCCTCCTGCTCAGAAAAACAACTGCAGTAAAGGTCCAAGAAAGTTTAATAAATGCAGTCGCTCATTGGCAAGTGCCAGCTGAAATACATTCAGATGGAGGGCCGCCTTTCACCTCTAAAGTTATTGAACAATTTGCGGCCGAATATAATATCAATTGGCATCACCATTTATGATACCATCCCCAATCCAACGGGGTAGTTGAGAGACATATCGGCCTCTATAAGGGAGCCTACGCCTACGAGGCAATGGTAGTTATAAAAATTGGATCAAATTCAATGATGAAGTCCTAATCTCACTAAACAAAGTTAAAGATTTATGGAAGGAAAGACCAGCGGTTACACCACCTACTTGGAAACCTTGCTACAACGAAAAAGAAAAAATATGGCTAGCGGTACCCACAGCCGTAACAACGTGACCGACGCCTCTTCCTGGGACAGTTGAAAAAACAGGAAGTTATCCTAATACTTACTTTATTTCCCTAACAGCAGCCACGCCACCACGCACCCTCCTGGCCCACCATAATTAGTTGAGCCGAAGGAGTTAAGGGGAGGGTTTCCCAATTAATAATCGGGCGTAACATTGTATATATATATAGTTATACTAATTAGGTGATAAGTTTTTTTGTTCCAGATACCCTTTATTTTAAAGGGCAAGTCATCCCCAGCCTGTCGTCTAGCAGCCTACCTGGGGTCGTCAATAGTGCAAGGATGGTAACAACTTTCACCACCATCCACCTGTTCCTGCTCCTAACTCAAGCAACACCAGAGCCGAGCACTGAGGAGGCTATTGTAAAATTAGCAGAGGAAGTGGAAATAGGCTTCAACACCACCAATGAAGCTCTATTCCTGCTAAACAAGCAGTTACAAGAAACCTCAAGGATGACTATACAAAATCGACTTGCCCTGGATGCTATGTTACTACATAATGGAGGAGTATGCAAATATCTAAATTTATCTGATGAGTATTGCTGTATTTCAATTCCTAATGTGACCATACCGCTAACGGCTCAACTGGAGTTAATTAAAAAGGCCGCTAAAGGAGCTAATGCCATAGCGAAAGTAAGCAGTGGTTGGCTCGCGGACCTTTTTTCCAGTTTTGGTTGGAGTTTTTCCTCGTTAGCAATGCATATACTCGCCCCATTATTAACCCTGTTAATACCTCTATTCAGTTGTTTACTGTGTGTTTGCGTAGGATGTTGTGTCGTTGATTCAATCAAAAAGAAAGTCCTAACACTATCAGCCTTAGTTTACACTCAAATACCTAA
>NW_005841861.1:3573843-3577299 GCF_000455745.1 Alligator sinensis | reverse complement strand
CTAGACCACGCGCAATCCGGAACGCCCTGTGTGTTGCCCAACTAGGCATCATACTTGTACTGATAGTATTTTCGGCTGCAGTCAACCTTCACGATTACACCTTGCTTGTTACTCGCCGCTACCCATCATCTGTTTGTTCTCCACACCACATCGTCTGTGTCCACCTGCTACTGTAAATAGTCCTTGTAATTAGTTCCTGTATTCATCAAGTTGATTCAACTCGTTAGTCATCTTGTTGGTTTGTAAGTAAACTTATGAATTTTCTTCACCTACAAGTTGTCGCGCTTTTTTCCTCTCTCACACTTGGCATCCCCGAGCGTGTCTGGGTTGGGGTCACTACTCAGTGCCCCACTCGACATGCAACTGAGGCCATTTTCCAAACACCATCCTTGAATTATGGCCCACACTTACAGGAGAAAAAGATGACATAAAGAGTAAAGGAAAACATATTTTAATATCATTAACTTATTTCATGAAATTGGTGCTACATAATAAGGCTAAAGCCATGGGAATGTAGTAAAATGCACATCTAGCTGATGATATGCTGTAGACCTAAGTAGTGAAGGCAAATGGAGCAGTAGTTAACCCTAATTACAGTATTTTCCTCTAGAAAGCTAGTGCTGTTTTGCAGCAGTCCACTAGCAGTCCTTTATGAAGTGAGCATTCATCAAACTAGTGTCGTGCAGGGATATGGGCAGCAACATTCATGTCATTCAGACTGTCTTTGGGCCTTCCTGTCACTAATGAGTTCTATAAAATGTTGCTGTGAGAGAAGGCAAAAGGATGTCTGGTAAGCAAAACTGTGCTGTAGAAGTTTTGAAGGCCAGATCCTCAGCAGCTCTAAACAGGATGATTCCATTGATTCCTATGCCCCAACTTGATTTTCAGAGTTGCTTTCTCTGTCTGTCTCTTCATGCTGACCAATGAGAATTTTCTAGTGAGAATTTTTCCCTTAAATGGTTATATTCCTCATCTCCCCTTCTAGTTCTGAATTTTGAATTTTATTCCTCAGTAAGACTCCCTCATATTCTGCAGTCAGTCTGTCCTTAGGTTTTCTGCCTTTACTGATGCCACATATGTGGTATTCAAATGATCATGTGCACAGCTGGGGAATTACCCTTCTTTTTGTCTTAAAAACAAACAAAAACCAAAACAACTGCCCCCCCCCCCCCCCCAAAATAAAATAAAATAAATAAAAGCCCTCTCTCAGTCCACTGCAAAGGGTCACAACCTTGAGAGGCATGTTCCCCTTTTGAGTCTAGGCAACTGTAAACCCAACATGAGCTTAATGAGGAAATAGAAGGTTGAGCCTGTATTTTTTTAAAGAGAGCCTTGAGAGGCTCATTTACCAGAGTTTGTATATTTGACTTGCAGATCTATAACAAAAAGCAAGTGGCAAAAAAGCTGGAAATAAGCACATTCGTTTCTATCATTTACACCAGTATAAAGCTTGTTTCTTCAGATCTATACCAGCATAAATTATGACAGTTTCAGATAGCGTTGCCATCTATATTCATACAACTACTTTTTCAAATCTCTTAAACAAATTAGGGGCATGACTTTATTCACTTTGAATTCAAAGAAAAAAATTCTCATTGTCTTTAGTGGGAGAAAGATTAGGGGCCATCTTTTGGGTTTTCCCATCATTATTAAATGTTAAGCATTACAAAGCTTTTTTCTTGACATCTACGCAGAAAAGTAGATGAACAAATTATTTTTTCCAGTCAGCCTAGGAAAATACTTGTCTTAATATCTGAAAGTGACAGCTTTGCAGTTCCATTCCTATTTCATCCATCAGGTTTTAACTGTAGCATACTATGCAAATTCTTCTAATGCTCTGCAATTCCTGTGGTTATCTTTTCTGAAGCAAAGTGGGTGTAAACTATTATCCAAGGTAAATTGTGGAGTAATTTCAATGTCAAATTATATATATGTGTACACACACATATGTGCATGCGTGTGTGTCTATAGAAGGATGAAGGCCAATATTTATGTTCAGCAGCTTGGTCTATAGAGAGTTGTTGCCCCAATTTGATTTATTACTCTTTCTGGGACAGAAAGAAACTGTTCAGAAGAGATGGACTGAACCAGAATGGAACCAGAATTAAAAAAGGCACTAAAAAGGCACTAAAAATTAAAAAGGTGATAGAATAGTTTTTAAACTAAAACCTGGGGGAAAGTTGACAGGTGCAGAAAAGCACACAGGTTCAGCTGACACAACTCCACAGAGGGACACCATTTTAATTCTGTCTTGAAGAGGATAGTAGGGGAATAGCAAGCATTACTATAGAAAACAATGAGGATAAATCAGAACATTTATGGTCCAAGTCAAATAGCACAAGCACTAACAGACAGCTGAGCGAAGCTAAATTTGAAAGTGCTTCTACATAAATATCAGAAGCCTAAAAAATAAGATGGGTGAGCTAGAATGCTGAGTATTAAATGGTGATTTGACATAATTGGCATAACAGAGGCCAAGTGGAAGGATGATAGTCAATAGGATACTGTTATATTGTGTTACAAACTACATAGGAATGACAGAGTAGGACATGGAGGTGTAGGAGTGACACTGTATGTTAAGGATAGTATAGATAGTAGCAGCATAACAATCTTATCTGAAAGGAAAACTACCACAGAATCCCTGTGGGTAGAAATTCTGTACTTGAATGAAATGAACATAGTACCAGGATTGTACAATTGTACCAGGATTGTATTACTGATAACGTGATTTGGAAGCTGAAGGTACTTACAAAATGCTCATGGAGATGAGGGAAACTGCCAAAATGGGACAAGTAACAATAATGGGAGACTTCAACTGTCCTTATAGAGGGTGTCACTTTCATAGTTTCATTGTTTCATAGTTGGTAGGGTCAGAAGGGACCTGAACAGATCATCAAGTCTGACCCCCTGCCATGGCAGGAAAGAGTACTGGGGTCAAACGACCCTGGCAAGGTGTTCATCCAGCCTCCTCTTAAAGACCCCCAGGGTAGGAGCCAGCACTACTTCTCTTGGAAGTTGGTTCCAGATCCTAGCCGCCCTAACTGTGAAGTAGTTCTTACGGATGTCTAATCTGAATCTACCCTCTGCCAGCTTGTGACTGTTATTTCTAGTCACTCCTGGTAGTGCTCGGGCGAACAGGGACTCCCCCAATGCCTGCTGGTCCCCTCTGACTAGTTTGTAAATGGCCACTAGATCCCCCCTCAGCCTTCTCTTGTGAAGGCTGAATAGGTTCAGGTCCCTTAACCTCTCCTTGTAGGGCCTGCCCTGCTGACCCCTGATCATGCGAGTGGCCCTCCTCTGAACCCTCTTCATGTTGTCCACATCCCTCCTGAAGTGCAGTGCCCAGAACTGGACGCAGTAGTCCAACTGCGGCCTGACCAGTGTTGCATGGGGGGGCGGGGGGGGATCACCTCCTTGGACCTGCTTGAGAAGCATCTGTGGATGCCTGACAAAGGA
>NW_005841861.1:3453161-3573393 GCF_000455745.1 Alligator sinensis | reverse complement strand
GGTTGGTCTGACAGGACCTGCCTCTAATGAACCCATGTTGGTTGCCCCTAAGCATAATCTCCCCTGCTGGCCCCTCACAGACATGCACCAGGATAATTCTCCCAAAAAGCTTATCCAGGATCGAGGTAAGACTAACTGGCCTATAGTTTCCTGGGTCCTCCTTCCTCCCTTTTTTGAAAATGGGAACCACACTGGCCCTTTTCCAGTCCTCTGGCACCACACCAGAGCACCATGAGTGCTCGTAAAGCCGTGCCAGGGGTCCCACAATGACTTCTGCTAATTTCCTCAGCATTCTGGAGTAGAGATTGTCAGGACCAGCTGATTTAAATACATCCAGTACCTCCAGACGTTACCTGACTAGGTCCTCACTGACCCTAGGCATGGGTGCTCCCCTGGGGCTTATGGGGGTCCTGGGGGGGCCTGGGGGGGGGGGTGACCCGGTCCCTGCTCAGAAAAACAGAGGCAAAGAAATTGTTAAATAGGTTAGCTTTATCGTCTGGTGCGATGACCAGATTTCCTAGTGTGTCTTGCAGGGGCCCCACGTTACCCAGTGCCTTCTTTTTACTCTGTATGTATTTTAAAAAGGACTTCTTGTTGTCCTTGATCCGGGTAGCTAGTCCCAGTTCCATCTCTGCCTTGGCCTTCCTGACCGCCCCCCTACAGCCCCGAGCAACCGAGGTATAGTCCTCCCTTTAATTAGGGCGACTCCTGAGATGCTTGCAGCATCTTGAGTATTCAGCATCCCACACTTTAAAATGGCAGCAGGGGTGCTTTAACTAAAGTTAATTCCACAAGCTTTAGTTAAAGTGTCTCTGCCACCATTTTGAAGCATGGGGACACTGAATACATGAGACACCAAGGCTGCTGGAGCATGCTGATTAGCACACTCTAGCAGACTCAATTAATTGAGTCTGTTCCAACATGTGCTAATTAGTACACCTTGGAGCAGGCATTGGGAACATGTATTGGTGCCCATAGACTGGGTAAATGCCTCATCAGGTTGAGATGTGGAGATTAAAATTTCTGGATGTATTAAATGTCTGCTTTCTAGAACAACTCATCTTGGAACCCATAAGAGGAGAAGCTATTTTAGACCTAATCCTGAGTAGTCCACAGAACCTGGTTCAGGAGGCATATATCTGTTGGTGAGCCACTCTGTAATAGCTGCCCTAATGTAATCATAGATTTCATAGACATTAGGGGCTGGAAGGGACCTTGCCACGTCATCGAGTCCAGCCCCCCTGCCATAGGCAGGAAGTCTGCTAAGGTCAAATGATCCTAGCAAGATAAGAATCCAGATGTTTTTGAATAACTCCAGAGTTGGTGTTTGCACCACCTCTTGTGGGGGAGTCTGTTCCAGACCCTGGACAGTCAGAATGTAAAGAAGTTTTTCCTAATGTCCAGTCTAAATCACCCTTCCAGAAGTTTGTGGCCAGTAGACCCTGTTACCCCTTGGGGAGTCCTGGTGAGCAACTGTTCTCCCAGATCCTGGTGTACACCCCCTATATACATACAGGCTGCCCCCAGGTTCCTCCTGAGCCTTCTCTCTTGGCCTTTGATCATGCAGGCGGCTCTCCTTTGGACTCTCTCCAGTTTATCCACATAGCTCTTGAAGTGGGGACATGTCTAAGTTTGAGAGAGTCCAAAGGAGAGCCACTCAAGAGTCCAAAGGAGTGCAGGGGCTGCCTGCCAATTGGATCACATTCAACATTCTAGCAAGAGAGGGAGTAATCCAAAAAATGTCCACTGTGCTGATATACAACTTTAGGAAGGAAAACTACACAAACATGAGGAAGGTAGAAAGAAGTTAAAAGGAGCAGTAAAAGATGTAAAATTCCTGCAGGCAACTTGGAAGCTATTTACATATATCATATTTAGGGAAAAGGAAAAGTGTATATCACAAAACAAAAAGGTTACCTAGCAGTCCAGTCACCCCCCTGCATGCTTTAATAGCAGTTAAAGAGGCCATTCACAGCAAAAATGCATCTGTCAAAAAAAACAGAAGGTGTACCCAAATGCGGAGAACAGGAAATTTCCTTAACT
Organism: Alligator sinensis; assembly: GCF_000455745.1. Classification (NCBI taxonomy): domain Eukaryota; kingdom Metazoa; phylum Chordata; order Crocodylia; family Alligatoridae; genus Alligator; species Alligator sinensis. The sequence goes on along the minus strand of NW_005841861.1, from coordinate 3,571,350 downwards.
CCAGCAGGTCAAATATAAAAGTGAAATAGGGAAATCAAAAAAAGAATTTTTGGAGCATCTACCAGTTAATAATCTACCAGTTGAGATGATACATTTCGACTTTCAAAAAGGTCCTTTACCACAAACTTAATAAAAATTGTGTTGCTACGGGATTGGAGGGAAGGTTCTTTTGTGGACTGAGAGCTGGTTAAAAGGTAGGAAGCAAAGGGTAGGGCAAAGTGTTCACTTTTCAAGATGGAAGGTGGTCAAAAGTGGGGTCCCACAGCAGTCTATGCTGAGTTCAATTATATTCAATATTTTCATTAATGAGCTGGAAATGGGAGTGCACAGTGAAATTTCCAAGTTTGCAGATGACACCAAATTATTCCAGGCAGTCAAATCCCAAACTGACAGAGGGCTCATCTACATGAGCCCTATTAGCCCTATTAGCTCTGCAGTAAAGTCTCAATGTCTGCATGTATGGCTCTATTAGGCCTTAGTAAACTAATAAACACTGACGTAGAGTGTTCCCTCTAAGCTGTGCACATGTGCAGCTGCGCACAAGTAAAAGTCTTGCTGAGCACCAACTTTTTTAGGTCGTGCACCCACTGGGATTGGAGCTGGGCTGTGGCATGGGACACTTACCGAAGGTAAGCTCCTCCTTGAGGTGAGGCAGGAGCGGGGGTGGGCATAGGGGCTGGCAGTTGGTGCGGGCCCCATGGAACTGCTCCGCTCCCCCACATCACCTCAGGGAGCAAGGAGGCACATGACGTCAGGGCTGGGGAGCGGAGCAGTTCCCTGGAGCTGGCAGAGCCTGCACCAGCCCCCAGCCCCAGCCTCAGCCTCCATCCCTGCATTGCCTCACCTCAGGGAGGAGCCACTGCCTGCCCCATGTGAGGCTCTGCTGGCTCCAGGGAACTGTTCCACTCCCCAGCCCTGACACCACGTGCCTCCTTGCTTCCCAAGGCAATGCCGGGGAGTGGAGCAGTTCCCCAGAGCCCATGCAAGCCCCCAGCCTCCAGACCCCATCCCCCATCCCCATCCCCACCTGTGCCCCTGCCTCACCTCTCCTCACCTCAGGGAGGAGCCGCTGCCTGCCCCTGGTGAGGAGTGAGGAGCTTACCTTCAGTAAAAGTCCCACGCCAGCCCTGGTGCCTCCCTTTCAATTCTATCTATTGATGGCTGGGCCACAGCACTCCACTGCGCTGGACCCTGCTCGCCGAACCCTGCCTGCTCCCACCTGAACACTTACTTTGGGACACTTACTAGTGGACTGTGCTGCACTGAAAGGGGGATTCAGGACCAAAGTGGTGCACTCACGGACTGAAGCGGCGCGCTCGTGGACTGAAGCGGCGCGCTCGTGGACTGAAGCGTTATGCTCACGGACCACTACTCTTTAGAGGGAACATTGCTGCCATAGGTTAGTACTTGTAAGCACAGGTACTATCCTGTGGCAGTGTTATTGAGTTTGCTGCAATACACATATGGACACTTACAGGGTTGTCTGGGGTACAAGGGTGCTTCAGTGTGAGGGCTGCCTGCCAGATAGCCCCATAATGGAGCACCCTTGGGCCCCAGACAGCCCCTCTGCAACATGTTGAGCTGGGTTGGAGCAGTCCTGGACTGGCAGGCTTACCCCGAGGGCCCACTGCCAGCCAGGGCTGCTCCAACCCAGGTCAATATGCTGCAGTCCCAAGCACACATATAAACACAATGCCTGGGAGCAATAAACTCCAGCACAAACTGTGCCAGAGATTATTCAGTCAAATTAATTGCACATGTAGCTGCACCCAGTGAGGAGCTTCAAACATATCTCATCAAGCTAAGCAAGTGGGTAAAAAATGGCAGATGAACTTCAATGTAAACAAGGGCAAGGCAATGCATGTAGGGAAAAATAACCTCAACTATATATACAAAATGCTTGGTTCTGAATGAGCTTTTATGATTCAAGAAAAAGACCTTGGAATAACTGTATATTTCTCTAAAAACATCAGCTCAGTGTGCAGCAGTAATTAAAAAAAAAAAAACCCTATAAAATGTTGTCCATTATTAAGAAGGGAATTGAAAACAAAATAGACATCACATGCTACTATGCAAATTTATGGTGCTCCCACATCTTGAATATTGTGTGTAGTTCTGGTCTCTATGTCTCAGAAAGCATGTAGTGGAATTAGAAAAGGTAAAGAGAAGGGCAACCAAAAATGATCAGGGGAATGCAACAGTTGCCAAACCAGATGAGACTAAAAAGGATAGGACTTTTCAGTTTGGAAAGAAGGAGGCTGAGAGGAGATATGATAAAACTCTATAAAATTATGAAGACTGAGCACAAATGAATAGGGAATTGTTGTTCACTACGTCTGAGAATATTATAACTAGGGGCATCTACTAAAATTAGTAGAAGGCAGGTTTAAAATTAACAAGCACTTTTTAATGCAGTGCATAGTTAAATTCATTGGCACAGGAGGTGGTAGAGGCAGACAACATAGGTTAAAAAAGGGACTAGACAAGTTCATGGATGTTAGATATTTAGACAGCTGTTGAACAGAAGTGTTGGAAATCTTTTCTCTAGCACCTCTAAATCAATAATGGTGGACACCAGGGAAGGTAATGAATGGGAGTTAGATCATGGTAGGTCAATGCTTTTCATCTCAACCATCCACCCTTGCTACTGTCAGAAACTGGAAGTCGGCTACCTGGACCAGTGGTCTGACTCAGTTCTAACATATTCTAACATATACAAGGGCAATCAGAGTAAAAAAAAAAAAAGTGGCAACATTACTTAAGAATCAAAACTGTCAACATAAAGCACAGATTTAGCAGACTTACTTCTTATCAGTTATTATTCCCCATGGGGAGCCCCCTCCCAAACAATGCACCAGACTGAGCTGGTGCTCGAGGTTGGGCTGTGTCCAGACCCTGCATGCTGGTTTCACAGCCACATGCCATGTTGGACTGAGTCCAGGACCATGGGATATTTCTGGGGCTATGTACTATGTTGGATCCTGCTAGAGTGGACTACAAGGTGTATGGCCCTGGCCACTTAAAAGTTGGACAGCCCTTCTTTAAAGTGATAATGATAACCTCTTACAAAAATGGAAACCTCTTTTGGGAGCTGCAATGCTAAAAGAGAGACTAGCAAGGCAAAATTAAGTCAAGTATTTTTTCATTGTTTTGTTTCCACCCGATGCATCAACATTGTGAATAATCATGGATGTTCATCCCTCCAAAACATCAGTGTTCTTATATTTGAAAATAATCATCATTAAAAAGTTTTGCTTCTTCTGTTAGATGTGAAAGAAAACAACAAGAAGATGTTACCAGTGAGGGAGCTGAATAAATGGATGTGGATATGTCCTTGAGCAATGATAACTTGATGTGATTGAATAAGGAATATGCAAAACATACAGAAAAGAAAAAAAAACTCTGATCGCTGTGTTCTGAAAGGTACTGCTACGGCCAGTAATCAATGATATAGCTTGCCTTTTGTTCAAGAATGCTGGGCCAGTGCAAACTGTAAATGATTTTTCTTTGAATAGTAATGGAATCATATTTTTAGCTTTTTATTTTTCATGCCAGCGTTCGAACGGAGAAGGCATAAAGTGAAACTGGCTTTTCTAGTTTGCTTCACCTGGTTCTGTTTATTTTTTCAACTGCAAATTGTTTAATTCTAGAGATTTTGCTCTAGCCTGGAATGATGTTTGGGACTGGAAAAGCATATTGCACTTCCTAGTGAAACATGAGAAATCAGCAGATCGTGTGAACTGTCATATTAGAGAGACTTTGTACTGAAGCAAGACTGTTTGACTGATGAAGTAAAGCAGCAGCAAATTCTCTGGTAGTGCAAATAACAATGTTAATTGTTTTGAAAATGCATTTTTATTTAATCAGGTCGCATGGAATAAAAACACTTCCAACCCGAACAATGGGATCTTTTAAAAAATGTGTGGAGTTTCTTGGGAAAGATGACCTTATGATAAAAGAACATCTCTAACAAATTGTCTCAAAGGAAATTAATCATCAGTGCTTGGGCGATAATATTAACAATGAAATTATTCAGATTCTTGGGATCATGAAGCAAATTATTTTTTTTCCTGAATAGCTGTCAAGCATTATTTGATTATACTTGACTGCACTGAAGACAGTAGCAAACAAGAGCAGACTGACGAAGAATGAAGGAGCAACTGAATGGAGAAAAGACAGTGTACTTATTTAAGAGCATTTCACTGGGTTTTTTAACACGATAGATTCTACTGGAGCTGGCATGGAAATGACAGAAGCTCTTCTTAAACAATTTAAAGAAATGGGAATCTTGGTGATTTTGATAGGTCAAAGGTATAACAGTGAACTTCAAAAGAGAATCTGGGACCAAAGCAAGAGAACATTTTTTATACCATGCAGGTTCTTTGAATCATATTCTCTAAGGCTGCATACAGACAGGGGGATTGTTGAGGGGGCAGGCAAGGTCAGCAGGGTGATTGTTGGTGTCTGGGAGGATTTGGTGGGATCAGGGGTGCTTGTGAGGTTTGCAGAGGGATTTGAGGGGATGGGAGTGGTGGGGAGGGAGGACTCTCTTTCCCATCCCCTGAGACTGGGGCTAATTTTATCCCCCCCAAATCCTCCTACACTCAGACAAACAATCCTCCCCCCCACAGCAAACCTACCCCTCCATCCCTTTTGCCCCTCCCCCCTGCTCCAACTTACTTAATCTCCCAGCATTCATGAATGCTGAGAAAGCCAGCATCAAGATTGGCATGTGAGCTGGAGGTTTTGGTGGGCTTAAGGGCAGGTGTGCATCTGGGAGTGGAGGAAGGTGCTGGGGACTAAATATATCCTGGTGCTGTCTTCAGAATGGGAGGGGGAGAAGGGGACAGAGGGAGTTTGTTCTGGGTTGTTTTCAGCTGGTTCTGGAAGGTGGGGTGCATGGATTGGAGCATGTCCGAGGTGGGGGTGCTCCAATCCACCCACCCCACTTCCAGAGCCAGCTAGGCAACCCCCAGAATGATCTCCCTCTGCTCCTTTTCCCCTGTCCCAGTCTGAAAACAGCACTGTGGTTGGGAGGGGGGAAGGGGTGTTCCTAAGGGAGAAAGGCTGCAGGCTCTCAGCTGCTCTAAACAGCACCTCAATTCCCCAAACCTCAGCACCCAACAGGGAATGTCTGTTGGGTCTAGGGTAACATTGTAACTCATGGAACTTCCTGCAGAGTGCCATTAGTTACAACAGGGAGCTGTTCTTCTGTCTGCGCTTTTAAACTATCTTGGAGGTATGATTAACTTGGGTTGGGTTGGCCATTTTTAGACTTATCTAATTGTCCTGACCTTCTGTACAGTTCACATGGAGATCCACCCAACTAGTGTAGGGTCCACACCTGGCTGAACTAAGATTGGGTGGCCATTTGTAATGTGATCTAACTTCCTTCTAACCTCCCTGAATGCCTGTATACAGCCTATGATGCTTTGACTTGTTGCACTGAAGGAAGATCCATCCAACCCTAATAGTTTATTTAGTTAGTGTGGTTAACTGAAGGGGTACCTATTTCTTAGCTAGCAGCATACAAGACATTTCACTCCCTGGCCACTTTTCACTCCCCAGACTGAAAGATCAGATACTTGCACACAACAGAGTGAACTTGGGTGGCCCTTGGAATGAACCCAGAATAGGGCTTGAATTTACATAAATATAGCAAGATACCTTAACTCCTATACCACTATACTTCATGAAGTGGTAGTAATTTTTTATGTGCAGAGCACTGAATGTAGTATGCCAGCCTGTTTTTAAAACCATTAGGCTCTCAGAAAAGTATGGCTGGAAAGGGCTACATGAGGCCATCAAGTCCATCTCCTTGCTCAAGGGAGGATCATTCCCCATTAAACCATCCCAGCCAAGTATTTATCCAACTTGCTCTTGAAATTTTCCAAGGAGGGTGTCCATCTTGGTGTGGAAGGAGGGTTCTACAACTTCTCTAGGTAGCCTGTTTCAATGCTTAACCACCTTCATAGGCATAACATTCCTCCTAATCTCTGACCTAAATTACCTCTGCTACTTTTTGAGGGCATTGATCCTAAATCTGTCCCATAAGCTATAGAGAACAGGCTATCTCATCCCTCTTTATAATCTCCTTTCAGGAATTTGAAGATTGTTATCAAATTCCCCCTCAGTTTTATCTTCTCTGAACTAAATAATGCTAGTTTTCAGCCTTTTCACATAAGTCATATTTCTCAAGGCTCTAATAATATTCCTTGCTCTCTGCTGGATATCTTCCAATATGTTCATATCTTTCTTCAAGTGTGTGACCCCAAATTGGGGACTGTATTCCAGGAAAAGCCTGTACTCCAGGTAAGGCCTCTGAATTTAGCAGAAGAATCATTTCCCTGGATTCTGTTAATACAACCCAGTATGCTGTTGGCTCTAATAGTTTTGCATCATAAGCACATTGTTGGCTCATACTCACCTTATGATCCTTCTCTGTAGTACTCCAGCATAACCAGTCACCCCCAGTCTGCATTTGTGCATGCAATTATTTTGTACCAAATACTGGACTTTGCAGTTGTCTTTATTAAAGTTCATCAGATAGATTTTGGATCATTTCTTCAATGTATCTGGGTCATGTTGGATCCTAGCCTATCCTCTAAGGTGGCAGCTTGGTGTCATCTGCCAGTTTGCTAAGCATGTACTCAGTTCCATCATTCAAATCATTAATGAAGATGTTAAACAATGCTGGACCCCAGACAAACTCCAGGGAAACACCACTTGATACCACCTCCCAACTTGACATTGAGCTGTTGATGACAACTTGTTGAGCACAATGATCCAACCAGTGTTGTATCTACCTTTCAGTGCTTTTGTCTAGTCCAGGTGTGCTTAACTCCTGGCCTGGGAGCCAGTTCCAGTTCCAAATGCCATGTCATCTGGCCTGCAGGGTTTCCCACAGGTGCAGAAATTTGGTGGCAGATAAAAGACAGCATCATTTTCCTGATATCAAATTTCTAGCCCCACACCACTCATCTGCCACCACTAGTCTAGTCTGTATTTTCTTAGCTTGCTAATGAAAATGTCATGTGGGAGACAAAAGTCTGGCTATAGTCAAGGTATATCCCATCCACTCCCCTACCCATAGAGCCTGTCACCCCAAGTGAAAGCTCAACTGATTCAATACTTGCATTTAGGGACCGAGTTTCAGAAGTCTATGATGCTTAGTTACAGTTGCTAATGAGTGGGCCCTAAAGGGACTGGCAGGGACCAAACTGCTGGTTCACTAATGAGTGGGCCCTAAAGGGACTGGCAGGGGCCAAACTGCTGGTACTCAAAATCTAGAACTATATTTTTTTGTGCAGTGATATAGTCAGAATTATATATTTTATAGAGGCAACATTGCAAGATCAAATGCTTCAAGATCAAAATGTAATTAAGACTTTTTGTTGCATAATTTCATATGGAAGCCAAATTGCTGATAGTATAGATGTGAAAGATACCATTTTTTATTAAAAAGATACCATTTGTGGTTAATAAAGGAAGAAAAGTGATATTTGCTGAAGCAGTATTGGAAGGAAAAGGAAATGCTTCACTAGTGTTTTCATCCTTAAAAGTCCCCTGAGCCTCCTCTAGCCTGTGCTGACCAATATCTTCATGCACTGCCTTAGTCCTTCTTTTTTTCTGGATGGACTTTAAGATCTATCCATAGTTCTTTTCCCCTCTGCCCATTTTCAAGGTGCCAGCATCATTCCAAGCTGGCTGGCTAAGGCTGTGCCAGCAATGGGGGTCTTATTACACCTTACACTGCGAGCCACACAAATGTTGGTCAGTGTTAGTGCTAGCTGCAACAGGGCGCTGGAGGACTAAAAGGTAAGAATCCCCCCCATTCCCATTCTGGGCTACCCCCTGCCCCTCAGGGTTCTCCTCCCCCCCCTACTCCCTCTTACTTGAGGAGGGGCAAGCAGGGTGTTTATTTACACTAAGTTGTAGCCTACAGTGGCTGCATCTTAATATAACACAAACTGGGTAACATGAATCAGAGATAATCCTGCCCTGGAATGGCATAACTGAGTTGCATCATGAGTGTTTAAATTAGTTTCAGGTGTTAATGTGTGGACAGTCCAAGTCTTAAGAGTTCCAGGAACCATCCACAATCACTGTGTAACAAAGCCCTGAGTTGCTGTTATCCACTGGAGGTAAGCAGAGTACCCATTTTTCCTCAGTGAGAGAAGCTTGTATAGAATTGAAAGTGCACAACACCTGCACATTGATACAGTGGGGAGCACTATACAGCTGTCCAGGCGAAGTGGAATGGATCCACGGTCACTAGTCACCCCCGAGTGCAATTGTGTCAGTTAGGACTTGGGCAGTTGTATATGTAAGACAGCTAGTGGGGATTTAGTTCATGGTAGGTTTGGCAAGTTCAAATCAGAGGAGCCCCATGAATTCTGCACTATTTTCCTTTACTCCTGTAGCAGTCAAGGAAAAGAACACAATTTCTTATCAGTGCTTCTCTGCAACCCAGACCCATCACTCTACCAGGTGTGTGTCTATTCATTAATACAATATAATATACTATTGACCTTTTGCTCTCACAGCTGAGTGCCATAGTTTGCTTTACTTTCTTGTGGTTTAGATGGAAGAAACCATTGATTATGCAAAATGTAGCTACATCAACTATCTCTATTATCAGGGTTTATCATTTTGATTTGAAATTGTTTGGTTACAATTTCTTTGGGAATATTCTTTGGTGAATTTTATACTTAGTGTGTGTTTTTTGAATTAGGAGGTCTCTGCATTGGATTTACTGATTGCAGAAATAATTCTGTATCATTTTGGCTGTTAACTTATCTTGGAGTTACACTGCTGAGTACAAATCAATTTTTGTAGTCAGAGGGTCTGAATCAAATCATGGGGTTAAGGTAAGGGGTTGCAAGTGCAACCCTCCTGATTAATAAAGCATTTATTTTGAGAGTAAACATTCTTTTAAGATCTTGTCACTGGCTAGGCAGCAAAGCTGATCCCAGCACCTAATTACTGGGGCTCTCTGCTAGGAACCCCTCCCCAAGCCAACCTCAGATGAACTAATGAAACTTCAGAACTTCCACAGCATCTATATTTGCCCCTTCCCTAGGAGTAAAAGTTCAGTGAATTTGTGAAGTGTCTGGTTAACACAATGTCACCACATTTGTGTCCCCATGAAATGGTGCCGTGCATCCTTGCTGGACATCTTGGTAATGTAATATGCAAAGAACGCCTCCCACAGTCAAGCACCTGGAGCAGGGTCACATTGGTTTTACTATAGACAGAACTATGTAAACTAAGAAGCAAAAACACTTAGAAGCAAAGGTGCCTGAAATGTGTAAACCTATCATTTACAGGCATATTTCTCTAACTCTTAATTTTTCCTTAATTTGCTAGGATTAGTTTTCACTTTTGAAAGTTTTGTTTGAGTTGGAGGCTTGAAGAAATGCAAAATCTGCACATGGGGTTGTTTCAATCAATTGAGATTTGAAACCCTCTAGAGAAAGCACTGTTGTTTTGCATGGTTTCTATTGAAAGCTGTAATCCACATTCCAAGAACCAGCAATTTGATCAGGATTATTTAAAGCCTATCTGTGTTTCACTGCAAGATTCACAAATATTGGAGAACCTTTCAAAAACGTAATTAAGTTTTTAGGACTTTAGTCACATATGTGTCCCTGCCCTTCTAATTCATTGTCAATATTTACCAGTAGGAATTGTACATGGAGGCTGGTAGAAAAAAGTGGTGTATTAAACTGATGTCAAGCATCAAAAAGCTGGTTGCTTCCATTACTGCAGTAAAGGTCTGGGGAAAATAACCTCTCATCTCTAGAAATAAATAATTACAAAGTCTGATAAAAGTGCAGCTGTGGAAACACTCTTTATGCCTGCTTTTGGGGAGTTAGATAAACTTGTAGAGCTGTTTAGCTCACCTTCACTTAAAAAGAGAAAGTTGAGCCAAGCCATTACACTAAGTTAACTGACATGACAGTTGATAATGAAGCGCTAATAAGTGTAATCCTTGGAAAACTGAAGGTGGGTATGTATACTTCTGGACCAATAGCTGACTGCCGACACAACAGAAGACCAGATCCTGTTCTGTCACTAAGGTCATTAGGTGGTACTAACTCACTATTCTACACCATGTAACTAGTTTCACCCTACTGTGTACGCTCAGAAGTAATCTAATACAGCCCTCTTGGTGTCTAAGGGTGTTGTTACTTGTTACACTGTGAGCCACACAATTGTTGATCTGTGTTAGCACTAGGTTGAGCTTGAAGTAGCCATGTGTTCAGGTCAGCAGAGGCCTAGAGGATTGACAGGTAAGAATCCCCACTCCCATTCTGGGCTTCGCCCCCTGTCCCTGCTCCTGCCCCTACCCCTGCCCCCAAGGGCTTCCCTCTATCCCTCCACTTACTTGTGGCCACCCACGCTGTCTGTCCTAGGGGAGCAAGCAGGGAAGGGTTAACCTGCCTGTCCAGCTCCCTGCCATTGCTTCTGCAGGGCTGCTTCTCTTCTTTAGACAGAGCCCACCCAGAGAGAGGCAGTAGTTGTGCAGATGGATTAGCTCTTCCCTGCCTGCTTCTCCAGAGCAAACAGTGCAAATAGCCACAAGTAAGGAGGGAATGGGGGGGGACAGTGAGCAGGGATCCGGGGTGCTGGGGAGGGTGGAGGGGGGCAGTGGGCCTAATATGGGCCAGCGGGGGAGTGGTGGTGCGTATGTTATTTACACCAAGATTTAGCCTGAAGTGGCTACACCTTACCTGGGTAACATGAATGAGTTAGGTAACATGAATGAGCTACACATGAGCTGGGTAACATGAATCAGAGATAAACCTGCCTTAGAGTGGTATAACTTTGAGCTGCCTAAATAGTGCTTAAAGCTAGTTCCAGGTGTTAATGTGCATTCAATCCAGGTGTTAATTGCTCCAGGAGCTGCCCAAAGTTACTGTGTGACAAGGCCCTAACTTTGCTAGTCTGGGCTGTGACCAGTTTCTTTTGGGAAAACGCATAGATTCTGTATAGGCTGGACAAAAAAACATAAGTAGTGTCTGTTTGATACAATAAGGGAGGTACTTATATATTGCCTGTGTGCTCACAAAGCCAAACTGACTTAATCTAGGAGAGATTTGAATTTAGGTCTTCTATTTGCCTAAGGCAGCCTATTAACTATTAAGCTAAGCTAGTCTAGGACAAATCTTCCACCTCACTTGATGAGCCGAGGCACTGATAGAGAGTCAAAGTTGATAGGGCACAAAGAATAGCAAGCAAACTAGCAGGAGCCTGGCTCTGTGGCCCTGTGAGGTGCCCACTGCCTTAGGAGTGAAAGCACCAGAGGCTCTGGATTCTACTTCCAATGGTTATTAATAATTTTATTCTACAACTGATTAATAGAAAATGCCTTGGGAGGTATGAAGCTGAGAGCAAATTTATGGCTTATTCCATCTGAGGGCCATACCTGCTTACTGAGCCACATTGCCAAAATTCCTCTTCCTTAGTCTACTTGTGGCCTCATGATTATTTTATTGTTGGCTGCCCAAAGGCTCAGTCTCAACAAACTGGGTGAATGAGCAATTCAGACTTGCCTATTCTATGGCCTGAGGGCTATAGCACTGGCCTAGAAAGGAAGGGTTTGAATCCTTTTTAGGTGAGGTCAGCCTGGAATCTAGCTTTCCTACTTCCTGACTAGCATTTTAGCCAATTGGCTGCTGTTGCTGGCACACTCCAGTTATGCCTAAGCGACAAACAGTGCCTCCACATTTTTTTGCTCGAATCAAAGATTCAAACACATACACAATCAATGCAATTTCCCAGATGGAACGCCTAGATGGATGAATGTGCACAGTAAGCCAAGGCTAATCACATGGGATGGAATGCGTGTGTACACACAAACACACACACGTACACCCTCTTTGAAGTTGATAGCTTTCTGGCATGTTTTATTTTGTTTTGTTTTTTTCTTTTTTTTCCAGAACACATCCCATTGTTAAAAGTAAGACAGACTTTAAAGGCCTGTGGCAAATAGCATAGATTTCAAGAGGGAATTTAATGATCTTTTGATCAGTTTGTAAAAGCAGTTTTAGTATATTGTATATTTTGATATATTATACATCATGGACAGAGGAACTAAAGTGGAGCTGAATTATTTTTTTCCCTTTAACATTATGTACTAATTTAGGTGAGCTGTAATTTGTGTTGTATCTGGTATAGGAACCAAAAAGGTTCTTTGGCAATAACTATGAAGAGACAAAATTCTTGTAACGCTTCTAGATGGTTTCTAACTCATACAAGTACTCGTTTGCTTTATTTTGATTCAGTTGTTCCCCAGCTGATCATGTTGCTGTCCTTGTCTTTTTCAGGTGCCTGCTCTTGATCCCATCTGAAAGTAGTCCTGAAATGTTTAACTATAGCAATTATAGTTAGCCACAGCGGCATGGGTGGGGAGCATGGGGGATACCACCTGGTGTGAGAGGGATAATGCAGGGGAGGCTGCTGTGGCTCTGACTCTGAGCTGGCCAGGGGCTGAAGCTGGAGCCAGACCTGCTGCCACTTCTGCCTGGCTGGACCCAGAGCTGGAGCCAGAGCCAGTAGCAGCAAAGTGAAGGGGGGAGCAAGTGGCTGGGGCAGGGTAGATGGCAGGGGAACAGGCACCAGAGAGGAGCAAGTAGCAAGGGGACTGATGAGGGGCAGACAGGGGTAGAGGTCAGGCCCTCTTCCGCACCCAACACTGCATTCTCTACCATTGCCACCTGCTGCTGCTTTCCCTCTGCAGTGGTTGGGGAAAGGGGGAGCAAATTTAAGATGACCCTCTTATAATTAAATTATAGGCATGGAAAATTATAACAAACATAATTTTCCATGCCTATAATCTAATTACTGGGGGGAGGGGGGGTTATCTTAAATTCAAGTTGTCTTTGATTTGTGTAAATACAGTATAACAAACCATACTATATTGCCCTTGGAAATTTGGTACAGAGTTGACTTTTTGCTGGGTTTTTTTTTATTTTGGAACTGTAAAACTTTTATTAGATGAATCTAATAAATGTCAGTATGGTAGAACCAAGATAGTTTGTGAGGTTTGGTCCAATTAGCTTTTATGGAGAAAAATCATTGTCAGCCAGTAGGGAATATACACAGCCTCAGTGAACAGCTGCACAGAACTCTAGCTTGATTCTGCATGTTCTTGATTTCAATGTCCTATTTCAAAGGACAGTCTCTTCTCCAATCAACTGTGTGGGACCACTGATGGGCTTAAGTTGAGTGGAGAGATGAAGTCTTTGAAGTATAAGCTGGAGGAAACAGCTGAATAGGTTTTGCAGCCACCTGAGAATTACACAGCTTGCGAGACACCCGGATGGGAATGATCCAGATTTTTCTGTATCCTTTTTTGAATTTGGGATCTGTAAAAAAGAAAAAGCACATTACAGCCACCAATAGCATATTTTCCTCTATTTTGAAAGAGCATAAGGATTCCTATTTACTGTTCCTCTGTCACTTGTAGCATCCAGCTTTTAAGATCAAGGAAGTTTTAATTCAGAGACAGTATCCCTTAGTCCCATGCTCAATAGCTACTGATGCCCATGTCCTCCAAGCAGGGCCATCCCTAGTGGGGGCCAAATCAGGGCAACCCCTCCGGGTCCCGCGCTTTGGGGGACCCCGCAGAGCTGGGCGGAGCAGCGGCTCCGCGTCCAGAAGCTTGCTATCCCCTCTTCCCAACCGCCAACACTGCTGATGGCAACGGCAGCTTCTTTGGGTCCAGGGCGCATGGGATCAGAGCGGGGGTGGGGCCCCACACGGGTTGATTTGCCCTGAGCCCTGCACCCTGGTCAGCTCAGCTCTGCCTTCAAGAATTTGTCCAATACCCTTTTGAATCTGGCTAAACTGAAGGAAGATCCATCCAGCCCTGATACTCTATTTAGTTAGTGTAGTTAACTGAAGGGATACCTACTTCTTAGCTAACAGCACACAAAACATTTCACTCCCCAGCCACCACTCCCGTTTGATCAGAGTTGGTCTGAGTGGTTTTGATAGGCATTGGATGCCTGTGGCAGTACAGCCAGGTGCCTGGTGGGACCTTCCCTTCCTTTCCCAGGAAACGGACAGGTTTGCCAGTCCCGGAGGAGAAATAATGACTTAATGAGCTAGCCCAGCCACCCAGGATCCCAGAGGCCCCTTGCCCAAAGCTCCCCATCCCTGTGCAGCAGGACACCTCAGGGAGTCTTGAGGCTGCAGTGTGGGTGCAAAGATGGTGACAAGATCCTCCTCCCAGTCCCAGCAGCGTTCCAGCGGATACAAATGCAGTTCTCCACTTGCCTGCTCTCAACGGTGGTGTGAGAGCAACTCATCGTGTAGCTCTGGCAACAATGCAGGGAAAGCCCCTTGCTGCTGACATGCCACTGGAGCCATCCAGGTCATGTCAGATGCACTGATTTTTTTCCAGCCCAAGCCTTCAAAAAGGTTGTTGGCCCTTCGTTTAGTGCATATGTATCATTAGGCTTTCTAGCTTTTTCTGCTGTTTTGATATGCCGTGTTCAATGTATGTAAAATGAAGCAACTAGATTACCTTACATCAATCGCTTTCTGTTCCACTTACCTTACTTTTGGGCAAAAAGTGTTTATTCTTAAATTATATCTTAATCTCATTATTGGTTTGCTCTACATAGCTATAATTCACCATTGCCTTGCATCTTCTTCCTCTGCTATGAAATGAATTTTTTCTCCATTTATGTTAGGGGTAGCTTTTTATATGCACCTTTCACTGCTAAAAAGGACCATGCAAATTTCCGGATACCAGAGAATCAAGCTCACCATGCACACTTCACATTTCAGCTCTCAGCTGATGTTACCACTTGGCCCCTAACTCCAGGTTTTTAGTAGTGACTTGGTGTTATCACATTATTGTTCCATCATTTTGAATTCCCTTCTTTAATACCATCAGCATCTTTCTCTGTTAAGTGCTTCTAAAAATAAAGTAAAGCTCTTTTTCTAATTTAGTCATGAATGTGTTATGGTAATGTTTTTAAAATTCACTCTAAGTCATCTTATTGATGTCTGTATTATGAGGTGCCCTATAAATGAAATTGTATTGTATTGTAACATTGTCTGAAAGATCAATAGGTATCATGAAGGACCAAGCTAATTTATTTTACATTTTTCTTAAGTGAAAAGTAGGGTGAGTACCTCTAGAGTCCAGAATATATTTGAAGAATGCTTTCAAGTTTGACTTTTACAAAGATGAGGTTAAGAAAGGGGTTATGAAAGTGGTGGGAAAGGAATAACAGTGATTAACCATCTTTGGGAAGAACAACAACCATGACAGCAGAATAACTAGATCTGGTCATAGTATATGTAGATGTCGCTGAGTACTGGTAAAGTGCTTAGAAACTTATTAAAGACTTCTGTGGGAGGTTTTGGACAGAGAAATCTCAAAGCATTTCCTTGCATGCATATGCATGTGCAAGTGTGACAGAGATGTCATTTGACTCATTTAACATAGCTATTAGTCATACATTACTATCCTCATAATTGTTGATTTGCAAAATTCCAACCACTTGTTCAGGAATCTGAAAGAGACAAGAAATCTTCTTTCCAAACTCTAAGCAAGGATACCTGTTGTCCTAAATGTTTTTTGAAGATTGTTACTATTCTTATTTTATGTTTATGTTTACAAAGAGGCCTGAGAAATTTTACGTTGTCTGCCAGGATCTGATCTCCAATTAAGTTTAGTGGAGCTTTTAGGGAAGGTGTCCTTTGCAGCTTTTACACTGCTGCCTGGATGTAGAACCCACCATGACCATTTATGAAAGCAATGACTATGAAGAAAAGTAGCTACCTATAATTCTTTTTTTTTATGTCACAAGTTATGCCTGCATGTGCTGTTGTTAGCCTGCTAAACCAGATAATACAATTTTCAAATTATAAGTTATAATTATGATATTAGGCCAGTTGGCTACCACTAGATTGTATTACAAATTGACATGCTACTAGAACAGCTTGCTAAATTGTCATAATAATGTTTAGAATGTATTGTTTCATTAAACAGCTCCATTTTCAAATCTCTTAGAACTGGGTGTTTGCCATGTAAAAAACATAGAATTATAAACTGTTTGCAATCTTTCTATACATTGGCAGCACTGTGATAAACACACAACTCTTGGTAAGTCATGAGATACTCTGTTTATTCTAAGGCCCTCAATACTTTCCATTCCAGGAAATCAGAAAAGTGTGTGTCAGCTCTTGAGAGGAATATATAGCATTACTTCTTGACAGAAATGTATCAAACTCTGTTCTTGAGTTAGAGGAACATCTGGCTAGGTCTTACCAATATGTGTGTACATATACCTGTATAATACAAAGTATTTTACATGTAAAGTAAAATGCATGTTTGGGGCTTTCGCTGATTATGTCAGGAAAAAAAATAAGAGAAGGAAAATTATCACTGGTGACATTATGGTCTGCACTCATAAGCATAAATAAAACACAGATTACAGAAATACTTGTGCTTAAAGTCAAAGATAAATTTTAGTTGTTCTTTTATGTTTTTCCCTGTTTCCTTTTACTCTCATGATTATGAATTAGGAGTCATGTTTGCCTTCTCCCTTTTCCTTGCCAATCACACCCATATTATCTCCATAACTTGCAGCCTCTTCCTCTCTAAAATTCTTAACTCATCATTTTTTTCCTTCCAAGACAGCCAACACTTTCCATCATCTCTCACTTTGAATAGTATATATTTCTCCTCTCTGTTCTCTCTCTAAAGTGCACATTGCTCCACTCTATTGATTTCAAAGCACCAATGCCTAAAATATCTTTTCTGACCCTCTTAGACAAGATCAGCTTTTCCTCCCCATTCATACCATGGGGTTCCAGTGTCTCACTATGATACAATCAGGATTTTTATCTTTTCTTCAATGGTCCTTCACAATTTTACACCTCTTTAACTTGTCTACTTTTCTCTCTCAGGCTCAGATACAGGTATTGGGATGCCAAAAGATTCAGGTAAGTAGCAACTGGGATATTCAAAAGTTCATAGATGTCTAGCTTCCACATTAAAGAAGCACAAGAATCACAGATAAATTAGCTTTGAACCATCAAATACACTCTTGTGTACAAATGTGCAAGCAATGCAAACAACTGTATGCATATGGATCACTAAGAAAGACCTGTTTTATCCTGAATATACAGAGATGCTAGATTGAGCGTAAACAACAACCTATCATAGGGATTAATACAGTTGCAGTATTTCTTCCTACCTCTCCCTTTGGCTTGTCTGTATCCATCTCTTGTTTTGTACCTAGATTGTATACTTACATTAGGAGTGCTTTGGGACAGAGACACCTGCCCCCCCATGTGATCCTTTCAAAATACTATCAACATTAATGCTCTTTATCAAAATGTTTTGGTCCTCAAAAAATGGCATTTTGACAAAAAATGTTTTATTGATATATTCCTGGATATCTCTACTGAAGCCATTCATTTAATTAGCACCATATACACATGAAGCAGTAGTTGAATTAGCCATCTGTTTACACAAATCAAGTCAACAGAAATATCATGAAGTCAAATGGGACTCAAGGGTTGGTTCAGTAACAGCATTATAAATTATAGTAACCCTTGGTCTTAACTTGATTTTCATTATAACACGTCTATTAACAAAACTAATTGAAACATGAGAAGTGGGCAGAAAGCAAATGAATAGCATTACCAAAAATTAATAAATATATTTGAAAGCATCTTAATTAACTTACAATAATGCATTAGGATGACAGGATATTTAGTGCCCTGATACACTCTTTGCATTTAAAACCATAAAGTGATTATTTAACAAACACATTCATTTTTTATTAGTGGTTATAGCAACATATGAGGTCCCCAAAATAGAGTAATGCAGGGACTTTGATTTTGGTTCAAAACCTACTAACACCAGTATATTCAGGAGTAATATCAGTGAAGGTAATGAAGTTACATCAGTGGTAAAATAGATGTATGTAATAGAATTAGGCTTTTTAAAGGTTAAAATTTCTTTTTTTATCTGGTTAATCTGCTACAGCAAATCAAAGATATTCTAAGCTTCCTTTTCTTAGTCAGACCTAGTGAGAAGAAGGTAGGATATCTATCTCCTAACAACATTTTTGGCAGAGCTCCTTTACCAGGTTCCATTTCTCTCTCTTCTGCAAAAATGTGTGCAATTTCTTATTCTGTACCAACTGATCAAGGGAAGCATGATCTGCTTGACCAAATTTCCTGTTGGGCCAGGCCAAGATGACGATGCTGAAATTGCCTACAACTCTTTTGTTTCCTGTCCCAGGTACCCATCTCATTTGACTGTTGACATTTTACCTTGCAAGAAAATGTGGACCAGTTTGTATGATGTTGGGCCAATAAGGGAGCGCTCTGCAAGGTGGAAAGTGGACACCTAAGACTAAATGTGTAACCTAATGGGACATGTCCACACATGCAAACATGTGTGCTTGCAGCAGCTCAAATAGAAGTGGTGCAAATTTGAACCGGGGCTTTTTGCCTCAGCACACGTGCTTGGACAAGCACTTTGTTGTGCAGCAAATTGTGCAACTTGGGGCAAAATAACCCTGCCTGGCTCCTCCCGGATCTGCAGCCAGGGGGAACTAGAGCCTGGGGCTAGCACCAGTGCTGTCCCTAGCAGTACAAAAAGGTGCCGGGACAAGTAGCTCAGGGCTACTCACTCTCCAGAGCTTCTGGGTCCTAGCCAATTGATACCTGGAGACACTACCCCTTGTGCCAGCTGGACTGCTGAAGCAGCCCTGATAGGTCCCTGCACCCTCTACCCACTGCAGCAGTCTGGCAGTGGGGGCTGTTGCCTGGTTGTGATCTGCTGCACACCTGCCAGACCCAGATGAGGCATCTGCCCCTCTGGGCCAGCTGCCAGAGCTCAAATATATAATCAGGGCTGTGGCTGCAGAGTTGTGGCTGCAGAGTTGGCCTTTGTGTGGCACTATGGGTGCCCAGCCATCTGGGCAGCTATCGCCCAGATGTTCTGGGTGTGGTGGCCTGCTTTGAACTGTCAAAGCATGTCCAACTGGCCAGGAGGTCAGCCACAGCCATCTGGGTCCAAGGTGCTAGCTCTGAGCAGGCAGAGTCCTGCCACTGGCCTCCCTAGCAGGAATTGTGGTGTTCCCTGTTGGAAAACTAAAAAATCCCTAATAAAAAAATCCCAAAGTCACTCTGTAAAATACCCCAAAATACACGTTCCTCCACAATTAAAACAAAAGACCACTATAAAGAGAGAAAGAGAGAGAGAGAATGAGACAGAGAGTCAGTGATCAGTTGGGCAATGTTTTATTGATATAGCTACAGTGTTGAAGCAATGTGGAAAACTACCAGTGTTGCTATCATAATAATAAAGTGAATTGTAAATACATGTGTCATGAATACATGAATATATATTTTGCTGTCCCCTGCAGGGGCTACAGCACCCCCTCCCCTGCCAGGGGTTACAGCTCGCCACGGGGGCTATGGCCCTCCCTCATGGACTACGGCCCCTCGCCCACAGGGGCTACTCCCCCCACCTATATTTTTATAGGTTTTCCTCTTCTAAAGAGAACAGGCAGATGAAGAAGGTGAAGCAGAACACAGAAATAGAGTAGACTCATGGAACTTAGTGCATTTAGAAAAGAACTCTTTATTTTTATTTTCCATTCAATTATGTCTTTTGGTCCTTAGGATATGCAGTGTTTTTAAGACAAACTCTAAAGCATGATAATCGTAAGGGGATATAGTTTGATATAGGAATATTATTTTCCTCTTCCTATTTACCTACTACAGTAAAAGCTTTGTTATCTGTCACCCATGGGGAATGGAGGGTGCCGGATAACAAAATATGTCAGTTAACTGAGCAGCCCGAACAGGTGTTTTTGCCATGGGGACTTGGGCCATGGGGGCTTAGCAGCACAGGCTGCTTTCTCTTGGGCTGTGGGGGCTCCGCAAAACTGGAAGTGCCACGGTGGGCACTTCTGGTTTCACTTTTCCCTTACAAGCCCTTATAATCCGGCAGGCCAGTTAACAGAACATGCCAGCCTGTAAGGTGCTGGATAACTTAGTTTTTACTTTACTATTTACTTCTGACTGTGGATCCGTCTAGCAATTTCTTCTTGGGCGCCTTTTAAAATGTTGGTCTTAACTATAGAAGTGCTTTCCTAAGAAGTACGTTTCATCTGGGAAGTACAGATGTGCTATTCTACATGCTGTAGGCCTTCACTTGACAGAGCTAGTTGAAGAAAGCTCAAACAGAGAATCAGCTACAAAAGCGGGCATAGATTTTACTCAGTCTGGGTTAGATCTTTGTAAAGTGTTTCTGGGTAGATCTGAGGCAGCTCCAGGAACAGTCATTGCTTTGTGTATAAAGGGACAAGGCCACCCTTGCAGAAATTCTCTCTCAAATATTCTCTGCAGAACTCATTTTTGGCCTTTTCTCTCTCTATAAACCTAGGCATTTCTGCTGGAATCAAAGCTATTCAAAACATGACCCATAAGAAAGTTTCATGTCTGAAGCTTAGAGAGTCATTTTGAGGTAAAATGTTTAATAATGAGTATGCCCCCTAAATTAATATTTAGGCACCTAAATAAAAGTACTAACCTCTGTTATGGGTACTCATAATCCTGAAAAAAAGATCAAGTCACTTTTATTTAATTACCAAAACATTTACTCAGCAGTCTAATTATGAGGACCCAGGTTTGAAAATTCTGGCTTGGATGTTTATCTGAACTGTGCGACCCTCTTGAGAATTCAAAGTAGGTTAGGAGAATATCGTTGACCCGGAAATTTGATTTTTCTGCCATAACTTTTAATGCAAGTTAAATAATTCAGTATAAAAGTTATGGACCCACTTTGGATTTCAGAGTTTTGGTGAAGCATTGGACTGATTATATATTTGAGCTAGAGTGCCATGTGGCAGGACATTAGCTACTGTTAAATTGCCACAGCTTTAGTTACTTGCACATGTGATTCTATAAACACATATTCCACATAAAGGCTCCTGGCAGATTTTTAATTAAAGGCTGACAGGATCTGATCCATGATCTCAACAATTGTACCTCCTGCCATGCTACACATACATGGCATGGCAGGAGATGTGATTGAGGGCTTAGGGATCAAATCCCAATTGCACCATATTGCCATTGCAGGGAGAGCCCAGGATTATGTTCTGGCTTACCCCTTTGCACAGGCAAGTAGCAAGCCAGTTGCTCAATGTGCCCAGCTGGGAGTGGCAGTTATCTGATTGGTGCTCTCAGCCTTGGGGGCACATTGGAGCCCTTGTCTCCAGTGTGTCCCCTTGCCAAGGCTGGGAGCAGCAGTCGGCTGATTGGTGTTGATCACTTTAAAGCAGGCTGGGAACCAGCCACAAAGTTATTACACATTGTAGGAGCTTAGCTCCTGACATCCCAAATAATGCTGGGGTGGGGGGGAGGGGGTCCCAGGGGACAATCTCAGGGCACCAGAGAAGAACCAGATGGCCCAGTAAGGGCCGATCATGTTCCTTACCTTCAGTGCTTGAATGCAGGCAGTGGCGGAGAAATGGCAAAGGAAGCATGTGCTCACTGCACATAGGAGACTTCTCTGCTGCTTCTGCTATAACTAGAAGTCTGGCGCTAGCCAGAGAAAAATCCAGTACAACCAGGAGGCAGCAGACAGCAGGCATAGGGCTGCAGAGGGAATGCGAGCCCATTGTCCTGCAAAAGCTTCTTATGCCAGAGGGGAAGAACAGCGGAAGCCTGAGCACTCAGAGGAGTGCACAGCAGCAGGTGCCCAGCAGCCAGAGCAAGGATTCACCATGGACAGGATCAACAGGGAAGACAAGAAATCTGAAGCTGTGGGACGAGCCTGAAGCATGTGAAGAGACTTTATATGTGAGTTAAGAAACCTTAGGGTTCAAATGCCTTATGTCTTCTGCTCCTGTTTTCTTTATTAATTTCAAGGGATTGCTGAATGTCTGAGACAGCCCTGTATGGCCTAGACTGAGACATTGTTTCAATGGTATTTAGAGGACTAATGGGTGCAGTAGCACCATCTGGGACTCATTAGGGGAATGGGTATGAGCTGGTAGCAGAGCTTGACAGGAATGGCAGGAAGCCAAATCCTGAGGAATCAACCTCCACCAAGGGCATTCCAGTGCCCACTGACCAATCACCAGGTGTAAAAGGACTGGTCTTTTTCTTTCTACTGTTATTTTTGTTTACTACTTGGAACATCTGGTTGGTGAGTGGACAGGTTAATGTGGAGGCAGGAGCCCTGTGAAGACAACCCATGATCTCACATGTGTAGCTACTAGAACACCAGGATCCTTCTGCATATTTAATAACATCAAGATGTGGCAGGTGAGAACAGAAGGGTGACACAGAAGTGTGGGTTCATGTTGAGGCCAAGCTGTCATCACCAAAGGCCAAGTATGTGGAGAGTGCTGGCTCCTGCACCTGGAGGTATTGGATGCACCTAAGGCATCGGATACACACATATTTAGTGATACCACTTTGTGGCTTATTCTGTTTCATTGTGCTGTTAATTGAATAAACATGTGGCTAGGGTACTACTTAAGACATTATTAATTGGCTAATCACATCATACGTGTAACATCTGTCAGGAGACAAAGATGCGGCATACTAATTACAGCAAAGAATTTGATTTGTATAATTTGGGGATATAGATATAGATATAGATATTGACTTGATTGGGCTCTGAGGAATGCCAGTGCATCAGAGCAGTCTCCATGCTCATGTATAGCACCCTTATATTTTGTAATGCTTGTTCAGATTGTTTCTGATTGACTGCCCATGCTAATAACATGGGCGGTCATATATATATGATGAGCGTGGAGACTGCTCCGATGCACTGGCATTCCTCAGAACCCAATTAAGTCAATGGCAGAATCAATATTTACTTGGGCACTGAATTAATGTCTAAATAAGTATTTAGCTCACAATGATGTAATCTAATTGGGAGTCATGTGTATTCATTTATGACACACTGTAGGAGCTAGTGCCACAATCTCAGGATTGAAGACATAGGCAGATTAATGGATGGGCCAGCTGGGCCTGGGCCTGGGCTCAGGGCCCACTACCAAATCAGGGGGCCCCGGGATCCTCACCAGCAGGGAAGCAAAAGCCATGGTTTTAAACTTGGTGTTGTTTTTGTCTCCCAGGAGGGAGACAAAAATAGCACCAAGTTTAAAACTGTGGCTTTTGCATTCATTTCCCTGTAAACCAGAAGCACGCCTGCTCCACCAATGGGTGGGGGTTGGGCTGGGCTGGGAGTGCTACGCCGTGCCTGGGTGGAGGGGCCCAGGGTCGCATCTGGGAGCACTGTACTGTGCCTCTGCGAGTGGGCAGGCAGCTATGCTGGTGGCACCTTGGGGGCTATAGCCCCCCAATTCATCTTAACCCTCCTGTAGCCATGCCTCCCAGCACCACCGCCTGCCCGCAGAGGCACAGCACAGTGCTTCTGGCCCAGCCTTGTGCATCTGCGTGGCTGCATGGGACACAGCCAGGCAGCAGCTCTCTGCAGATAAGTCTCATAGGAACCAAGTGGGGAGCTAGGTGGAGTGGCTTGTGGCAGGGGTGAGGGGGTAGGTGGGGGATGCCTCACAGTAATTGAGAATGGGGGAGGTCCTGTGAGGGGAAAGTGTGTGTCTCTGTGCGCCTCTGTCTCTGTGTTTCTGAGTGTCTGACTGCATGTCTGTCTACATGTCTGTGCATGTAGCTATGTGTGTGTGTGTGTCTGTCTGTGTGCCTTTCTGTGTGTGTGTGTGTGTGTGTGTGTGTGTGTGTGTGTGTGTGTGTGTCTCTGTGTTCAGGGCAGGGACAGCATGTTTGTGTCTGTGTGTTCATGTGCAGAGAGTGAATGAGAGCAGAGTGCATGCCTGTGGCTGTGTGCATGGCTACATGTGTGCATGTGTATGTATGTGTACATTCAGCCATGGCAGGGGGGGGGGGCTGGGAAGCAGGGAAAAGAGGTGGGCATGTACCCCCCTACCCTCAGCCAGGCAGGGTTCACCCAGCTTCCTCAGCCAGCACCAGGAAGGGAAGCCCCCTCCCCACCCTTAAGCTCAGGGGGCCTCCAATGTTGTGTTTGCCCAGGGCCCCAGTGCACCTTAATCTACCTCTGATTATGGAAGAGAATAGAAATATTCAAAGAGTATTTAGTCAATAAGGGTCAAGTAGCAACTCAGAGAATATGTATCTGCCACTATTAGTACCAGTGGTGTAACTGGACACTCGAGCACCTAGGTGGCAGTGGCATACAAGGCAGTATCAGTGGCGCAGCAGCTGGGCTGAACAGGTGGCAGTGGCTAGGCAAAATTCCCCAAGCCCCAGCCCCTCCTTAGAGTCCACCCTCAGGACTAATGCCTTAGTCAACTCCTCCATTATACCACTGGTTGGTACTGAAGTGCTGGTTGGTTCTGGTTGGTTCCTAAGCTGGCTGTCCTCTTAGACACTGTGAGCCAGATAACTCATGCTGTGTGCTCCTCCAATAAAAGTCACATGGGCAGACTCTGTGGAGCTTCTGACATCAATGTCCAGTGCAGAAGCACTAGGATCTTCCCACCCAACTCCTCATTGCAGGATAGGGTCTTTGCACCCAGACAACATTAAAATGCTACCAATATAGATCAATAATTTTACTCCCACATTGTGCTCATTTTGCATAGATGTAAAGGCACAAGGTGAAGGGCCCTGGAGAATCAGGCTGTTGTCCTGTATGTTTGTGTGATTTACAGTTATTTCCATATAGAAACTCCTCTTAGCTAAACAGTGATGAATTCTAATCCTGCTGAGACACTGCAGGAATCAAATTGTCCTTCCCAAAACACAAGAGTTCATACGATTTCTACAGTGTATTTGTGCTGTGGGACATTCTTCCATTAATGAAAACACATATACTTCTCATGGGCATATAATAAACAGAATGTGTTACCCCCACCCCCTTCAGTAAAAACAAACAACTAATCAAGTGCTATAAGGAAAATAAATGTAAATAAAATATTGATTAAAAATTTAAAGGATTTTAATTATTTTACTTACAGAAATAATTTAATTTAACCTAAACAGACAACTGGGAGCAGATACTTTGCCTAAGCATTTTTCATTTCCAAGAGGAAATTTCAGTTTAATGTCTGGATCTGAAAGATAAACAGTGTTTGTTTCTTTTCATTATATTAATATGGTAGTTTATGCAGTGCCAAAATGTAATCTTGCATATGTATTCTTTTAAAAATAAGCTGATAACCTGGATGCTCTGGGCATCACAGAATGGGTACTGAACAAGCTCTAATTAAGAAAACTTGAAAAATTAAGGTATGAATTGTATTACAGATTTGTCACTTACATATTCCTTTCATGTAAATATAAATTGTTTATAGAATTGTGTAGAGATAACTAACTTGCAAGAAAAAGCTATTACAATTTCGGGCCTCCCAATCTTGTTCCCATTTTACTATTAATGTCAATTAGAGCAAGTTCATATCCTTAATTTAAAATGTTATGGTCCTGACTCAAAGCCCTCTAACGTAAGTGGAAAGGCTGACATTGACTATACAGAAGGCTTTAGTTCAAGCCCTAAACACCCATGTTGTAAGGAACAAAACAAATATATTTTATTTATATAACTTTTGGGTTCCTATGTTCTCTCCTATTCTATAATATATTATTTACTTCTGATTTTTTACATTTGCATTATACTAAATGGGAGTTCAAGTCAAAGATAGTCAATGGTAATCCATGGAATTGACTAGGAAAGGGCACGTCTGCACAAGATGCTATGTCGCTATAGCGACAAGCTAGGGCAACATAGCTTGTCGCTATTATGATGTAGCATCGGCAGGCACTAACTGATGCCACTGCTATTGTGCAGTAGCAGCAAGCAACTGTGCAGTAACTCATTGCTACTGCACATTTGGGTCGAAAACAACCCGGGAGCCACCAGAACTGTACAGTACCAGCAAGTACTGCACAGTCATTTAGAACTTGCTAAAACAAGTAGTAAATGACTGCACAGTACCAACTGTGTGGTCAGGGGCATGTGTAAATGCACCCACAAGGTATAAAAAATGGGCCATTTATTTTAAAGATTTATCTGAAAAACCTTCAGAGATATAACTTCTCTATAGTTCTTCATTTACTGCAGTCATTTTAAAATCTGAATAAAAGGCTCTTCAGGTCCTGTAGATGGTGGGCAGGAGAAGTATTGTGAAGCCCTCTTCCCACCTAATTTAAAGGTTGAACTCTTCTGTTATTATTTAAATACAAAGGAAAGATGAACAAAAACATCTATTTCTCCCCCCCCACACACACACACACCTGAACTACTTTCTCAGATTGAGGAGAGGCAATAGAGCGTTTGGGGGTAAATTTGAGGCTCTGTTAAGCTCCACCTAATGGAGGGAAGGAAAATGTGAAGAGTAGATAAGTGTTTGGGGAATAAGAGGGTGCGATAGAAGGACACGAAGAGTTAGTTGCAAAAAGAAAGAAAGTGGGGGTGGAATGCAAATAGAGTAAGCAGGCAATGGGGGGTAGACAGACAATGAGGGATGTGAGAAATAATGGGGTGAGGAGGGATTAGATGATGGAAGGGCAAAGGGAGATGGAGAATAGAAAAAATGAAAGATTATGGGTATGGGAAAAAGAAAAGACTGAGTAAAAATGAGCATTAAGGACTAAGAAAGAGAGAAAGGAGAGCTGACTAGGCAATTATATCACACAATGGGAAACAGGGTCATGCAAGTAATCCCACTGAGTTCTCACCAACCAGCTACTAGCCCAGGGTGTGAGGAGATACTATATAGAGAAAGATTAGGAGGGACAATCAGGAAAGGGAAATATAGAGAAAAAGAGATAGGTGACAGTGGGAGTATAGGGCTAGGTACTAACATTTAAAAAGCCCAAGGCAGAATTGATCTAAATTACGCCATTTTCTGTAAGTGGCATAGTTTAGACTGGTAGCACATAGAATTCATGTTCACTCTTTGGTCTGCGTGTGTGTGGAGGCGGGGGGTGGCGGGGGAGGGAGACCGACAAATCTTAGACCGGGTTCCACCATTTTTAAACGAGTCTGTGCATGCTGAACTTCTGTGATTAGACCAGTTTCCAATCACTTATACCAGTAAATGTATAATAGCTGTATGTGGCCTAGGTGTTCCAATCCCTTCCTCAATGGTATGATATGGCTCAACCAATCCCCCTTGTTGTGAGAGTTCATGCTGTTTGTTTATTTATGAGGCTATTACAGAACAACGGGCTACAGAAAGGACTGAAAGAAATAGTGACTAGAACTATTTTTATTAGAGCAGCTTTGGGATACCCAGACAAAGAAATGTCCATTATACCAGAAGTTGTGCAAAAATGACCCCTGTCTGAAGGAGCATACAAGCAAAATGGATTGGAAAACTATAAATTTGGAGGGAAAAGCAGAAACACAAATGAAGTGAGTTGGCCAAGGTTACACTTTAGGTCAGTAGCAGAATCTGGGAAAGAATCCAGGGTGTTTGATCCTCAAGTTAGTGCCTTACCAACTATTCAATGCTGCCATGGGTTCCTGTGCCTGCCTCAACTAGCTGTGCATGGCATACACCATATTGCAGGCGAAGTGTAATTAACATGTGGGACATTTTTAACAGAAACGTTCAGCTTTTTGTCAGGCAGGCATAGGAATCAGGAAAATGCAAGTGTGAAGGGATGACTTGGTGGTTTAATCATCAGTGCTTGAAGTAACTACCCTATCACTAGTAGGAAAACACTTTGCACAAAACAATGACTTTGATTCTGACTTGGACCATCGCAACTACAATAGCAGTAGGGCTATTCTGGAAAAAACTATTTCAGCCTGTCAGCTTCCTGACATTTATAAGCTGTGCCCATGCTTTGACTACTGAGCTCCTTTCTACTGCGTATAGGGTCTGTATATATTAAATAGCTTAGGGCACATTTTAGACATAGGAGTTTGTGGTGGAAAGATGTTCAGGGCCAAAATTAGGCCTTCTTATCAATGTCACATTTTGTACATTGCTACTCTTGTACATTGTACATTTTGTACATTGTACGTTTTCCATTTGCTGCTGCCTCTGAATTTTGAAGTGTCTACATTTCAGCTGCTCTGCCTATATACAGTCTGATATGTCAATTTGAGGGGCATATTAAACTAACATGCATATTGTTTTGACAAGAGATCTAAACTTGATGCTTGAAAGAACAATGCAAGTAGGAGAGATGAAACAGTATTCAACATTAAACATTCTAGTTCATTGCATTTATATCAAATATGTGTGTTTGTGTGTGTTTACACAAGTGTAGAGGTGCACAAAAACTTTGGGAGTGCTGCAGAGTGTGCTGACTGATTATTTGTTGTGTATGGCAAGTGTACGTGAAGCTACAACATTAAGCAGTCAACAGTGAAGTTGAAACATGCAGAGTAGATTAAATGAAATGTTTGAATTGTTGGATGTTTAATGATGTATGGAGAGTCAGAGGTGACATTTGCAAATGTAAGTTATACATTCTGTTTTCTTTTCCTGACTCTGTCTATAAAGTAATCTTTTCCACCACCCAGCCTACACCAGAAAAAAGAGGAAGAGGAGACAGAGTCTTGATAGTTAAATATTACTTTCCTTTCATCCTCTGGTTAGTCCCAGTCTACCCTTCTAATCTTCATCTGCCTCCCTTTGTCTTTTCTTTATATCCATGCAATAAGATATCTGCAAGTGAAATGCTCATAATATCAAATAATTGCTTTACTAAATCTGTATGGAATTGTTAAGAAAGGTTGAATAAGTATAATATGCAGTTTGTAGTTTTCCTGTTTTGTTCAGATGTAAATACCAGTGTAAATTAGACAAATTGTTCCCCATGATTTAGCTAGCCCTGTTAATTCCTTTTTATTCACGAACTGTTCACAGGTAAACTTTGTAATTATGTTGTTCTTTTTTCGTGATGAAAACATCATTGTACGGGTATTCATAAGGGCAAAATTTCAGTCATGCAAATGTTAATGAAAAGTAAGGAGGGCTGAATCAAAACACTTTTCAGAATTCACAAATACATCTGCAAATATTTTCTATGCCCTATGTATACTTAATCACAGTCTTAAGTGCTTTGCTGAATGAAAACTTAATTGCTGGCTTCAGTATGCAGGTTAGCAGAAAAAGGATGGTTCAGTGTTACATATCATGCCTAAAATTTAGACAGCTGGATTTAAAGTAATTTCTCTGCCACAATAAGTTGTGTGGGACATGGGGCAAATGATTTAGGCTCATACCCATAAAGGTATTTAAAGGTATACTACTGGTAACAAAGGGAATTAGGAACCTAAATCTCTTTGTGGATCTGAGTGTTAATGTCTCTGGATAGGTTTTTAAAGCTATTTAAGTTACTAGATACCTTTAGGACCTCTGGACCTCAGTTTCCCATCTGTTAAAAGACAATGGTTCCTTCCTCCTTCACTGAGGTACCATGAGGACAAATTCACTGAACATTATAATATACTCAAATACCACCAGGAAACAGGCCATAAGCACCTGTGTTTAGATCACCAAAGACTATAAATTGCATTAACAAGAGAGGACAGAACTTCAAGGAGGATTTGTAGGAAAATGGTACAGCACAGTAGTTCATATACTTTGAACCTGATCAGCTAGGTTAAGTACAGACAGTCAAAAAGGCCAATGCTGAATCAGTTCAATCTTCACAAGTTAGTCTAAACTGCATAGATTGAACTGATAAGCAAGTGAATAGACATTCACTTTTGATTCTGGAAATGCAGCCACATGCCTGTAGTGGCCCAGGCCAGAAGCTGGGGGCAACAGAGCACACCTCCCTGCTGAGCTGGAGCAGACAGCTTGGGCCAAGGCTAGCCTGTGAGGAAATGGTTCATAGTAGAAGTGCAAAGCATCCTGGGATACTGGGGGACTGTGAGTTAACTTGGATCTGAGGGGATCTGGGGCAGAAGTTCAATAAACCAATTTAACCTAAATCAGTTAAAGCACATACTATAGTTATGCAGATTGAACTGGTTTTGGCCATTTTGAAAGTGTTTTATGTGCACTGAACTTTGCTGTGTTACAGA
This sequence comes from Alligator sinensis, assembly GCF_000455745.1. NCBI lineage: Eukaryota > Metazoa > Chordata > Crocodylia > Alligatoridae > Alligator > Alligator sinensis. The sequence continues at coordinate 3,541,295 of NW_005841861.1, read as the reverse complement.
TTTGAACCAGTTTCTGATCACTTATACCAGCTTGTGTGTAGTTTCTGTTCCTAGGTCTAGAGCCTCAGGAGCATTCAGGGGGCCTGAACTTATATTTTTTACTCAAACAAAGAAAGCATTGATCTCAATGGGAGTTCTGTGTCACTGAAGAGGACCAAGAAGCAACATGCTCATGCAATTTACTTCCAGTGTGTTTTAAAAAAGGATGGCACCTTAGGATGCTTCTACATGTGCTCTGGTGGCATGAGGAGAGATGCTTTAATTTAAGTGTCACAGCGTCTTGTGTATCAGTATCTCCATGCTTCAAAATGGTGGCTGGGGCACTTGAACTAAAGCTTGTTCAACAAGCTTTAGTTCAAGTGTTCCCACCACCATTTTAAAGCACAGGAACACTGATACACAAGATGCAGGAGGCTGCTGGAGTGCTGTAATTATCACGCTCCAGCAGATTCAATTAATTGAGTCAGCTCTGATATGCTGTGATTACATGTACAGGCACCCTTAAAGGCTATCTGGTGCAAAAAGATTACAGGTTTCAGAGGTGACAGCCTACTTCATCCAATGCTTTATCATCTGACAAAGTTTATTTTAATGGAAAGGAAAAGTAATCTAAAAACTGGAAGATTTGTTTTAAACCAAGTGTATTGGAATCAAAACTGCCTAAGAGATGCACTGTTTATTCAGGCATAGCATAACAAAAATCAGAAAATGCAATGTATTGGATGATGCTTGTACTTGAAGTTAGAGTACCAGTGGATTTAAAGAAATTATTCTGAGTGCTTGAAGTTCTGCTTCATCTCTGGTCCAGTTCCTGATTCTGTTTCTATCCTGAAACTTGTTGGTGGATATGTATGTTTGTAATTTCCTTTGAAATACCTGCATGACACACAAGAGTGAACCTTAAATCCAAATAAATCACTACATGGACTTATTGGCTGACAGTATGCCTTGCTTGAATGGACCTGGTTTGCCTGCACATGTGTCCATTCATTTATGTACCTGACAAAGCATCATCATAACAGCACAAAAAGGCAGCTTTCAAACTGTGACCCAGATGTAGACTTTCCACAGAGACTATGTGAATTCATGAACTTCCTCATAAGGTGAAAGGGGGCATGACTATTTAAAAATATATATATTAAAAGGCAGGAGATTACACCACCGTAGGGATATTCTGCCTATATTCCTTGGAGTTTGTCATCATCATACATCAATTGTATGAAGTGAAAAAGGTGCATATTAAAAAAAAAAGTATCTCTGCTAGACTGCACTCATTTTTTAAAGCCAGTTTGCTTTGACTCTTGGGTTTTTGCCTGTCTGCTTTCTGTGAATGCCTTGATGAATGACTCTTCTGGAAGGCATGGTTGTTAAGAGAACAGATTTTAAGAAATATAAAGAAATTAAGAAATATATCAGACTCGTCATGGTAAGTAAAACGTGATTCTACCCCATCTGCCTTTCCACATGTCCATTGTCTCAGTTTTCCTGTCTCTGCAGTTTCCCCTCCCACTGTACCACCATAACCAATTCATTTGCCAAAGGCTGCTCTTATTTTCTCAGCCATCTTAGTCTTAAGTCACATGCTATTCTGTCATGTGACTTTATTCATTTCTTTTACGTGGGGAGACAAGGTAGGCTTCAATACATAACCAAGGTTTTGATCCTACAAAACTTACGTACATGATTAATTTCACACACCGTTGTGGAGCGGGGAGCCTGTGGATCTGGTTCCCAGTTCCTATAAAAACTATTCACTTGGGTATTTTTGAAAATACCACATACATTTCTCATTCCAGTTGCAGTTAATTTCTGTAATTTACACAATGCCCTGTGCTAGGTGCTGTGTAGAATTCAGTCCCTCCAAGACCTCCTATGAACTGTGGTTTTGCCCATCCATGGTCTGATAGATTAAGGTGGGAAGTGGAGTTTCTTTCTTCCTCTCTTCTCTAGCATGCAGTCACAGAGAAATCAGGCACTCAGAGCAAGAAAAACCCAGGCACATTGAAGTTGTTTAAATAGAAAATTATGATAATGTGTAATTGGAATTATTCATACCAGAAACCTCATTTTAAAATGTATAGTAATTCAGTACAGAAACTTACCATGCGATATCTATCCACTGAAAGGGTAAATGTTTAATATTGAATAGTTTCAAGGAAACACGTTGCAGTTGACCAAAAAATATATATGAAGAAATTTTTCAGAGCTTAATTACTTCAAATAGTATATGACACAAGGAAAGTTGCTTTTTAATAGAAAGACTGGCTTTTGAGTAAATAAATTATCCACTTAGTTCTAGTGTGATGGCCATCGGTTGGGGTTTTTTTTGCTATCTCAATCCCTTTTCCATCCTTCTGCTGCTGAAAATCATTTCCCATAAGCACTAAGGCAGGTTCTGAGATTTCAAACGCTTCTGTGGAGCAGTTAGCTATCTGATTGTTTTGGGAAGGGATTGAAAGTAAAAAAGAAAAAGAAAAGTCAATTCTTATGTAAGAAAAATATCTGCAATCATAAAATTCATATTTGTGATTGCTTCCTTCCTTTTTATTCCTTCTTGGTTAATCATAGGCCAACCATTAATTTTTCCAAGGATTTCTGTGCTTGCTTATTTGTCCCACATCTCCCTCAAATTGCATCCCTGAAGTTTGTGTACAAACACCCGAACTAATCAGAAAAACTGTAGTACATTCACAAATAAAAAGTTAAAATTTAAGTATGAAAAGTAGACTAAGACCTTTTATACTGAGCCATATTATAAGGAAGCCATTGATTTATTTTTATGGTACTGTGGCTTTTTCACAATCATATGAAGTAACAAATTGTTTGAAATCTACATTTTCTGTGGTGCAAGATGTCTTCTCCACATTCTTTATTGAAGATACATAAGAGAAACGTTCCTGTGCTCTTCATTCTCTTTCTGTAAGTGATTTATTTCTTAAACTGGGTACTTCAGTTTCAGGATTTTCTTTATTTTTTGTCTTTCGATGGGACTGTGTAGTCTGTTTACCACCCTGCAACGTGTGTGATTGTCATTACATTTTGTCATTACATTTTCTCTGTGCTCTTATCACTTTATTCAATAGACAGCAATTGCCAACAAAATAAATAAGATAAGAAGAAAAGAAAATTAAATAAAAAAAAATTGCAGCAAAGACAGACGGTATTATGAAATGGAGGGAGTTTAATCTTGAAGGTCTAGTTATACACAAACATAAATGAGAATCACTTTCAGAACATTCAAAGGCTTGTCCTTCTCCTGTAGGGGGTCAGTGAATGCAATTTTAACTGTAATATTTTATACCAGAATATTATAATGGGCCTGAGTCTCCTTTTTAAGTCTGAATGATGAAAAATACAATTATATTATACTAGCCAATTGCCCATCAAGAATGACGGGGGAGTGGGGAGGCAGTGACAGAGTGGTGCCAACCAATGCCCTGCACTGCCACTGATCTGCCTCTGACCTCCCCTACCATCATTCTTGATGGGCAAGAATGCCCATCCTGCCACCACTCTGCCTCTGGCCCCTGCTCCCACCACTCTGCCTCGGGCTTGCCCTCCCATCATTCTTGATGGGCAATTGGCTAGTGTTTAATATATGCTGATCATATTCAATGATATGGAATTTTGCCACATCAGGTCTGGGTCCATTTCCCCCCCTGCTCCATTCCCCTCTGCCTCCAGGGAGCAGGGCTGAGGAGGGAGGAGGCCAGTACTGCTGCCCTCGCCTAACTGACTCCGGCCCTGCTGCAGATTGCGCCACCATGACAGTGGGGACCAAGGGGCCGTAGCAGGGGCCGAGGCCAGAGGCACTGGGTCCGCTCCCCCCACTGGAGTCCTGGTCCTTGGAGGCATAGGGGTGTGGCAGGGATAATGCCACTGTTACAGTGGGGACTGAGAGGCTGGGGGAGGGGGAGGCCAGTGCTGCTGGGTTCACCCCCCTGCTCCGCTCCAGCCCCTCAGTTCCTGCTGTCATGGTGGTGCCATCCCTGCCATCCCCCTCTGCCTCCAAGGAGCAGGGTCCCTCAGTCCCCACTGTCATGGTAGTGCTTCTCTGTGCAGAGCACTCTAATTGGTTGTTTCAATAAGCCTTGTGATTGGCTGCCAAGACAACCAATCAGAGTGCGAATAAAGCGTTAAGGACAGACAGATAGACGGACTAAGGCTTTTATAATATTAGAATAAGAAAAAAAGATATAATTATATAACATTAGTAGTAATTATAAAAGTATTATTTGAATTCTAATATTATTTTTAGAATTCTAATATATTTTATGATATACTTGCTTTAATTAGAGGGATTTTTTATCTTTTATATTTATTATTACATTACATATATATATCATCCAAGTGTCTCAAATCACTTTACAACAATTAAGACCAACAAGATAAAGGATTTTAAGGGGCAGCTTCAATAACAGCAAATGAAATGGTGTCACCTGTGAGCAGGAGTGTGGCAGGCTTTTAACAAGGCCCAACAATAGTACATGAGACCATAGGGTAGGAAGAACAGCTATCCAGTTGAAGGTTTATGGACAAAATTAAGAGGATAAGTAAAATCTTCCATAGCAAGCTTATCTTTGTAGGTTACAGCTGTGGTAACTTCTGACCTCCAGATGCATTTGTTTTTAGACTAATGTGGATTTTTCATTCCTAGTCGAAGTATACATGGTGATGGTTATGAGAGTGAGTGAAGGGACAGAAACAGACCACTATCCAGCTCCTTATTTTACCCAAACAAGTATACTTCTATTAGGCTATCTGGCCTGCTTTGGGTTATGGTGTTTCTTCAGATCAGTTTAATCACATGTTCATGTTTATAAGCTGATGCTACAACACTATGTCAGGATCCATGACTGCATCACCAGACTTTCCAGTTCCTCTTCTATTTAGCCTTACCTTAACCAAAATCCATTCAGGCAGATTAAAGAAGTAGTGTAACTATAGATGGGTGAGCATGGCATCAGCTCTGGGCACTGATTTAAAGGCAGTGCCAGAAGAGCAGTTTCTAGGGAGCCCACACTACCACAGTAGTAGTCTATGCTCATGGAGCTCATGCTGAAGCAGCAGCCCTAGCACCACTCCTACTCCACATTTCCCTTCTCCTGCCCTTCCCAGGGTGCCAGTATTCCTAGTTATGTCTCCAAATTAGTCATCTACAGGCAGAGGCAGACTAAGGTGTATTGGGGCCCTTGGCAAACATTAAATTGGAGGCCCTCTCCACCCATGGAAGCTGGGCTGCAGGGGGGAGAGGGGTCACTTCCCCTCCTGGTGTTGGTGGGGGGGGGTGTTTGGGTGGACCCCTCCAGGCTGGGGGGCATATTGCCTCTTCTCCCTGCTACCCTCCCCCCCATTCCCTGCTACAGTCCACACACACACACACACACACACACACACACACACAGAGGCATGCAGTTTACTTTCACTCACTCCCTGTACATGAGCACACAGACACAAACACACTCTCTCTGCCATGAACACAGACACACAAACACAGACATGGGCACACATAGACATGCACACAGACACACATGCATGGATGCACATACACCCCCCCCCCCCGCATACACACTTTTCCCTCACCATGATGGCTTAGAAATGGTATTTTAAAGGTTTGCTTTTTGAGAATTGGCTTATAGGTGTGTGTGTGTGTGTGTGTGTGTGTGTATAGATATATATATGCATTAGAATGGTTCAGGATGGGTAGTAGGGGTTAACTGATTTCTAAGAGACTGGGTCTCTTATACACAATTTCTCAGCCTTCAGAAGCAAGCAGGCTGTCTAACAAACAAGAACACACAGTCTGAGAAGTTGGGGGCATGTACAACACTGTTCCATAACATGAAATAAGGTGGCACCAGCTTGCAAGACCAAAGAGGAGAGTCTGAAATTTCTGTTTTGGGAAGGGTGTGCACGTGATGAGCTTGGAATATGCTGATGGAACATAATGTAGACCAGTAGCGATGTGTAAAGAGTGCATGGGGGTGCACGTGCACCCCCTGAGAGTGCCAGTGCACCCCCTGACTGGCTGTGCTCCCTGCTTAGGTGATGGGTGGAGGGCCAGGTGGGAGCTCTGGTGCCCCCCTGCGAGTGCCAGCTAGGGACATTCAAGAGTGCCGCGGCCACTTTTAGGAGCAGCATGGTCACTCACTGGTTGGTAAATTGTGCTGCAGGGGGACTCTCTCCCTGGTTGGCAAGATTGGCCCCAGGGGAACCTCCCCCCCCTCCCCCCAGTCTACAAGATTGGCCATGGGATAGGCACATGCCCTCTCTGACTATGGTGGTACCAGTCGCCCATGGCATAGACAATGTGATGAACACAGAGAAGCCAATCAGCGACAGCCACAGATGAAGATTCATCAGAAGTCATCATGAGGGAAGGAGAATACAAAAGCAGAGACTTGAGAGTAACAAAGGGGTCCCACCCTGTCCTCCTTCCAGAGAGGGTCTCTGAGAGGGGTCCCTGAGGCCACCACTGGAGTGGGAGTGTGGGCCTTGACATCCCACCTCCAGGCTGCTGACATGTGACATCTAAGACAGAGCCTTCAGTGTGAAGCCTGAATCCTGGCCAGATGCTTCTTGACTGTGATGACAGCCCCAGAATTGGTAGATATATAGAATTGCTAGATGTGGGGGGGGTTGTTTTTTTTTTTCCTGTTATCACTGTGTATCAATACATTTTCCTATTATTGAATGCAAAGCTCATGGCTGGGGGAGGGTGCGCCTCCTCCCCGCCCCTCCCCCGAGCAAGGCATCTAGGTCCTAAATCCAGAGCCAACAAAAGGACTTCCCCCTTTCCCAACTCTCAATCACTCTGAGGCAGTCCCCTCACCCCCGCTATGAGTTGCCTGTGCTCCCTGCTCTGGCCCCTATTAGCTCCCTGACCTGGCCCCAAATTTAAAACTGTGGCTTTCATTTCCCTGCTGATTAGGATCCTGCGGGCCTCAAATTGGTAGTGACCCCTGGGCCCAGGTCCAGCTGACCCATCCATTAATCTGCCTATGCCTACAGGCAAACCCTTACTAAACTATGTACAAGGTGACCAATCACATCCTGATTCAGAAAAGCACTTAAAGGGTGCATCCAGATGCATGTGCACGTGCAGTTTCATAGATTCATAGATGTTTGGGTCAGAAGGGACCTCAACAGATCATGTAGTCCAACCCCGTGCCCTGGACAGGAAAAGCGCTGGGGTCAGATAACCCCAACCAGATGCCTATCCAGCCTTCTCTTAAAGACCCCAAAGGTAAGGGAGAGCACTACCTCCCTTGGAAGCCCATTCCAAGATTTGGCCACCCTTACCATGAAGAAGTTTTTCCTGATGTCTAACCTAAATCTGCTCTTTGTCAGTTTGTGATCATTGCTCCTTGTTACCCCAGGAGGCACCCTGGTGAACAGAGCATCTCCAGTTCCTTGCTGCGCCCCCCTCACCTAATTAATTTGTAGGTAGCCACAAGATCACCTCTCAGCCTTCTCTTGTGGAGGCTGAAGAGGTCCAGGTCCCTTAGTCTCTCCTCATAGGGCTTGGCCTGTAAACCATGGTGCTACAAACCCAAAACTGGAGCCTGGCCTGCTAGAGCCATGCTGCAGCTGCCAGCCAGGCTCTGCACACCTGGATCACCACTGCTGCAACCCCAGGAGGCTTCAGGACCCAAGTAAGACTGCTAGACCAGCCCAGATTCTGGCCCCAGCCTCCCTTACTCACCTGGGGAAACTTGCTGCACACCAGAGTGGACATGCAGGGGCATTTCCTGGGGACAACTATTTTTCCCCAGGGAAACACATGTTTCCACTTGTGGGGATGTGTCCAAGCAGGCCTAACTTTAAATGCAGTAATGCAACAAAGCCCTAGTTAAAGGTAGAAAATAAGTGGCAGTCTTCCCTGCAAGTGCATAGGGCATCCATAATCATAGGGTTCCAAACCAAAGCTCATAAAAGTCAATGGGAAGACTGCCATGGATTTCAACAGGCTTTGGAACAAGCTGAGGGTCCCCTGAAAGAAACGGATTAGACATTATACTAATATAGCCACTAGTCTCAGTCAGGCTTACTGTGATCAAGTAGCATAGATCAAAGTGAAAAATACGCAGAAACTAGAAAAATTTCATGGGAAAGTCATAATGAGAAAATGGTACAAAATTACTTATCTTTCTAAAGACACTACTGCACAGAAGACGGTATTATGTTTCTCCTTCAATGCTATGACTAAGGTTTTTTGGGGGCAGTTTGTGAATGGGTATTGTAGGTCTAAAGAAGAACCATATTTGTCTACTAATCTCCAGTCTTTCATAAATACAAATTCAATATATAATTTTAAAACAGTCATGCACAAAGCACCAATCAGTCTGATGCTATCATTCATTTCCAAGGTTGTATAGTTAACACATAACAATGAAGTGTAGCAACCAGTAATTCAATAGTCTTTTCACTGGTCTTATTCTCTAATGATAAGATTAGCTAATAACTGGTGGAGCTGAGACACCAAATTATTGCTTTATATGGAAATGGACTGTAAGCCAGAGGAGTTGTTTTACTGAGATAAAAGATTTCAGATCAGACAGCACTGTAGCAAATGATACATGGAAAGAGGAATGAACAGAAATATCCAACTAAACAGCACAAGGTAGTTTTATCTGGTTAAACCAGTATTTCATCCTGTCTATGCCCATTTGTATTGCAGTCAAGGTCCTTAACATTCTCTTGTGTCATGAGAAAGGTTCACAGATTTTTGTTTGTTTCTTCATTTTGTTTTATTTATTACATACCTGCAGGAAAAAAAAAATAGCCTGAACACGATATGATTTGAACTAAACAATGATACACTCACGTTTGCATCCATATACCTTACTATGCATTCTTTGTAAAAAATGTGTGTGTGTTTAGGGTCACACATTGTTTTTAGCTTACCCATACAAATGGCTCAAACAGATTCTTGGTATAGGTGAAGGCCATATATGATCCTTATAATCTTTTTTCTTCAAACTACACACATTTGAGACAGACTTTCTGCTTAATATTATTAAAGTCAATGGAATTACACCAGGAGATAATTTAATATTTATTTATATATTATTTGACTATCTGGTATGTCTCAATACACAAGAAAAATGAATGGGGTAAATAATGTGATATCTTTTGGACTAGCAACTCAGCTGATGTTTTCAACTACATCCAGTTGTAAGATTAAATAGAAAGGTTAGACTCCTGAAACAACTCCCTTTGCTATAGTCCCCTGTGCCATAACCCAGCTTCCCATGGAGTCAACAATACCTATGCTAATGGGAGAAGTATCAGTGTTATGTAAATTTCTCCCTGTGTTATATCAGTGCAAATTGCAACAAAGAGACATGTAAATATTTTATACATATTTTATAATATGTCAGCAGGAGAGTTGTTTTTTTTTTAATTCATTTTATTCCTTCAAGTTCCTGCAGATCTCCTTGGGTTCTATAAGCGAATGTTGTGTAATATACTATATGAATAGCTATCTACCTTTTGATGAGGAAATCATGCTGGCAAAAAACCCCCAAAAAATGCTTCAAGGCTGGGTGATCTGTTTGGCAGAGGGGACTAGCAGCAACAATAGGTGTTAATTGTTGTGATGAAGGTTCTAGGAACATACTAACATATTTTAGCCTTTGCAAGGCTCTGAATAATATATTCAGACAGGCCCCTTGTAGAAAAAAATATCTCTTGGATCTTCAACATAAAATTGCACAAAAGGACAAATGAAAATGTTCAAAACATCATTTTCACAGTGAAATCAGCAGAAACAGAGATGTTCTGAATTTGCAGTCTAGTGAGGCACCAACTGCAGTATAATTGAAATCAGATTTTTCTGCCTAAGCAATAGGATACTACAGCCTGTTTGATAGTATTAATTAAATGAACACCTCTAGTGCAGGGGGTAATTCCAAGTTTTTTCAATACATCTGAGAAGCTCAATAATCAGCACTTCCATGCAGCCTAGAGAGTCTAATTATGGTGGTGGAATACAGCCAGGTTTTGCATAGTGTTTTTATCCAAGCTGAAAAAATGGACTGCTGGACACAAACTGTTGTGAAATACAGGCAGGTTAAGACTCAGTTGCAAAGTCCATTGCTTGTCCAACCTGTAGAATGGATAAAAGTGGGACAATGAATTAAAACCCCACTGAATTTTGTGTAAGTTTGAATTTGAATCCAAACTTTGAAAACAGGAATTGTGTCTAGGATTGTACACAAGATTACAGTGTTTTCTTGAGTGAGAGATAGAGAAATAGGTTGGCACTACAGAACTGAGAACTGAGTAGTAGTGGGGAAATGTGGATGGAGACAGAGAGTTAAATAAAAGGAAAAATGAAATTTAATAAAGCAGTTGAAGTTGTATTTATAAATCTCTCCACACTAGGTAAACCAAGGAATGGTACTCAGATATTGTGGAAATGGGCATTCTATAAATATAAGCCTCTATGTCCATGTGATAGGTCCAAAACAGAGAAAATAATTGTAGGTGATGTTTGATATCATTTAATGGCCTTTTAGCCAAATAAACAAGAACAGAACAAGGAAAGAAAAAGTGGTGTCCTTGTGTAGGGAGGGTGGGTAAAGATTTAAAATAATTCAGGTATGGAACAAAACCTAAAACAATATATTTTACCTTAGACTTAAAATAAGGGGGGGAGGGGGGGGGGGGGGTGGGGGGGGGGTGGGACATGGACACAGATGATCTGTAGGAATAAGTATATTGAAAAAGAAATTACAACACCCAAGGTGAAAACAAAACTTAAAATGCCCAGTATACTAGAATCAGGGGGATTTACGGTCTGAAGATCTGAAAGAACTGGCACACAAAACCATATGTTCACTAGCAAGGACTTAAGAAAAATCTATCAAGTGTCATATGACTGGTAATAGCAAATGTAATGCCTTTATTTAAGAAAGGCAACTGGGTATTGAAAGCTCGGCTAATCTGACCTGAAGAGTATAGAAAAATTAAGAACAAATTTCAAAAGGAAGAATAACCAAAGACCTGGTGTTAAAAGGAAATGGCATAAAACGCCTACTTTGCAGAAGGAACTGAAAATGGTATGGAATTTAGTAGTAAAAAGTGAAAGAACTTGCATTTAAGGACTAATAAAACAGATCTTCTGCTGTAAGATAGGAGCTCATGAGTTAGATATATAAGGTGGCAAAAGACATGAGTGTATTTAGCTGATTACATGGTAACTCTGAGTCACTAATATGATACAGCCATGAAAAATGCATAGGTAGTAGGGTTGTGCAAACAGCACCATTTCATTTCGACTTTCATTTCACCATTTCAACTGGACAGTGTTTTGTTTTGAGTTTCAGTTCATTTTGAAACTGCTGTTCCATTTAATTTAATCTAAACTGTTTCGCTGTTTCAACGCTGCTTCAACGCTGTTTTGATGTTTCGCCCATAGGCTGTAATGGGGAAGCATGAAACTGCCTATAACTTTGTCATTTCTTGCCTGATTCAGATAAAACTTGCAGAGATGGTAGCCCCTTCTGAGGCCATGAAGTCTGCCATGTTTCAAGGAGATGAGTGCAGGAGTTTCTGGGAAACTGCACCTTAACATCTTGAAAGCAAAACTCATGTTGTGTGTGTGTTAAGACACAGTGGAGTGAAGACTTCAGGGGTGGTAGCCCCTGCTGAGCCCACAAAGCCTGCCAAGTTTCAAGGAGGTAGGTGCAGGGGTTTCTGAGAAACTGCACCTCAAGCTGCAGACAAGCAAAACTCGTGATGTGTAACCGTATTAAGGTACACTGGGATGAAAACTACAGGATTGTTAGCCCCTTCTGAGGCCATGAAGTCTGCCAGTTTTCAAGGAGATAGGTGCAGGAGTTTCTGGGAAACTGCACCTCCAACTGTTCAAAGCAAAACTTGTGTCACTTGTAAGCGTGAAGGCACAGAGAAAGCTCAGTTCAAACAATGCTTTTTATGGTGTTTTTCTGTCCCTCCCCCAGAGCATTGGGATTGGAAGGGACCTCAGGGAAGGATCCCAGTCATTGGCCAGCTACACATGTCAATATTAGAGCAGTCCTTCACCCGCCTCTTACCCCTCCATCACCTTTAACTGCAAGCAGGCCCAGCTTCAAACCTCAAAACATTTCACAACTTTTAAAACATTTTGACTGCCCTTGATTCATTTTGAGGCTGTTTTGAAGCTTTTTGTTTCATTTTGATTTCACTGGTTTGAGCTCAAAACAAAACAAAACAAAACACCTGGTGAAATTTTGCACAGCCCTAATATGTTGTCCTAGAATGTATCAGGCATGGCATTTCTGGTAACGATAAAGAAGAATTAATGCCATTTGTATAAAGCATTGGTGACACTACATCTACAGCACAATGTACAGTTCATACATGTTCAATAAAGAGGAGTTCAAACCAGAACAGGTGCTGAGAAAGGCTGTCAGACTGAGCATGGAAACTGGGATCTTATTATAGAAGAAACTACAAGAGTTTAGCCTACCAATAGGAAAGTAAGAGGAGATATCACTCTTCTCCATAATGTATAAACCAGGAAGGATTAAAAGCTAAAGGCAATGTTGACACAAGAACAAAAAAGGTATAAGCTGGCCACAAATATTTTGAAGAAGAAGGATTTAATCAGAAAAGGATTTAAATTTCTGGAGAAACCTTCCAACAGTGGATAAAAATCTTGGTTTTCAGACTACGTCTGATCAATTTATGAAAGAGATTGTAAAATGTGGTTGCATATGATAGTGTTGGACTGGATGATTCAGGGGGTCCCTTCCAGTCCTATGTTTCTATGGGTTCTAGAGGAAATCTTGTTTTGCAGCATATAGAACAAGTAATTATAACTTCAGTCTACAGAGAATCACAGTGACTCTGTTTCCCTTAAACCAGTACCCTGAACATTCAAGGCAATGTAATATTTACATGAAAAGACTTCCTTGCAACACATTTGGACAATAGAAAAGACTTTTAAGTCTTTTTATTCTCCTGGTGGGTTAGACTAATGTTTGCGATTAAGTTTAATTGAAGACCCTGTTTGGATTACACTTTCACCAGCCACTTACATGAAATATCAAATATTTAGAATCACCTGTACCTTGAACACAAGAAAAACATTATTTTAAGTTTTATTTAAACAAGAATTAGAAAATTAACTTAATCTAGAACAGGTTCTAATCTGCCACCAAAACTATTAAGGTTTCTCCAAGGGTTCAAAGCCAAACCTCCAAATTTTTAATAGTTTCAGTTTTGAGATTGTGCTTTTAGTTCATGTTCATGTTTTCCTTTAGCTGAACAAATCTGTATCAGAGATAGGCAACCTTCAGCACATGTGCCAGTTAGTGGCGCACAGAGATGTTTTCTTTGGCATGCCTGGAGGTGTGCCAAAGAAAATGTGAATTTTTTTTTTTAAGTTGTTGCTCCAGGCTCTCTCTCACGGCTTGTGCCATGCTGCTTGCCAGATCTGAAGCTGGGGCTGGGGATGTGGTAAGTGATCTGAGCCCAGCGACCATGCCAGGCAGAAAGCCTCCACCATCACAGCCTCTGTCCCTGCCCATCTGCCTGCATTGTTGTTGGAGGTGGGGAAGGGACAACGGCAGCTGCGGGCAGCCACCACCGTCTCATGGACCTGATGCCCATGGACCTGCATTGCTGGGGCAGGAGAGGAAACTGGGCTTTGGTGGCTGCTCCTCATAGTTTCTTCCTCCTCTTTACCTTCTCCCATCTTTCTCTTTTTTTCCCTAGTCTTTCTTTCCCTTTCTCTCTTTCTCTCCCCCTCCCCTCTTTTTACTCTCTTATCACAACATGCTTAACAAAAAAAAAAGAATATGCAACAACAAAAGTAGTATATGAAGTTTTATTTATTGTCACCAGGTTTAGAATTTTTAGAAAACCTGGTATTTACTGTAAAAAAAAAAAAAAAAGACTATTAACTATATTAGCATACAGTGCATCCTGCCATGTACTTCCAGCCCCAGTTGTTTATTTTTTTCCTGTCATGCCAGCACTCTGGCACCTTACAAAGTAGACATTGCAGTTTTTTTGACACTCCAGTCAAAAACACACCTACTGCTACTCTATATTATTCATTTAGTATGAACCAAACATCAGCATGAATAATTCTGATTATTCAATTTAGCTTCACAATATTTTTAAATCAATCATGTTAATTGGAGAAATATATGAACCTAACTTGTAATAACATTTAGACAAACTCTGAGAGCACAGGGCACCCAGGAGCAAAAGCTTCTGTCTCATACAGCAATCACAGTCCATTAAATCTCATTTAATTAAGGACCATGGGCAGCAATAACCAGTTAATGAAACTACATGTGCATATGAAATTCTTTAAAAACAAACCAAACCAAAACTGACCTGGTAATATTGCAGCCTGTAATGGCCACACAAATTGATGACGAGTATGGTTTTAAAAATCTATTTAGAGCTGGATACAACTGAAATGTCCCATTCCCTCATGCAAAAGACATCTAATTATTGCCTCTTTCAAAGTGCTGTAAATGAGCATGTTCTCACTGAACGTTTAGAAATATTAGAGAACAGTAAGGTAATTTACTCTTCATTCTTTCAGTTTAAAGTGAATTGATATATATGTAAAACAAAGAACAAGAAAAGAAAGGAGAGCTGATACAAGACAAAACACAAATTCAGATCAACATCTGGCAGACAAAGCATGCCCATACTGTTAAGAAAAAGAATGATTTAAGCAGGTACCCAAAGGTATTTGTGATCTGGAAAATTTTTGACACCTTAAAAAAATTCAGAGAGTGAACATTTGATTAAAACTTTTTTAAGTCTACCAGGGCCAGATAGTAACAACATTTTAAAACTTTCTTTGGAGACCACAGGGAGGAATTCAGTGCAGACACAAACACACCAAACTACATGGCTCATTCCCAAGCTCAGATTCCAGTACTGCTGTGCATGCAATAGCTTTATTTGAAAGTACACAGTTTCCATAACAATAGTTCTCTGAGATCCTAATTTACACATTGCCTCTGTGACACATTGTGTTATTCTTTGTAGCACCAGGGTGCTTTGTTCATGTCACATTACATTTTGTGATACTATTAAAGTCACTGGCGGAGTCTAACACAGCTTTATGTGATTGCCACACAGTACATTGTGTACAACAAGATTTTAAAAAGTGATCTATTTTTCTTAGGGGTGGAATGTGTTTTTAATTTCTTTTTCATTTAACCATTAACATAACCTAAAGTACAGCCTCTTCTGATAGGATTTTTCAACCTTTTTGTTATAATGCCTTACACTCCTAACATTTTCATCCAAGAACCTCAAAGCCCTTTACAAACATTAATTAACATGCTTTTGCGAAGACTAAGTATAGACATTCAAAAAGCCTGAGCCTGAATTGATTAAATCTTTGCAGGTTAGCCTAACCTGCATAGATTGATCTGAGTTGCAAGTGAATAGACAGTCACTTTTGATTCCAGAAATGCAACCACATGCCTGCAGTGGCTCAGGCTAGAAGCTGGGAGGACTAAAGGTAGCTCTCCCTTCCCTTTGGCAGCAGCTGCAAGGCTGAAGGGAAGTTGGGGGGATGGGGCGTGGCCAGCTCCTGGCAGGCTTCTGAGTATGATTGGCGAAAGGTTTAAACTCCTGCCCCAGCCTGCAGGGACCCCAGTCAGGGTGTTCCTGGAAGGGGAGGGGGAAGCAACCCTTGCCAGGTTTGTCCCCGAGGCGGGGCCGAGGGGCATGGCCAGACACCAGCCAGGGCAGCACTTCAGATGAAGGGGATTAGGGATGAGATTAAGCCCCTGTCTTCCCTGTCTCTCACCAACATGGGGACCCCAGCTAATAGGGCTGTGTGAAATTTCACCGGCAGTTTAATTTCAATGCTGCTTTGACTTGTTTCAAGCTTGAATCAGCGAAATCGAAATGAAACAGAGAGCTTCCAAACAAAACTAGGCGTTTTCAAAACATTATGAGTTTCAAAGCTCAATCTGGGCTTGCCTGCAGGGAAAAAGAAACTAAAGTAAGAAGAGTGTGCGGGAGGAGGGGGGAAACGGGGGCAGGAGTGCTCTCATTATTGACAGTGTAGCTGGCCAGTGACTGTGATCCTTTCCTGAGGTCTCTTCCAATCCCAGTGCTCTGGGGGAGGGATGGAACAACTGCATAAAAGGGAGCATTGTTTGAACTGCCCCGATTTCTGCCTTGGTGTCAGTTGAGTGAGGGTGCACCTTATCACACACAGTGTCACCCACCCATGTCATGAGTTTTGTCTGTCAGCAGCTCGAGGTGCAGGGGCCCAGAACCCAGACTCCACCTGTACCCATCTCCTTGACAGCTGGCAGGATTTGTGGCTGCAGCAGGGCCTAGCCAGCCTGCAGTTTTCACCCCCTTGTGCCCCTAGATACACACAGTCCACAAGCACCCATGTCATGAGTTTTGCCTGTCAGCAGTCAGAGGTGCAGGGCCCCAGAACCCAGAACCACTGCACCCATCTCCTTGAAAGCTGGCAGGCTTTGTAGGCTCAGCAGGGGCTAGCAGGCCTGCAGCTTTCACCCTGCTGTGTCTTAACGCACACAGTGTCACCCATGTCAAGAGTTTTGCTTGTCTGCAGGTTGAGGTGCAGTTTCCTCCAACCCCCTGCACCTATCTCCTTGAAACTTGGCAGGCTTTGTGGCCTAAGCAAGGGCTAACATACCTATAGTTTTGACCCTGCTGTGGCTTAACATATATATGTGACATGAGTTGTGCTTTCAAGACTTTGAGGTGAAGTTTCCCCAGAACCCCTGCACCTATCTTCCTGAAAATCAGGCCAGAAATGACAACGGTATAGGCTATTTCGAGCTTCCCCATTATAGTCTATGGGTGAAATGTCAAAACAGCAAAACTCTTTCAACAAAATGAAATGGAACAGCGATTTTGAATCGAAATGAAATTAAAAATGAAACACTGGTCCGTCGAAACGTTAAAATGCAAGTCAAAATGAAACAGTGCCGTTTCACACAGCCCTACCATATAGGGTCTGCCTGGCCTCCCCCGTGCCCCCCGCACTTTGCATTTATTTATAGCAAAATCTATGTAAAATGAAAAACTTCAAGCTAAGCAAAGTTTATTGAAATAAAATATAAGTTTTATACAGTTGTTCCATAATGCTAATGGTGATCCAAGCTTAGGTCCAGTCTGTGATTCCTTTATTCACATAGAAATACTGTTTTATACCTTGAGCAGTCCAAATGAAATCAGTAGGTCTACTTGTACACTGAAGTATTACTCAATATGAGCAGTCATCCCAATCTAGCCCTTTGTTTGCTAGATGAAAGATGGTTTAAGTGAGTTATAGTGTTTGTATTGCCAGTAAATATAGAGAAATTAGAAGTAGGCTTGAATCATTAAAAGTGATCTGCCAAGACCAGAAAAAACTGAAGAACATAGCTTAGTGAACTGCCTTGGATTGTTTGAAATTCTGTACATTCCTGAATGATTTTGTGGCTTTGCAGAACTATTCTGAACCCCTTTTTCTTTAATTTAAACTGGTATTTTCTGCCCATGCTTATTTCAATATTAAATAAGTGCATATGGGAGTGGGCTTTTGTGGCTAAGAGAAAACCTATGCCATCAAGCAGTCACCTTTTGTTTCCCTAACAAAAGTGAAGCAGCCTTCTTTTGGGGAGCAAAGGGGATCTGGAGCCTCTAAAAGTTAGAGTTAGGTTTCTGCTTCGTATGAGAGCTATTCCCAATTTGACTTCATAAATATATAAATGATAGACGAACTCTGCTTCTTTGATCCACTTCTTCCCTTAACACAGCATGCAATGAAAGTATCAGCAGAAACATCCAGGGAGTTTCTGGAATGGACCTTAGAGGGCAGATGAAGTGAAGGCAGAGAGGGATCATGACCTTCATTATGCTATGATGTTCCCTCCCTCACTAATCCAAGGATACAGCATGACATCTTGTTCTGGGAAGAGAAGTAAAGGTCAGTTGAGTGGGAAGAAAACACTCTTGCTTAGGGTCATCTTGAAATACTCAGGATGATTCTGTCTGTCTACCTGCAAAATTCTCAGTACACAATGCTGCACCTTCCATTTCCTAAAGATTCCTCACCCGCTCAATATCTGAGATCATGACAAACCTATTATTACATAAAGTATTGACAAGGATACAATACGAGGAAGATAAAATTCAATCCTGGTTTAAGTGGGTCCACTCCACTGGAGCTACTGGAACTGTGCTCATTTAAACTATTGGTGAATTGAGCTGATTATGTCAAGCAGATATGATGAATGGACATTTTAAAAATAAATTATTTCAGAAAACAGAACATCCACTGTCATGACTTTTTTTTTTTTTGTTAGAAATAGTCCTTGCCATTAACCTCCTGAGCCATTAACCTTGAGTAGACCATCAGATAATGAGGAAAGCAGATATAAAAATAAACACTCTGTCTACTAATTGGCAGATTTTATAGTTGCTGGCGGTAATTGGATTTTGGAATAACTATTTGGTACCTTTATTGTCAAGGTACTGACTTGCTATCCCATTTAAGAATAATGAGTAAGCTGATCACAACTGCATCATATGCTAAATAAAATCAATCATACTTTCTCATATCATTGTGTTGTATTTCAAAGCACAGACTTTTATTTTGTGTTTCCTAATCAGCATTATTCTTTCTGAAATTAGTTTCCAGAAATATGTGGCTACAGCTCCCTTTTCCTACCAAAACATATTTTTTAAATGTATGGACATGTTTAACCTGTAGATATCCTAGAAGGCAAAATTAAATACATAGCTTCTAGAATATGATATATCTTGTCAGTGGGTAAGCCTTATAAGAATTTGTGCTGTTTTAATATGTATGCAAATCCCTAAATCCTGTATGATTGCTAGTCTTGTAAGGCAGAATTTGTAGGTATCTCAACCAATTAGTACAGATTCAGGTCAAACATATGTACCTGAGAGAAAGAGACCTATGGGAAGAAACCAGGATTGCAAGTACTATAAGTCTTATCCGAGTTAATGGTTTTGTCAGAGGGAGAGTGAGTTGAAGACTGGGTTAGACATTAAACAGATCTAGTCTATTAATTTAATTTAACGGTTTTCAGAGGAAATAGGAAAACATTGATGGATTTGTTTGTAGGATAGCAAAACTAAATCCCTTCCAATGCACCCTGTTATTGTAGGCTCAGTTTAAAAAAAATTGTTCAGCTGACTTTGGGTGGTTTTGATCATTATGCTTTATTTTCAGAGTAGCTGTGGGGTTTTTGTTTGTTTGTTTGTTTTACAAAATTCTGGAGTTATTTCCACAAATAACCAAACCAAAGATGTTCCCTAAAGGGAATACTCACTGACCTAAACACTCTCTGTTTTGTTAAGTTGCATGAACTTATATTTTTCCAGTACCAGGCATGTTGTAGACTTTACTGATTAATGAAAGGAAGCAAAGAATACTTCAATGTCATAACTAATATATATTAAAAAATGGCATTTTCCTTTTTCCTTTCTTTATATAAACTTTTTGTTAAGCAGATGTTAATCTAAACAATGTAACTGCTCAAGGTGGTATTGCTAGGGCAACTGGACCAGATACAGTACTTCATTGCTCACATTTCATTTCAATGCTTTAGTTTACCCATATATAAACTAAAGCATCAGAATAATCAATTAATGCTGCTGTTTGGTGTGCACCCAGTCAAGGTTTTGTGGCCTCTAAAGTTTTTTGCACATTTCTCTGTGCTTTCACTAGGGTTCTTAATCTAAGGCTTCAAGGTTTGGACAGTTAAGATCAGCCAAACTCACCCCACACTGTGAATTAAAGAGACTTGAACCAAAAATTCCAGATATGAATACCCAAACTATTGGGAAGGGATGATTTAGTATTCAATTCCTGATCAAAATTTCACAGTTAGATTCTATTTCCATATAACTGGCAGTCATTCACATCTAAACTAAACTTTATTCTGAATCCTTAGAAGTTTGTCCATCCATGCAGGACCATGATTCTATGGACATGTTCTAACCTCAACTCTGTCATTAAGACCCTGAGAAATCTTGGATCTGAATTTTTGAAGTATGTCCACTCTTTGTGAGCTTTTCACTTACTCGAAGCTGAGTTTGAGATTCCTCAGGTCTCATTTTCAGAAGAGTTAAACACTTATACATTCCTTTGACTTCCAAAGGGGCTACCGTAACTCAGGACCTCTGAAAATCAAGCCCTAAGATACTCAAATTTGAGAACTGCAGATTTTAACAGTTGCATTTATTGTGTAAATTTCAGTTTCTCCAGGTGTAGACAAGAAAAAAATAGCTATGCAGATGTATCATAATGCTATTTCAGATTCTGTATAGGAAGGCACTATTGAAGGAAAAACTATTTATTGGAAGTATTAGTCATTCTCCTTCCATTTGCACTTTTTGTATGGGCACCCTGAATTCTTTAGTTTGCTCTTCTCATGCACCCTTCAGTAATGATTCACAGAACCACTTCCCATTTTAACTTTTCCTTCATCTGGCCCAGAGACAGAATCTTGGACTCTGCACCTTTTTTGAGCCAGCCTGAAGAAAACATCTAGCCTCATTTCCAGGGGGGGGTATAGTTATGACGTAGGCCTGTAAGCCACCTTAGCTAAATGCTTAACATAAACAATATCATTTTGCACCTTAGCAGGACAAGCTAAGTGCAGAGGCGGGGTGGGGGTGGGGGGTGTCACAGTGTAGGTAACCTTTTTGTGGCCTAAGTCAGCAAAAAGTTAAAAAAGGATGTGGTTTGGCAGCCCAAGACAATAGGATATGGACAACAGCTTAATGGGAAGACAGGCAACTGCTGTGAAAGATAATTGGTGGATATATGTGTATAGGGCATATGGCATAAGCAATGGAAAAAAATGCAGCTTGCTAAACACAAGTGCTGCAAACTGAACAGCTAAAAGACATTCACCTAGGCATACAAAAGCATGTGAGCAAAATGTGCGGGCCGGGAGCGACCCGAGCCCTTTTCCGTGCTGCGCACGGGCTGTGGCCAGCAGCCCGGGCATGCTGGATCGGAGAGGGAGGGCGACAAGCTGGAATTAGGCACAAACGCTTAGTGGTAGTTTTAAAGATTGTTTACTTACACCGAGATGGCAGTGGTGTAGGCTGGAAAACTTGCTTGAGTTGCGGTTACAGACACAGACAACACGGACGGTCACGTGGAGTTTGCTAGGCTCCACGGAACAGAGCTCCGGATGCTCTGGGTGAACGCGCCACCAAAATCAAAATCGGAGATACGTCTTATAAAATTTGCGATCGAAGACGGGAAGAGGTGGGCGATGGATCAGGTTGCCAAGCTCCTCTGAATCTCACACAGGGTCTCTATTACCCTGCCGTGTATCCAGAGTCCCCATGAGATGGATGTGGAGTCCTCTTCGGCTTGGGCGGAAACTGCTCAAGCCTCTTATACGGCTAACAGGTCAATCACTAGCCGCCACGTGGGAATAATTTAAAACTAGCCAATAGCGGGGAACGAATTTGCATACCGGTGGCGGGAAGTCTTTTGCACCGTGCATTCCCCTTGCAACTCGAGCAATGCACTCTGCAAAAGAAGCTGCAGAAAGGCGGGAAACTCATCCTTGCACCGGGGTTTTCCTCTGCAACAGGAAACTCTTCCGTGCAATGAAGCTGCAACTTGTCGGGGATAATTCTGGTGCCGAAGCACACACAAAATCATGCCTTTGGGTCATGACACAAAAAAAGGCTGATTGGGCAAATGGTAAAATGAAATTATAACCACAGCAGATGTAACTCTAAATCAGGGAAACATATGGAACATGGAGCAACTCAACGTTGTAAACAGGACCACTATATAAGAACTGTAAAAATACTTAAGGTTGGGGGAGAAGGCAATCCACAGGACAAAAAACAACAGGCAATTGAACCTTGGTGTAGTGACAAATGCCGGGCCAGCTATGCTCACTATATCCATCAGAAGGCTTATGTAAGAATATCTATACTGTCTGTCAGGACTTGCTTAAAAGTTAAGTCTCTATGGCTGTCCCTTGCCCTGGTGCTGAAGCTGCCTGCCCATGCAGAGCAAACAGCAGTGCAGGCTGCAGGGACCTGGACCCAGGCTCTGTTACAGCTAAGTAGAGGGTTGCGGGGCTGGAATAGGGGGCTGTGAGGGTGCGGGGAACCAACGGGGAGGCAGCTCGGGGGGATGCATCTTCCACCCACATCCTTCCCACAGGGGCTACAGCCCACCCCCTGCAGGGATCAGAACCCCCTTTACCCATCCCTAGCCCATCCCCCACATGGCCTGCAGCTTACCGGCAGCAGCAGTGGCCATTGGGGGACTTGGGGCCTAATGGCACAGCCTCCTCATGTGACATAAATTTCATAGACATCAGGGCTGGAAGGGACCTCGGAAGATCATCGAGTCCAGCCCCCCGCCCAAAGGGCAGGAAGTCAGCTGGGGTCATAGGATCCCAGCAAGATAAGCATCCAGTTTCATCTTGAAGGTGTTCAATGAAGGCGCTTGAACCACCTCCGGTGGCAGGCTGTTCCAGACCTTGGGGGCTCGGACAGTAAAGAAATTCTTACTTATGTCCAGCCTGAAATGA
This sequence comes from Alligator sinensis, assembly GCF_000455745.1. Taxonomy (NCBI): domain Eukaryota; kingdom Metazoa; phylum Chordata; order Crocodylia; family Alligatoridae; genus Alligator; species Alligator sinensis. Next base: position 3,518,730 of record NW_005841861.1, on the reverse strand, counting down.
TCTTGAAGTAGTTAGACATGGGGCAGTGGGGGGCACCACAGTTTGGCGCTGCCCACCTGGCACCTGATGCTGCTTCTCCCACATCACGCAGGTGCAGCCCACCTTGGTGCAGTGCCATGTGGTGCTGTGCACCTTTGGGCCATATGGGCTGTCACCCGGGGCCCCATGCCACTGGCAGGGATTGCCTGTCATGCTGGGCTGGGTCCTGCATGCATGGAAGTGGCTCGGCCCAACAGTGCATGGGCCGTGCATGCAGGATCCGGCCCAGCATGACAGGCATTCCCTGCAAGTGGCATGGGGCCCCGGATGACAGCCCATCTGGCCCAAAGGTGCACAGTGCTGCACAGCACTGCACTGAGCTAGGCTGCACCAGTGTGATGAGGTAGAGGCAGCACTGGGTGCCAGGCGGCTGGTGCTGAAGCATGCTGCCCCCCACTGCCACGGGCAGGAATGGGGGGCTGTGCCATGAGGCCCTGAGTGCCTTGAGGGCTGCTGCTGCTGCCAGTAAGCTGCAGGCCGTGGGAACGGGGGGCTGGGGCTGAGTGGGGGGCTCTGGACCCTGGTGGGGGGTGGGCTTTGGCACCTGTGGCAGGGCTGTAGCCCCTGTGAGGGGGATGTAGCCCCTGTGGGGGGCTCTGGGCCCTGTTGGTGGGCTGTGGGGTGGTTGTGGTCCTGTGGGGGGAACTGTGGCCTCTGTGGGGGGGGAAGTCCCTGGGCTGTCCCACCATACAGCCGCCCCACACCCACAGTTCCCCCACAATCTACCCACAAACCTCACACCCCCAAACTACCCCCACAAACCGTGTACCCACATACCTGTCCCTGTGAGTCCGGAGTGAGGGGACTGGAGTAGGGGGTAGGCTGTGAGTTAGAATGAGTGGCAAGGACAGGGGTAGGGCACTGGCATATCAGTGCTGCTCAGCTCTGCACATACTGGTGAGCGAAGTAGGTAGGGGCAGCTCTGATTTTTCTATGACAAAAAACGGAAAGTAAATGCCAAAGTGTATAGATATTTAGAATTTATTTTATTATGATGATAGAGGCAGGCAACATGCTTCAGCACCAGGGCAAGGGACAGTCATAGAGACTTAACTGGCAGGGGCACAGCCATGGGGCTGCGGATCCAAGGGGGCAGATGCTGTTGCAGGTGGCAGCAGGTCACAGCCAGGCAGCAGCTCCCATTGCCAGACTGTTGCAGTGGGTAGAGGGTGCAGGGGCCACTCCAGGTCAGGGCGGTTTCAGCAGTCCATCTGGCACAGTGGGTAGTGTCCTCAGATACCACCTGGCTGGGCCTCAGAAGTTACTGAGGGCAAGCAGCTCTGAGCTGCTTGCCAGGGCAAGTTTTTATACTGCTGGGATAGCGCAGGTGCTGGCCCCAGGCTCTAGCTCCCCCTGGCTGCAGATCCAGGAGGAGCTGGGCAAGGTTATTTTGCCCCAAGTGGCACAACTTGCCCCACACCAAAGTTCATGTCTGGGCACATGCGCTGAGGCAAAAATCCCTGGCTCAAATTTGTGCCACTTCTATTTGAGCTGCTGTAAGTGCATGTGCCTGCATGTGTGGATGCTCTCTCAGAGCACATGAAATTTGTTTTCTCCTTTTGACCAGCCAGGTTGTTCAGATATTGAGGTCATATTAAACTGTAAGTGATATAAGCAACTTTTGCTGGGTCCTAAATCATAGCCCAGCATTATAAAGCAAAATTAATTCCTTTGCTCTAGGAGTTGGGGTCATCAGTTACAATATAAAAGGCTATAAGAGTGCTTTCAAGAACACTTTACCACCATTAAGAAAGGTACACTAATAAACTAGGAAAACTTGTGAATGATTTTTTTAGTTGCATTCTTCTCTTTGGTCACATTTTTTGCTGTCAAGTCTCTGATTCTAAAATAGCTCTTACTGGCAAGAATCAAGGCCCACTGCAAATGACAACTGCAGTTTCTCTGTGTCATTAGTGTCTCCAACTAATAGAGAAACTGGTCACTTTGTAGTTTGTCATCATCTAGAAAACTAACTTAACATTGCCCTATGAAATGACCCTTACTAGAATGTACTGTATAGCTGCTATGGTACATGGATTTTCCATTCCAGATACAGTAAAGATCATATAATCACAAAGGAAATTGTGAAAGTACTGGAGAGTCACTTATGGGTTGAGGGTATTCTGAGTCATGCCTAATATGTTATGACTAGCTAATAAAGAATGGTGTTTTACCGTGGCCATAAAGTAGTCCTTAGTTTAAGAAGATACCAGTTATGCAAATCCCCAGTACATCAGTTGTCACTTCCTCATCTGGCAAAATTGATTTTAGCAGTTCACCTAGACTGAGTGTACAGCACACTGAGATATTTAAAAAATCCTTAGGAAAGTGAAACATGCTTGGTAATATACGAGAATCTGTATGGGGCAGAGCTACACTCTGGCCTTCAGCTTATATAATGTGGGAAAGATTCTGCTACCATTTGAAGGATACATGTTTAGGATGCTTATGAACTGGGAAGGAGAGCAGATGCTTATGATTCATTCCTACCCTTTCACAAAAATCTGTCCCTTTTGATGCTACTCTGGAAATTTCATTTTGAAACCTTTATTTTATTTCATGTTTTTCTTAGTTGTGCATTGAACTGTTACACTAATTTTAAAAATGTATTCTGAAAATACATTGCACACAGAGCAAAGGAAAGGTCACTAGGCAAACAAAAATAAAAAAGTAATGACCATTAAACAATGCACTAGGGCTTATATAATTAAAATCAACTACTGATCAAACTCATTTTTCAGAGTGCAAGTACTCAGCACTTTCTGGAAATCTGCCCCCTTAACACTTGCTGAGGTCAGACCCCCAAAACTGAGTCTTCCAAAATACCCAGCCACTGGAAAAAATAGAATTATAGAAAAACTATAGAAATAGAATCAAGTGCTTTTCTGTTACAGTTGGCATTATTATACCATACATATGAATACAGTAACCAATACATTATTGCATGGTGTAGTAGAACATGGTGTAGTTTTCCATGTATGACTACCGGGGCATTCGACATTCTTGAAGTCTGTGGGAACTGCAGGAGACTTAATATTTCTGAAAAGCAGTCACTAACAGTTATGTGTATAAATGATGATTTTTGGAATCCAATGCTTATTGCCTATTTTTGAAAATCTTGCTCTATTCTTTCATATTTATGGACTTCCATGGTTTTATAAACTGAAATGCTGACATTTAGGATTGTAGTGTTTCTCTGATATTCCATTATTGATGGAATGTTAATGGATTTAAATCAATATATTTTAGGTAAAAAAAGCCATGCAGTAAAATATGATTATTTTATGGTAGAGTATGTTACTCCAGCTAATAGGTACATATATACTGCATCTACTACATGTGCAACACATCATCCTTTTGGAAAATTGTTTAATAAAATATGATCATCTCCAAGGAGGCTACACCTGTTTGAATGTCTCCACCCGCAGAGAGAGACAGATAAGGGAAGACTAGGATTCAGTAATACACAAATTCAAGTAAAGCTGACATTTGATGTGGTAGCTTTGCACCACTTTCAAAAAAATGCTGGGGAGAAATATCTGGAGAATATGATCACATTTAAAAGTGTAGCACTTTTTGTAAAGCAGAAGTACAAAGAGCATCTGAATGATGGAGATTATAATGGAAATGACAACAGGCTGAATGATAATGGTGCAAAAACCTCCACTATAATTACCCATCCCAGGTGTAAAATGAAGAGATCATTAGATGTACAATAAAAGTTAACAGACATATTCAAGAATATGAATACTTTTGCACAGTTTAATATACAAACATGGCACCACTTTAGAACGCTTCCTTTTAATATTAAGAGCAAGGAGCAACATAGTGTTTTTTTCTAATAACTTTTTGATTCAGATAGAATATAGCTTTTTACATCATTTTATCTGATACTGCATCACCGCAGTGAAGAAAAAAATAAGGTCATTGACTTACAGTGAATATTTTTGCTAAGAAGGAAAAAATAACCATGTTTTCTGACATTTAGAATCAGAAAATCCAGACCTTAGAGGAGTAAATCTAGTATTGGTAAAAATGTATTTTATGGTTCTGTGCCAACAAATACTGGCTAGCTTTAATATTTTAAAAGGCATTTAATTCTATTGAAAGCGCTTCAAAATCCTTTAGATGCTCTGGAAAATCCAATGTTGCTGAAATGCCTAACTAGAAATGAGAAAACTGACTCATAATTTCAGGCAGATTTGAGCAGGAATCCAAATATTTGAAGGCTTATTAGAATCTCTTTAACTTGAATAACTGTAGTCAGGGCCAGAAGCGAAAAAATAGTTCAAATTTATATGCTAAATGTGCTTCTGTGGTAGATAACTAGACCAACCTTTTCAGGTTGAGATTGGTACCCCATGCTAGGAGGGAAAGGAGGCAGATATCTATCTACTCCTGGCTTGATAATATTATTATGAATGTCATGATGTATGAAATTGTACTCCATAGCAAGAGCCATTCATTATTTTTTTTAAAAAGCAAAATTTTGACACAACTTGCTTTTTTATCTTTACCTATCATGTTTACTACAAACCATGCTTTGTTTGGAAATTCATATAGCACAGGGACATTTAATGCCTGAAATAGTATACTGCATGTGGATTACACTAGTCTTGAATCTGAAATGCTACCATGTCCAAGAGATGAAATTAGAGAACATGGCAGAGGGAATTACTTTGCTGAGTTGTGAAGTAGCATAGAAGACAGAAATCCACACATCTCCTGAAGAAGGTTGGAGGCTGGGCTGGACAGAAGGGTGATAAGAGCAAACCTCTGAAAGGAGCTACCTGATTGTTAAGTTAAGTTGCTTACCACTAAAATAGTCTCTTGTTATAACCCCAGAAGACTGCCACAAAATAACAAGTAGGACAGGAATATATAAGGAGTAAGAGCTGAAATGAGCCTTTTGGAAGAAACATAATGGATCAGATTCATTTTTAAACAGTCTTGAAGAATCTAAATTCCCTGATTTGTCAAGCTTTTCCCATTTCCATATAGCAGCTGTGAAGATGCAAAAAGAAGCATGACAGTGAGCCATGTGAGGAAGTAGGTGATTGACAGCAACAAAGTTCAGAGACTTCTTTTCTTCCTTTTTTGCTTGTATTAAGTAACTCAGCAGGTGTGACAGTCATTGAAAGATATCATGGATGCATCATCAACCCAAATGTATAAATAGTAGAATTTGTAAACAACATAGGGAAATGGGCATGTTGACCTTCCACCTGGCGTTATTTTTTCCCACTGAAACTTTAGTCAGAAGTGGCAAAGAGTCCATATATAGCTACCTTCCCTGATCCAGGGAAGCCCAATCATAAATTTAGCTAGATATTACTTTACAACATTTCTCAGGTCAGATATATCTACCTGGTGATGCTGTGTTCCAGACATTGATTTAAAACAATTGCTGCAAATTAAACTCTAAAAAAAGCACAAGTTAAAGCCTTAAATATAATCACTAGATCAGACTAAAGTTTTTCATGGCGTTTATTATGCCCTATGAGGTTTAATTAACCTTTCCTTTTCAGTAAAATCTTTCTTTCAGATTTAGCAACATTTAACTAACATTTAACAAAAAGTCCTCAGTTGAAGACATCTTCTTCAAATTTATTTTTTCATAATACAGGGCATAAAAGGTAGGTGTTGGCAGTGTGCAAATTAGTTCAAAGAAACTTTTTACTTTAGAAATGTTAGGCCCCTTATCATTTCTTATTTCCCAAATATATCTTTGTGTGAACAACTACTATTATGACCATTGGACTGAAAGGAGAACGTAGAGAGGGGTGACTTGGTGGCAGCCTATACGTACATAAGGCATGTGCATCAGGATCTGGGAGAACGTCTGTTTACCAGAGCACCCTAAGGAATAACAAGGTCCAATGATCACAAACTCCTGCAAGACCATTTTAGGCTGGACATAAGGAAATACTTCTTTACTGTCTAAGCCCCCAAGGCCTGGTATAGGCTCCCCCCAGAAGTGGTGCAAGCACCTACTCTGGATACTTTTAAAAAACAGTTGGATACTTGTTGGGATCCTTTGACTCTAGCTGACTTCCTGTCCCTTGGGCAGGGGGCTAGACCCAATGATCTTATAAGGTCCCTTCTGGCCCGAATGTCTAATGTCTATGAAAGTATCTGGAAAAGAGGGCTAGGTGCTGATTATCCCTCACTGGGTGAATCTACATGTGCCATTAAGGTGACCCGATAAACTCCGGCTCAGTTTGCATTGGAGTCAGCTGCTTCCAGGTGCAGCATCTCCATGTGCACCTGGGACTGCAGCAGTTTGAGCCAGGGCAGAACAGTCCCAAGTTGGCAGGAGGCCTAGAGTGTCAGACCCAGGCTGTGGGTGGAGACATTGGGTGGTGGAGAGGATGGCTGGGGCACAACGGTGGCAGCCCCTGAACTTTAGCACCATCTTGCCCTATCCAGCACCTGTCATGATCTACAGGTGCATTTCAGCAGAATTAAGTACTATTTCAGCAGTAACAATACTATCTTATGACCGAGTTAATTAATTTACTGTGCCCTAAAACTGGAGCATGTGTAGATGGTGCTACTTTACTAAAGAGCTAATTAGTCACCTTTGCAATAAAGTACATGTGTAGATGCACTCGCTGTTACAGAGTGTAGAAAAGAAGGGAGGCAGCTAGTTCACAGATTGGATAACATGTTTAGGCAGCCCTCAAAAATGCTGTAGCTAAAATGGTCCTGATGAGCTACCACAGCAGCCCAGAAATGCCCAGTATAAGAATACTCTTGCCATTCTCCCCCTTTGCTCCTGCTCTACTCCCAGGTGTCCCCTATCCCAAATTTCCTGAGATGTGGTACAAAAAGGACAGAATTATCTCTGAAGCTCCTGGAGCCAGCATTCTGCATCAGAGTTTTTTTAATGGGAAGTGAATGGCCCTTGAAGATATTCACACAATTCTGAATCAAGCCTTAAAATGGAGTTTGATACATGTGGTGAACCCTGCAAGGGAGATGCTTCTGAATCCTACTGCATAAGAGTGAGGGAGGCTATCCTGGAGACAGAGCTGCCCTGAAACAAGGAGAAGGCTGAAAATACGAAAACTATTCTGTTTTTGTTGTAAGGCACTGGTCAAAAGTATTTGTTGTATTTTATACATGTATTTTATGGACTGACAGGGTAATGAACCAGTAGATCCTAGAATATAATCAGGATCTTGTACCAACAATCTTTCTTTCTCTACCCAAGGCACCCAGTGGCAATGGCTTCATATTACAATCACTGATTCTTCTAGCCTCCAAGTAGTCTTATAGCCAGGGCAATCTTTCTTCACAGATAAGAAGGTTAGGTGGTGTCATGTAGTCATAGATCTACAAGTTGTTTACACATGACCTCTGCTTCCTTTAAAACTGTAGAGGAGAAATACATCACATACAGAGAGTACAGACTCCCACACTACCTGTTCTGAAGTTAGGGCCCAAAATTCACCATAGCCCACCTCCTAGCACCACTGCCACCCACCCCATCCCAAGCACAGCCCAGCCCAGCCCCTGCCAAGAAGAGCCTGGTGCAGCTCTGGCCCCAGCTCGCAGCTGCAGCCACCCTGCCCCACGCAGATCCGGGGACACCCCTCACTCCCATTCCCGCCTGGGGTGCACACAGCAGCGGGAGCCACCCCACCTCCCTGCACCTGTGGACAAACCACAGCTCCATCCCGCTCCTTGACCCACCCCACCTCACCCCGCCTTGCCCCAGCTGGGCAATGCCTGCCCCAGCCCTTGCCCTAGCCCCTGCCCCAGCCCCATTCTCTCCCTTAGCACAGGGACCTCAATTTGCCCCTCACCATGCCACGTCCCTTCTTCCTCTCCTTCTATTACAACAAATTTAACAGGTGCACGCAGCTCTCCAAGCTGCCAGGCAGTGCCCCTTGCTGTCTATGTGCTGCGCTGTGGCTGCGCGCATGCACGGGACATTTATCGGCCACATTATCTACCATATCAGACCAATTTTGGATACAGACAATTTTCTTAATATTGGTGCCAATCCAATATTGGACTGATATATTGGTGCACATCTAGTAATTGGATATGCAAGTCTTTTTAAAACTCTTTACTAAATAGTCAGCGTTAGAAAATGCTATATTTTGGTTTTCAGCAAATGTCTCTCTCAGATATTGATCATGACTACTTTGCTAAGCTACATCCCCAGATGTGCATTAGGATGTTAACAATAACATTTCTTATTTTAGCTTGTAACTGGAGCTATGGGGACAGTTTTTCCCATAAAGAAAAGTTGTCACATATTTTGTTTTATGTCAGGGTAATGAAAAAGAATGGGGAGTGGAAGGGTGCAATGAGTTTTTGTTGCCATATTTTTACATCATCATCTGACAGAAAAAAGTATAAATTCCACTAGCATCAATATGTTTTTGTAGGCTGAGCCTTACTAACATTATCAGCAGTGCTCATGCTTGCAGCTGAGAAGCTGGAAAGGAAGAGATAAATTCTCTTAGAGTTGCCATAATAAATACTGAGCAAATACAGGAAAAGGCAAGCCTTCCCTCTTTCCAAAAAAAACCCACAACTCACATGGAGATGTGGGAAGAACCATGACTTGAGAAGAAAGAAACCTGGAGGATCTAATCAAACCTGTAATGAAAAGATATTCCTTTGCTATAAGGAAATAACAGACAGTTCTGTCAGCAGTTGTTTACAAGTACTGCTAGGTTGAAAGGCAGGAGTAGAACCAACTTGCCCCTACAATAGTAACCACTTTAAAAAGTGAAATTATTCTTTTTCCGAGGAGCTGTTAAAGCATGGCACCTTGGCTTTGATTCCACATGCTCTTGGATAATACATAGCAAGGTATACAAGATTTGTGGGCTCCAACATAAGTATGGAGGGTGCAAGCTAAATTAAGACATAGGTATGGAGGATGCAAGCTAAGTTAAGACATAGGCACTATCCTCCATACTGAGCAGAACACTGAGCGATAATTGAGTTCCTTGTACATGGAGAGAAAACTAGCTTCTTTGAGAATACCATTTATAATGAGGTTCTTAGTGTTACTTTTCTAGGTTTTAGTTCTGTGAGCAAATTTGCATGTACCTGCATCTTCATGGAGTCCATAGAAATCCCCTGTTTATAACAGGTTAAAATATTGGGGTGCTTAGGCAATGTCTATACTGCAAACAGAGGTGTCAGTGTAGCCAGAGAGACTTACCCAGCTGGCTTTCCTCTGTTCACTGAAGACACATTAGGAAGGGTGAGCTACAAGGGACCCAGGTAGTTTCCAGGATGGATGAAGCCCATGCCATCCTGTCTTCATCCCTTTTCTGTTTGAACTAGCTACAGTAAAGCTAACCCAGTTTTATACGAGTATTGAAATCACAAGTCCACACTGCATTGCAGATACAGCCTCTGTCCTGTTCATTGTCAGGAATAAGTTGACAGGAGCACAGCAGTACTTTCATTAATACACAACTGGGTTTGCTCCCATTATGATCTTTTTTTTTTTATCTTGCACTCTGTCCCTACCTTTAAGATCAAGCCTCTAAAAATCTTCAGGAACCTTTAAGCATAGCAGGTCCAATTTACTTTAACATAATGCCAGTAATCTCCAATTACAACATTTCTATACCCAGCTTAATATTTGAGATGTAAGAATTTTAGTTCTGAATTAGTTCTGAAAATACAAAGAAGTATTTCTGAGATGCAGATTCTAATCCATTCCCTGCATCATTAACAGGGGTGGGATTTTTAAGATGCCTAAGGCATTATTGACTGAATGATAATTGGAACCTTTTCTCCATAGGCAGTTTTGAAAATCCTACCTATTATTGTTTACTGAAGTCCAGTCAGGTACACCTCTGCAAACCTATTGAAAATAAATGGGTCAGCCAGCTAACTGAGAGTCCATTTCAGATAGGTGGCAAGAAGGCTTAAGCTAGTCTTTGCTGTTGTTAATGTCGAACCAGATAGAATAAAAAAATGACTTCCAAATTCCAGATGACATGCACTGCATTGGCATTTAGAAAAACACCTTTTTATCAGTCAACTAAGTGGGTTTGCCATGGAGTCACTGAGACAATAAATATGCAGTCCCCAAACACCATTTTTAAAGTCATCATTAGGAGTGGAGCTGAAATTTAAGCCACTATTGTCCTTTTTTCTTGTTCACAATTCAATTTTCTCTTCTGCTGGATTCCCAGAAGGACCATTAAAAGCAATTTCCTCTCCCAGGATGGGAAACAGATCACTGGGCAGCTAATAATGCATCATTTCATTTTGCATACCCAAATGAATTTCCAATCTCTTCAATTTTCTCATCAGAAAAACAACTAAGTTAAAAACTGAAATTAAGGGCAGGGTAGAGAAATGCCAGGGAAAGTCATACATCAGTGACAGACACAGACAAACAATATAACAGGCCAACTAACCCTTCTCCCTCCTCCTCTGAACAAGCTGTTAAAAGATCAAGACACGGAGCCACTGAAAAGTAAACAAGATCTACAGAATTTGTGGTAGGTGGGACCATCTGCACCTATCTAATATCACCCTACACAATCTGTCACCCAGCTGTGGAAAAGAGCCAAAGAATCCTTAATGACTCAGAATCAGATAGCTGAGACAGGAATGTGGCATACTGGCTTCTGGACATTAACATTATTATTGTTGTTTTTGTTGTCGTTGTTGCCACCAGTGGATGCAGTCAACTCCTTTCTCTGTACGTACTGTCTAGATTCTGCCAAGTAGCAGGAAAATGCCAAGAAAAGCACATGCTATAGTTTGAACCTCTATCTTGGTTAGATTTCTGGAGGGGAAGCCAATCAACAGGAACAGATTACTTATCCAAAAATTATACTGAAATACCTAGTACATGAAGTACCAGAACTATATCACTATCTGCACGCTGCTTACATAGCCTCATCTCTGTGAAACACTATTAAATTAATATTAAGAAAATAATCCATAATCATTTTGTAAATGATGCCTGTTACCACTAAAGTGTTTCTACTTAGTTTGCTACAAAACGTTGCACTAGAAGTTAATATCCTGCTGTGGTCATACACTGTCCTTCGTGCTCTTTGGGCCATTGTATTCTCATGCAAACTCCTTAGCTGCTCCTAGGCAGCTCACATTAGGGTGTCATGTGCAAGGTCTTTTCCTAATACGGACAGATAGATCCTATCTCGTTGCATGAAACTTTTAGACTTATTGGTAATGTGAACACAGTGAAACAAAACTCACTCAATCTTGTGCAAAGATGACATAGTCAGTAGTGTGGGTAAGTGGTGGATAACTTCCTATAGGGCACAAGTTATCACAGAGTAGCTTATGAACATGAATTTATAACTGAAAAATTATTTTCGGAGGAAATAAACAGTGAATCTTGCCCATTCCATGCAATACAAATAACTAGTCAAGAAATACTGTGAATAAAATAAATATCTTATGCATGGGCTTAACTCCTGACAGACCTTGTTGAAGTAATAACATTTAATACATATGTGATATTTATGGGATCAGAGTGTTTCAAAACATAGGTTTATCCAGAATGCTGACCTGAGAGTACAAGTGCATTCATTTTCAATAATATTACTGTAACTACAATCACAGTTAAGTCTTCAGTTTTATTAGGGTACATCTAAAAGACATGATCAATGTCCACAATGAAAGCTCACTTTAAAAAAAATCACAGCTAGCTCCTCAGCTAGTATAAACTGGCATAACTCCATTGAAGTCAATTCATGTAAATTCATCATGCTTTATGTTATCATGGTAGCATTGCATAGAGATAGGAACACTTGTTGGAGTCCCAGGAAATCATAATTTGTGTTAAAGGACCTGGACTTTTTCAGCTGACAAATCACTTAGTTACTTGATTACAAGTGGGTATTTTGGAGTGCAAACTGGAGACAGTTTTAAGTCCAGGACTCATTTCTATAAATTATTCAGGGCGGAATGGAGAAGCACAACTGCACCAGCAGGATCTCCCTGGTTATTGCCTAGATTATATTGTTTTGATAAAAAATACTTAGACAGGTCATAACTGAGAAAGCAATTCCAAAGGTATTAGTATAAAAAGATAATATTTTTACCCTGGGAGAAATGTAGTTAGGAGATGAAGGCATCAGGTAAACACAGCAGGTGCTAAATCTATTATAGACAAAAAATAGATGAAAGAATTGAAATAAGGGATTCATTATATTTAGATTACATAGATGAAAATTTCGTTTCTTGTATGATCTTATGAAATAGCTTCATCTAATAATCTTCCTAGATAATCATCAAAGCAAATTGTATTTCCCTTGTAAAGGACCAGGGCTTTACTTGTACAGCTTTCTAGTCCAATGGCTGTTAAAAATGTACACAATTATCTACTTGGTTATCTGAACTAATACATTGGATACAGTCAATCAGTTTCTAATTCTGCTTGTGGGGGAAACCTACAAATGCTTTAGGTTTATGTTTTTATGCTTTAGGTTGCATAGGTTTAGGATGCTTTAGGTTTTTAATGCTCCATGCTTTAGCTATTAACATAACATATGCCTTCTGGCATAAGGAAGGTACAAGGAAGAAAAATCAAATGTGACATTAGGAAATAAGAATGTTTATTGCTGTGCATAAAGGACCTGCCCTATAGTCCTTACAGAAGCACAATTCCCATTCATTTTCGGCTTTCAAATTTCCTCTGATTCTTATTTTAAAAAGATGATGGTTTCCCCATTGGAAATTATTTTTTTTCATGTTAATTAGTCTATTGTATGATGCAACAATTAAAGTAATTTATTTGAATATTCAAAATCTGATATTGCAAATTATAATGCAAGTGAAATGCATTATTTGAAAAAGAATGTCCAGTAACATTAATTCTATCATTCCATCTGTCATTATTTTAAATTAAGCTCATTCCTTTAAAAATAAACAAACTTTGGTAGAAGGTATTGCTATTTCAATTTAGTAAGGGCATAATAATGTCTTACATTATGCATGCAATATTCTTAATTCCCTGCTTAGTCATCAACCCTGTGAAGTATAGCACTTTGGAAAGAATTGTCCCTGAAAGATATCTATTCCTGGGCCAGCATAAGTATGCTAACCACCAATCTCAGTCAACCCCACCTCTGTAGTTCCCCTAATTAGGGTACTCCCCAGGGCGATGAGAGGTGTGGATTTAAATCCTCCCTCTAATCTTCCCTCTAATTTGCATTCTAACAGAGCAAGAGATACCTTTCCACAAAACAGATTCCTGCCTGGAAGAGCATTGCATCTTTCTCTCTTCTGTGAAATATGAAACATTATAGCCAGAAGGATATATGACTGTACATCCTGCTTAACACCAGACAACATGGAGGTAAAAAGACTTTTCAAACTTTTCTCTGAGCCTAATCTGCACAAAATGAACTGTTCCAAATAGGAGACGTTACCACACCTTCAGCTATCAACTTTCATTTCTACCTAGGAGAACTTTCTCAATCTTTGCAATCTCCTATGCCTGTTGAAGGATGCCTGTGCATGAAAGCTTGCAAATAATTTTGTTTGCAAGTATCAAGTTGGTCGAATAAAAGATATCACCTCTGCCATGACTTCTGATTCCTTTTGCGTCTAGACCGATATGGCTACAACCTGAATACCAATCCTCCTTCCAATGCAGCCAGTGGAGGGATTTAAACATAGCCTCCATGAGTCTGGCTAAGCTTTGGCTATTCAGTTTGGCTATTCAACACAGGAAAGGGCAAAATTGCCTTCTGGCTGTGTTTTGTGGCAATTCATGTTACTGGGGTGGAAGTGAAAAGGTACTCAATGTTGTTAGACTTGGATTGTTAGCTGGTGTTGAGTTTCTGCTTGCAGAAACATTTAGATTTTACAGACATTTAGATGTTTAGGGAAGTTTATTCTAGGAAACATAGGCACTTAGGTTGCCTTTAGGCAGAAGCTGAGGTGAGGTTTTGTGGATCTAAATTTTTAAGGCCCAAATCTTCACAGCATCTAGTAAGAAATCAGTGGGAGTTAGGCACCTTTGGGCCATAGGTGCTTTTGAAGATCTCATTGTGCCACCGCTACGCAAAATGTTTACTGCAGAATTGGCTAATTAGCTTTGTCCCTCACTGGGGCGCTATGTATTTCCCTACTGGGTTTGAAACCTTTTTTTGGATTCACAATCCTAAACATCTACTAATAAAAGTCTTAGCATCTACTCATGTAGTCCTATTAGGCTGCAGTAAAGTAACTCTGCCATAGGTTAGTACATGTAAGCACAAGTACTATCCTATGGTAGCATTCTTTAGTGTGCAGCAATGCACGTGTAGATGCTGATTGGGACTGGCTGGGGCATGAGGGTACTTTAGTGCAGGGGCTGTCTGTTGGCTAGACCCACACTGTAGCACCCTCATGCTGCAGCCAGCCTCTTCGCAGCATGTTGAACCAGGCTGGAGCAGCCCTGGGCTGGCAGGCTGATTCCCAGACCCCCTGCCAGTCGGGACCGCTTTAACCTGGTTCAACATGCTGCAGTCCCAGATGCACATGTAAATGCGATGCCCAGGAACAATAAACTCTGATATGATATATGCCAGAGTGTATGCACTACTTTAATTTCATGTATAGATGCACCCACTGAGTGCCTAGCTGCATCTTTAAGCATCCAAGTAACTTTGAAACTCTGGCTCAGTGACTCTCAAAGCTCCTTCAGGGATTATATTCTGCAGTTTGTAGATCCTTCTGGCTGGCACAGTCAAGCCTAGAATGTAAGGATCATATCTCTCAATTATTAATTGGCTTTCCATTTGATCCTTCACTACTAAGGACAATAGTTTTGTTTATTTAATACTAGTATTTCTGCTGGGATTTGGCCAAGTAGTTTATTCACTATTTGCTTTCTACTCCTATCAATTAATCCTTCTTTTTCACATTTGATTCCCAGCACTTCTGTCTTGGTATACCGTCTGGTAAGGAACAGTATTTCAGTGATTTATTTTCAATGAATCATTTAAAATATGGGGGATTTATGAGGGGATTTCCATGAGACTTATGGGGGATTTCCATGAGAAAAGAACTATTCTAAATAGCAAAGAAACATGAAATTATAATCTTGGCTCTTACATTTCACAGATAATTGTTTGAACTTTATGCTAGGAATAGCCTAAGTAGGTGCATCCACACATGCAGAAGCTCAAATAGTAGTGACACAAATTTGTGCCAGAGATTTGTGCCTCAGCACACATGCCTGAACATGCACTTCCTTATGGGGCAAATTGTGTCACTTGGAGCAAACTGACCCTGCCCAGCTCCTCCTGGATCTTCAGCCAGGGGGAGCTAGGCACTGGGGCCAGCAGGAGTATAAAAAACTGCCCTGGCAAGCAGCTCAGGGATATTTGCCCTCAGCAGCTTCTGAGGTCCACACAGTTGGTATTGGGGGACACTAGCCCTTTGTGTCAACTAGACTGCTGGAGCAGTCCTAACCTAGAGTGGCCCCTGCACCCTCTATACACTGCAGCAGTCTGGCAGTGGGGGCTGCTGCCTGGCTGTGAGCTGCTGCCACCTGTGACTTCATGCAGCCCCATGGCTGCATGTCTGCCAGACCCTGGGAGACTGCACAGGTGCCTGGGCTGTGGTATGGGCACTGCAGTAGAGCCTCCTGCACTTCTGAGCCAGTTGTGTTGGGGTGGGGAGCACATCTCGGGAGGGAGGGTCCCCCATCCACCCCCCTGCACAATGCAGGGTCCCCCCACAGCAGCAGCAGTGGCCATCAGGTACTCAGAGTCCGCTGCTGACAAAATGCCCCCATGGTATGGCCCCAGCCACCTGAGACCCAGCGCTGCCTTTACCAAATGGCATGGGCCCAGCTTGGCCTGGCCTGGGGGTATGTGCCGTCAGGCAGGACTGAGCCACTCTTCTTGTCACCTGGGGTCCTGGCACCACACGCAGGGACTATGTGTTGAGTGGGGCAGTGTCCTGCTCCAAGTGCCCCATGCACCATCAGGCTGGGCTGGCTCCATGGAGGCAGAACCTGGCCTGGCCCAATGCATGACCCCATCATGTGGTGCTGGGGCCCCAGGTGACAGAAAGAGCAGCCCAGTCCTGCCCAAAGGTGCACACCCCTGGGCCAGGCCCACGCCACGTGGCACAGGTGGCACTGGGTCTAGGTGGCCGGGCTTGCACCACACTGTGGTGAGGCTCTGCCAGTAGTGGGCCCTGAGCACCTCACAACTGCTGCTGCTCTTGCTGCTGCTGCAGGAGGGCTATGCGTCATGCGGTGGGGGAGGGGGCTGGAAGTCCCCCTCACCCCCACACAGTCCTCTCCACCCACAGTCCCCCCCACACAATCTCCCCCCACCCACATTCCCCCCACTATTATGTCCCTACTTACCAGGGACAGAGCCTGGGTCCAAGTCACTGCTGCAGCCTTGTCCTGCTGGGGCAGCAGGGGATGTTTGCGCCAGCATTTGCACTGGTGGGTGGGCAGGAAGGGCCAGGAGGGAGATTCTTGTAAGGGTAGGGTGAAGGCATCACACAAAAATATAAATAAATAGGATCTTATATAATAGTGTTGACGCCTAGTGCTGCTAGGGCCTCTGCCCAGGGTCTGCCGCCTACCTGGGGATTGTCTGAGGCCTCCACCCAGACACAGCCCATGGGGGAGCTGGCGTCCCCCTGCCCCCTGGCCTGCAGGGGATACCAAGTAGGGCCAGGGGGGCAGGGATTGGGGGCCCCCGCACCTGTCCTGCAGGCACCCATTTTAGGGCCCTGGAGGCTCAGGTGAGGGAGCTCCAGGAGGAGGTTAGCAGGCTGAGGGGAATCAGGGAGGTGAAGGATGAAATTGATGGGCATTTCCTTTCTCTGCAGGGCCATACACTCAAGGAAGAAGCATCCTGGGAGGTGCCCTCCACAGCAGAGTGGCAGATGGTCACCTCCAGAACCAGGGATGCTTGCAGCAAAGCAGTACCAGTTCCTCCAGTCTTGCTAGAGAACAGGTACAGGGCCGTGGTGACACTGCAGGAGAAGGAAGGAGAGGAGGAAACCTCTGCATAGGAGGCAACTCCACACTCTCCACACTTGGAACAGGCTGAAGGGGCTAAGCAGACCTGGAGGAGGAAACGCCGAGTGATCATCAGAGGTGACACCATCCTGAGAGGTACAGAGGGTCCCATCTGTCTCCAGGACCCCTCAACATGTGAGGTCTACTGCCTGCCTGGAGCAAAGGACGTGACAGGGATGATCCAAGCCATGGTCCAGCCCACTGATTACTACCCCATGGTCCTAATCCATGTTGGCACTAATGATGCAGCCAGGAGAAGCCCTGATCACCTGATGACTGACTAACACACTCTGGGGGGCATGCTGAAGGAGATAGGGGCACAGGTGGTATTCTATTCTGTCCTACCAGTGAGCGGATGTGGAAGATGACACGAGACCTGAATTAGAGAGATCAACTTGTGGCTTCGGGAATGATGTGTCAAGGCAGGCTTCAGCTTCCTAGACAATGACCCACACATCAGGATGAGAGACATGCTCGGGCGGGATGGGCTTCACCTTTCCCCTAAAGGTAAGCATGTGTTCTCTTCTAGGTTAGTGGATCTCCTCGGCAGGCTTTAAATTAGGCTCATTGTGGGAAGGGGAAGATGAGGGTGGAGGAAGCCTTGAACCACTAAACCAAGCATCAACCACAAGAACAGCCTAGCCTAGACCAACGACAAGCAGAACAAATACCCAGGTAAGCAACAGTGGCCTGGTTAGTACTGAGATTAGGGGGCCAATGCACACATCTTCAGGAGGCCTCAAATGCCTCTACACAAATGCTCATAGTATGGGGAACAAGCAAGAGAAACTTACCCTCCTGCTACCTGACACCAACCCAGATATGGTGGAGCTCACCGAAATGTGGTGGGACCCAACACATGACTGGGCGGTGAATATCAAAGGCTGTAGGCTGTTCAGGAGGGATAAGACAGGGAGGAAAGGTGGGGGGGGTGGCGCTCTACATCAAGGAGAAATACACATCCTCCACAAGTAGCACGGGGTCAGAGGAGGGGCACACTGAAGTGCTCTGGGTTAGAATACAAGGAAGTCAAGGGGAAAGTGACTTAACGGTGGGGGTCTACTACAGACCACCCAACCAAGGGGAAAAGCTAGACCAAGAATTCTTAAGTCAGCTCACGGAGGTAGTTAGGTCAAAGGACGTGGTCATCATGGGTGACCTGAACTTTCCAGACATCTGCTGGGAAGAGCAGTCAGCCATGTCTGACTGCTCACGTAGGTTCCTAGTGGAGATACAGAACCTCCATCTAACCCAGGAGGTGCACAGCCCCACAAGGGGAGACACCTTGTTGAACCTGGTCCTGGCCATGGGCGAAGACCTGGTGAGGGGTCTGTGGGTGCTCGACCACCTGGGTGACAGCGATCATCACCTGCTGGAATTCACCATCCAGCACAAGGTGGCAAAGGCCTGCAGCAAGGCAGCAGCCCTGGATTTCAGGAGGGCGGACTTCAATGAGGTAAGGAGAATAGTCAGGGAGGTACTGAGGTCCTGGAGGGGAGAGGAGTTGCGTGTCCAAGAAGAGTGGTTGTTCCTTAAGGAAACAATCATCCAAGCACAAAAGGGAGGTAATCCCAACACAAATCAAAGCAGACAAGGGGGCGCAAAAGCCCCCATGGCTCACCAAAAGCACACGGGAACATCTTCTAGCTAAAAAGGTGGTGTACACCCAATGGAAGGGAGGGCTCTCACCAGGGAGGACTATACCTTGGTTGCTCGGGGCTTTAGGGGGGCGGTCAGGAAGGCCAAGGTGGAGAAGGAACTGAGACTGGCTGCCCGGATCAAGGACAACAAGAAGTCCTTTTTTAAATATATACAGGGTAAAAAGAAGGTACCAGGTAATGTGGGGCCTCTGCAGGACAGGCTAGGAAATCTGGTCGTTGCACCAGATGACAAAGCTAACCTATTTAACAATTTCTTTGCCTCCATTTTTCTGAGCAGGGAACAGGTCACCCCCCACCACTCCATCGGGACCCCTGTTGGCCTCAGGCAAGGCACACCCAGGCCTAGGGTCAGTGCAGACCTAGTCAGGGAACTTCTGGAGGGACTGGATGTATTTAAATCAGCAGGCCCTGCCGATCTCCATCCCAGAGTGCTGAGGGAATTAGCGGAGGTCATTGCGGGACCCCTGGCATGGCTTTACAAGCACTCATGGTGCTCTGGTATGGTGCCAGAGGACTGGAAAAGGGCCAATGTGGTTCACATTTTCAAAAAAGGGAGGAAGGAGGACCCAGGAAGCTATAGGCCAGTTAGTCTTACCTCGATCCTGGGTAAGCTTTTGAGAGCATTATCCTGGTGCATGTCTGCAAGGGGCCAAGCCCAAAGGGAAGGGCCAGCAGGGGAGATTATGCTTAATGGCAACTAACATGGGTTCATTAGAGGCAGGTCCTGTCAAACCAACCTGGTGGCCTTCTATGACCAGGTCACAAAATCCTTGAACGCAGGTGTCGCGGTGGATGTAGACTTTCTGGACTTTAGGAAGGCCTTCAACACTGTCTCTCACCCCATTCTCATTAAAAAACTAGGAGATTGTGGTGTCAATACCTACACAGTCAGATGGGTCACTAATTGGCTGGCGGGCCACACCCAGAGAGTGGTGGTGGACGGGTCTTATTTGACCTGGAGGGATGTGGGCAGTGGGGTTCCACAGGGCTTGGTCCTTGGGCCCACACTATTCAACATCTTCATCAGTTACTTGGACAAGGGGGTAGAAAGCACCCTGTTCAAATTTGCAGATGACACTAAGGTGTGGGGGGATGTGGGCACGCTAGAAGGGAGGAATAGGCTGCAAGCAGACTTGGACAGGTTACAGGGGTGGGCGCATGAGTACAGGATGGGTTTCAACACTGACAAGTGCAAGGTGCTGCACCTGGGGGGGAAGAACCAGCAGCATACCTACAGGCTGGGGAACTCCCTTCTTGTCAGTGCAGAGGCAGAAAAGGATCTGGAGTCATTATTGATGCCAAAATCAACATGGGCCGGCAGTGTGGGGACGTGGTCAGGAAGGCCAACCATACCTTGTCATGCATCCACACATGCATCTCGAGCAGGTCCAAGGAGGTGATCCTCCCCCTCTATGCAGTACTGGTTAGGCTGCAGTTGGAGTACTGCATCCAGTTCTGGGCACCGCACTTCAGGAGGGATGTGGACAACATGGAGAGGGTCCAGAGGAGGGCCACTTGCATGATCAGGGGGCAGCAGGGCAGGCCCTATGAGGAGAGGCTAAGGGACCTGAACCTGTTCAGCCTCCACAAGAGAAGGGTGAGGGGGGATCTAGTGGCCATTTACAAACTAGTCAGAGGGGACCAGCAGGCATTGGGGGAGTCCCTGTTCGCCCGAGCACTTCCAAGAGTGACTAGAAATAACAGTCACAAGCTGGCAAAGTGTGGGTTGAGACTAGACATCAGGAGGCGCTACTTCACTGTCAGGGCAGCTAGGATCTGGAACCAACTTCCAAGAGAAGTGGTGCTGGCTCCTACCCTGGGGGTCTTTAAGAGGGGGCTAGATCAACACCTTGCTGGGGTCGTTTGCCCCCAGTACTCTTTCCTGCCATGGCAGGGGGTCGGACTTGCTGATCTGCTCAGGTCCCTTCTGACCCTACCAACTATGAAACTGTGAACTTATGAAGGGGGCAGGCATAGAAAAGCTCTGGCTGGGTGCCACAGCATCTTCTTGGAGGATCCAGCTGCCGGTTGCCTCTGCCCATGTCCTACACCACAATTTTTTCAGCTGTTTTTTTTCTTTTTATATATATAAAAAAAAATAGAGTCTGTTCTGCAAATATGCAGCATGGGGAACATTTTTTTTTCCCAGCGTGCCTCTTGTGGCAACTCAAACTGCTTTGAGATGCTGGAACAGGTATGCGCGTGCTCATCTGGATGCATCCAGTGGGTCCATATATCATGAGCAAGCATAAAAGTTAATGATTTCCTGCGAATAAAAGCAATTATTCATCCAAATCCAGGTGAAAATTTCTTTCTTTAGGTGACCAGGAAAGACATGTTTAATGTTATCCATATTTCAGGGGAGTGAAGGTGGGACTGGTTTGCATACTTATATACTCATCTGTGAACTACCTGCACTCCTGTTACACTTGCAAAATCTACAGCTCTTTCTGTTTTAGCAGAATACAGATGCATTACCCAGCACTTTAACAATGGACGTGTCTACACGAGATGCTTTTCTGCATAGTAGAGCAAATTACGGCATAGTAAGCATCACTGTCAATGCATGCAGACCCTTACTGCACAGTAATTTGCTCTACTTAGCAGTTAAATTTCTACCTGCAACTGCAAGTAACAAATTAACTGCCAAGTAATTACTGTGCAGTAAGGCACATGTAGATGCCTGACTGGAAGCAAATTTGCTCCCAGTTAGCTGGGCAGCAAGGGGAGGGAGATTGCTCCCAGCCCCTGGGAGCTGCCTTTTGCTGGGGCAGGCTCCACCACTGAAGCCCGGGCAGAGACAATGTCTCTCTGCTCTGGCAGCAGGGAGCTTTATGTCCCTGCTCTGTGATCATGGAACTGGGGCTGGGAGACTGCTCCCTGTCCCCTCTGTGTGATCATAATTGTGGAGTGGGGGCTGGGAGGTTGCTCCCTACCCCTGCTCCATGATTGTGATCATAGAGCTGGGGCAGGGAGTTCCCTGAATAGGGAAAGTTCCCCACCCAACCTGGAGCTAGCTGGGACCTGTCCCAGACTTAAACAATTCCCAGCCAGCCCCAGGCTGCATGGGAAAATCTGCATGTGCAGCCTAGAGCTGGCTGGGGACTGTCACATTTCTGGCTGTCCTCAGCCAGCTCTGGGTTGCATGTGTAGACTTTCCCATGCAGCTCAGGGCTGGCTGGGAGCTGTCCCAGCCCCACAGATTTTTCCCAGCCCTGTGCCCCATTTGGGTGATTTTGAGACACAGGACTTGTAAAGAGCTGTGGGGGAGCTAGCAGCAAGCCTCCCAGCCCAGCCGGGGACTTGTTGCTAGTTGTCCTACTGACAGATAGGGGCTGGGATCTGGGACCTCCCCTCCCCTCCCCTGCACCTCTTTCCAAACCCCCTGTCCCCAATTGGGACCTGGGGCAAGTAACTCCCTGCTGCCAGGGTAGGGGGACATTGTCACTACCTGGGCTTCAACACCGGAGCCCACCCTGACAGCAGGCAACTCCCAGGGGCAGGGAGCAATCTCCTATCTCCTGATAGCTGTTTCCTGGCCCTTTGCTTCCTGCCAGCCCCTTGGCTAGCATTCATGGAGAGCCTAGAGTTCCCCTGGCTGATGTAGGGGGATGGTACAGGACTGGAGGTGGTGTGATCCCATTGCTGTCAGGAGCAGCAAATCTGCTCCCAAATAGGCACATGTGTAGATGCCTGCCCAGGGTGGGTTAACTCCAGAGTAAATTACTTTGGAGTAAACTCATCAAGCAGCATTTGCACATGTAGATGCACCCAATTACTCCTTATTCCTGTAAATAATCTTGTTGGAGTCAATGGGGCTGCTCATGCAAAAAGGAACTATTCACACAATTGATGTGTTGTAAGATAAGCATCAAGAATGTAAAAATATTACTAATTGAAACTAGAAGGCTAATACCCTTACTCTTATGAAAATGTTATAGGAGCCTTGAGATCAGAAGGAGTGAAGATACTGTGTTCAAATGCCATGTAAAAGATGGCATCTCCATTAGATCTAATTGTATCCTTTTTGACAAATTGTATATGTACCTCACACTCTAGTTTCAGGGTTACCAAAAATAGATCAATTTTGGTAAGTAGTTTTGACCAAGAAATACTGAAATATTAAAATATTTACAAGTTCAGTGTTGACATTTTTTAACAGAAACGTACCATTTCAAAACAGCCTAACTATTTAATTTACATATTTTTAAAGGTGATATTTTACCCTTTTCTTTTAATATACACTTTTTGCCATTTAAAATTATCTGAATTAAAAGGGAAAAAAGGGAACCCCAAACTGAAACCAAACAGTTTACT
Source organism: Alligator sinensis (assembly GCF_000455745.1). NCBI lineage: Eukaryota > Metazoa > Chordata > Crocodylia > Alligatoridae > Alligator > Alligator sinensis. The sequence continues at coordinate 3,495,708 of NW_005841861.1, read as the reverse complement.
TTATATCAAGTGAAAAGTTAGGGGTTTACTGATAAATTTTCATCTCACCTAAGTCTAAAATCTTTTTTGTCCCAGTTTTTCAACTTGAGCTTTGAAACACAAAAATCCATTATTTGTTCAGGTATAATCTCCAGCAGCATAGTCCTCACTACCCCGCTGTTAGAACACTGGGGTAATACTGATTCAATATCCCCTACTGAATACAAACACAACTGTCCATTTCACTGAGGTGCATTGTGAAAGTCTCACATCCAAATGAGTTTGTATGAGCTGGCAGGATCACAACAGACAGTAATAAATAATGATGCAGGCTTCCACCATATGCTTTCTGCTGGAATCCATATTTATAGTATTTAGGTTTAACTCAAATAAGCTACAGTATTTTACCACATTAACTCAGTAAGGTCACATATCTTCTTGGCAACCATCAATCCTCTGAATCACAGTGTATGTGCAAGAGGTTTACATGGCCATTACACCAAGACCTTCAGCATGTACATCTAGGTATAGAGAAATAAGGTAAGAGTATCGAGAAATGGAGGCTGCCCTAGACACATCTATTTCTAGGCATAACAGCACAGACGTATCTAAGGGGTCCCAAGTTTACAGATTGAACAGTGATGGACAGGTATTAAAATGTACAGACCTCATGGGTTTCTTCAGGGCTCAACATATAAAATATGTGATAGGCTTGTTTATTACCTGAAAAAGTGTGTGTTAGATGGTGTAATGTTCATGTGTTTGGACCAAGTCATAATTTTCCCCAGATATTCAACCTCTCTCTAAGCAATAAAAATTGAAAGTTTCATTTTAGTGAATGTTAGTAATTCAAGTAAACAACTCTTTCCTGTTTTGAATGATAAAATACAGCAGTGTTTCCAAAAAGGCAGGTAAAAGCAAGTTAATGTAACTGTTTCCAGCCCTCAAGGGAATGGCTTTATTCCAAATATATAAAAGATGCGGGGCATCATCTTAGCCAAAACACTTCCTAAATTTGTCTTTTCACTAAAATGAGGCCACCTAGAAGATTAAAAGCTTTCGTTTTTTCCTCCTTTAAAAAACATAATTACATTCTAATTTAAAACTCTAATTGAGTGCACTTGTATTGGTAATATGTTCTTTTTCCCTTTAGGGACAGTATTCCTATTAGTCACTCAAGCTGCCTAATCATTTCCCGGTATGTCTTTTTTCAAACCCCATACCTCTGTTACAAATGAGAAAGTGAAAGCATTTATTTAAAGAGTATCTCAATTATATCCTTATAAATAGAAGGATCAAATTCTTCAGCAAAAAAGACTAAAAATCTGCAGGTGATCTTTCATTGACTTTAATGGAAGCACTGGCAATTTACAGCAGCTGAGAATCAAGCCCAAGCCTCTTAGATTACAGACAGTCTAAGGTTAGGGACAGACATTCAAAAACCCTGAGCCTGAATTGATTCAATCTTTGCAGGTCAGTCTAACCTGGCTAGGCTGAACTGGTTTGCAGCAGTAAAGACATTCTCTCTGGACAGAGGAAATGCAGGCACATGCCTGCAGTGGCTCAGGCTAGAAGCTGGGGGAGGGGAGGTACTAGAGAAGCCCTCTCCTCCCTTTGACAGTGATGAGCTGAAGGGGGGCATGGCCAGGTCCCAGAAGGACACTCTGATTAGGGAAGGGTTCCCCTGTCCCCCTCCCCACCTCATTGCACCTGAACAGAGAGGGAGCCAGCAGGGAGTTGGTAATACAGCATTTAGCAGCCCATCAAGAAAACAAAAGCCTCTCTCATTAGCTCAAGCTCTTAGACAACTTTTTTCCAAGGAAGGAATGGAGGGACATTACCAGCTGACCTATTGATTAGCTGCGAAAAGCCCTAAATGGACACTGTCCTGTCTGTCTTTGTCTGCCTTACACAGACACCTCGCAGCATTAGCTAGCATACCACATGCTGGCTATGGTCTGTGCAGTGGGAGAGGGGAAATCCCTGCTTGAGCAGGGAGTGGAGAGGGAGGGTGGGGCAAGAGGAAGCCAGGCAGACACTACTGTGCCAGCAGTCTCTGCTGGAGCTCCAACCAGAGAACATAGGGGTGGAGCCAGCCCTACTGGTCTGGAGCAGAGAGCAGAACCCCACCCACGATTACAAAGCATCTGGGATGTTTGAAGACTCTGGTTTAAATCAGGAAGGGGTCTGGGACAGACATTGTATAAACTGGTTTGACCGAAATCAGTTAAATCTGATACAGGTTTATCTCAAATGGGTTTCAGCCATTTTCAAACTGGTTTATGTGCACTGAACATCTGTTCTGTTACAAGCTTAAACCAGTTTCTGATCATTTAATCTGGTTTATGTGTAATGTCCATCCCTAGCCTAAAAGAACATTTAAAAAAAATCTATTCAAGCTATGGTTTGTTTGGTTTTTTTCCTACCGGGGGGAAAAAATTCCTGACTATAAAAACACAACAATCTGTTTTTAATTTGTACTAACTATTAAAATTATTTATGAATAGATTGTCATTGCAAGTGATTGGCTGTGTTATAAAGTTACAACAGAGGAAGTAGTATATTCTGTTGATCTAATGGAGCAACTTCAAGTGTATTTTGATTGGGTGCATGAGTACCTTTGAACTCAGATCCTAGTGAACCCATAGTTTTACTAATTGTCTCCTCCAGCTACTGCTGATTTCTATAAAATCTAGCTAGGTGGTTTTGTACAAGCTGAAGTAAAGCTTTACTATGTACTTTATTAAGGTGACACACTTTACCTGCATTCACACAGACAGATTAATTCTTAAAACCTTAAAATATGTATATTAGGAAGTCCATGGTGGCAACAAAGTCTGAGCTTTTAACTGACTTTCTAAAGTAAAGATAGTAGGTGTGGTCTCTATCAATTTCCTGTTCTTCTGAAAGAAAAAAAAAAGACATTTTGCCTTTAAGAATTAGTTGTATTATTTCCAATGCTATGCCTAAAGGCCTTAATTTATAAGCATCATCTTTGTTCTATGTTTAAAGCTTTTAAGGAGAAACAAACCTAATTACAGATAGTATGTAGAAAATTCTGTTCTTAACCACTAATCAGTGGCTGGTGATGTATTTAGATGGAAGGAATTCAAGGCTGTAAAGTGTCATGTTTCTTATCCCTCCCTCCATAGACTGCATGAGTTCCAGAAATCCAGAGCACAGCTTATCATTTGGATAAATAAGAAATAAAATTGTCAAGGATTTTCAAAGCTTTAGAAATAGTACATTTTTTATTGTGCTTTTCTGCTTTACAAAAGATGAGTACGGGTAATAGGGATAAAAAAAAATAGATCTTAGAATAAAAGCTATAACTTTAACTTTTTAAAATTCAACACCAATCATGCCTATGCAAGAAATCTGTGCAGAAAAATGCTGTGTAAAAATGTTTGTGCTTTTTGTTGTTACTGTTGCCGCTTTGATTTTTATAATGAAAAGTGCAACAAAAATACTTTTCAAAAAACGGGACAGCCTTGGCTGTTGTAAACTGGCATTATTCAGCTAAATCTAGTGGAGCAAGGGCAGTTTACACCCTGGAGTGTGTCACCTTTTCAGCACGCTACAATGGATGCTAGTAATTCTTATTGCCATTTCTGTTTTGTCAGATTTGGGTGTATTTGTTCTTATCTTAAATAAGCACATCTGGCAGTGAATCAGAACAATGTGGGTTGTTTCAGAATCTGAGCCTTCCTTGCTCAGATACATGTACCCTGAGGATGTTTAATGCTATTAAGAAAAAATTCCAAGGCTGCAAGAAAAGCTCAAAATGAACAGTATTTTAGCATGTTAGCCCAGGGCTTCAGCATTTAATTGAATTCATAGAATTTCAGCTAAGTAGGCAACTATCTTTCTGACCTGGGGGAAGCCAGTATATATTAAGAACATCAATGTTATTAACAAAGCAGTTATCATAGCACTGGAGTTACATTAGCAAGTTCTAGCATTGTGGGAAAAACATACATTTGATTGATCTGGCTCCTGATCTGTCATTTACAGCTTATTGTTTTGACCTCACAGCTGTGTCCAGACGAACGTGGACATTTGGTTCCCCGGGGATAACTAGCGGCGGTTCACCTTGTGCTGCCGCTAGTTGTCCCCAGGGGATGCCTTTGCCATGCGTGCTCTGGTGCTGGCCCCAGCATCTTTACCTTGAGTCCTGGGGGCCTCCTGGGGCTGCAGTAATGGTGATCCTGGTGCTTGGAGCCTGGCTGGCAGCTGCAGCATGGCTCTAGCTAGCCAGATTCGGGTTTTGAATAGCATACACTCTCTCTGCATGTGCAACTCCACACTTCTTTTTGGCATGTTTTTTTTTTACCCCTGGATATCTAGGGATCAACCCCCCCAACCCCCACACTGCTCCCTTGCAGTGTGGAGAACAGCTGAGCATGTGGTATGCAGAGCTGCAGATGTGCCTACAGCGCTACATACTGCAAGGCCACGCTCTTCTGGATGTAGCCCACTTGTACTCACCATTCTACTCATTTGGATTTAATTGAAATAGTGCATAATTGTATGCTGCACATCTATAATTCATAAGGTTTACAATTCATAGCTTTAGGGGTGAGAAACCTGGCAGTTCCCCAAGGCTCCTGGCTCTGGTGGGGGGACCCTAGTAGGCTATGTTAGTGCCAGTCATTTAACATATCATTAAGAGAATGGAGGAAATCACATCCTTAGCTTATACCCAGGACTCCTATGAGTCTAATGTCATCATTCTGTGTACTAGGTTCACTTCAGATGAGTACATTTAACATCACAATTTCTGCCTTTATTTACACAGTTGAATGATTCAGTTAGCAATGAATCATTTATAGTTTAGTTTTTGTGACACTGTTCAAATGAATAATGCTAACCATTTAGAATCATTTGTTAGAAACAATTGTTACTTTCTGCTGTGCACTAGATATTTGCAGGCTGAGTGGTGGGGCTTAAAACTTAGAAATACCATAAATCAGATATTGTTTCTGCCTTCATTCATTCCAAAAAACATATCAAGGGAATAGTTTAATTTTTACTTGTGAACTAGCTCACTTGGGAACTCCTGTGGAAGTCAGGGAAAGCAGTTGTTGAATTAAGTTTGATAGAATGAATTACTGACAGAGCTTGCCTTACAGTAAATGCTGGGTTAGGAATTTATAGCACAAACTGACAGGCACTAATTTTCCAGAATACTAGTCCCTTCCAGTGGTCTTCCATGACAAATGCAGTTCACTGAAAAATACAGGCTTTACAACAAGGTACAACAGGTGGAGTTTATGCCTTACTAAAAACTAATTCCCACCCCCCACCACAAGACTTCATCAACAAACAATATAATTTGTACTGCTTTCAAAATGTATCACAAAAGGAAACAAAACTCCTGTGCTGGGAACTTATAGATGAGTGCATTACATGAAGGGAAAGTGGGCACTTGCCTATTTCTGTCTCCATCCTACAGTTCCTAATGAAACAGACCCTGTCAGCCGTAGCTTCATGATCAGCTGTTGCAGTAACAATTTCCTCTGTTGGCTTACTTGTTCCAAATGGACAATGCGCTGAGGTAAAAATCAAGCATATTGCTTTGAGAGCTTTCTGTGAAGGTATTTTAAGGAGTGATGACATTCTGTACTTCATATCTACAGAGTATTTTAACGCTCAGCTCAGACCTGATGAGTCTATCCAGTATCTCATTTCCAAGTACAATCTTTTGACCAACAAAATATTCTACAGCATACATGAAAAGCTTTCGACAACCTTTGAAACTTTGGATGTGTGGTGATAGTTTGGCAACATCTCTTTAAGGCCATTGGAAATAAAATATCTTCAAGTTTGAATCCTGTGGGAAGGAAAGGCATTGCCATGAAATAAAACTAATAACATTTATGTTACTTATTAGGAGTGTGTTCCTAAGCATTTAGACTAATGAACGTTGTGTAAGTCTGTCAATGCTAGCAGTAGTTTATGAAAGGGCATTTTCTAATTACATCAGCATCAGTGGATTCGCTGACTATTACATGTCAGATAGTCCCTTTTTCTAGGCAGATCTCGTCTCACCCACAACTTTTGTCCCAGTTTAACTCTTATTACTTATTCTAGAAAAGGTGTAATCCTTGTTCACTATGAAAGGGAGCTTAAAATATTAAACTTTATGGGTTAACTTCTGACATCATAAGAATGCCATAAAGTACTAATAACTATCTGGGATTTATGCCTTCAAGAGTGTTTATTGCTTCCGCATAACAGAGTTCAAGGGTATTTTGTTTTAGTGGGCAAAACCTCATCCCACTGAGATTGTATGGACTGACACCAAGGATAAATTTAGCTAAATGTCTTCTTTTCCTTCATTTCAGTCACATGGATATGCAATTTCACATTGACTATATTTTAAATGTGAAGGGACTTATCAATTAAGTGGATCAGTGGATAGTGCACAGAAATGGGAAATATGAGATCTGGGACTAACTGTTCAGCTTTATGTGAATCATTTAATTTCTCTGTCCTTTGGTTGCCCAGATTATATCATGGAGATATATTTGTTAACCTGTTATTGTAAAGTGCTTTTATTTTGTACTGTTTATTGTATAATGGCATATTATTATTGTCATTATGAACTCTCTATTCCTGGAAAATTTCAAGAGCAGGTTGGACAGACACTTGGCTGGGATGGTTTACTTAGGGATGATCCGGCCTTGAAAACAGGGGTAGACTAGATGATCTTATGTGGTCCCTTGCAGGCCTGTTTTTTCAATGATCTTATGATAGTATTGTATGCTCCTCCAAGCTGAGAAACCCAAGCTACTGCAACAATGTGGAGTTTGCAAAATTTATCCCATGTGTGTCACCCGCCCTTTTGAATGGTATCCCTTATAGTTCCATAAAAGCACTGTCTAAGTTGTCTTAATTGCAAATTTACCCTTTATTTCTGGTTTAAGAATGATGCAAAAATCCATCCAACTTCTTGAGTTGAGTGTAGAGTAGTTATTTGGAAGGATCTACTAAATATTTAATACTAAAAATTTCCATTCTATCGATTATTCATAAATTGTTCACTTAGACTCTTTGTTCCTCATGGTGATTATTTAAAACATATTATTGTTTTGCTTCATGATTGTATTGGACTGAAACAGACATATAACAAATGCAGAGTGGCACATAATATACATAGATTTTGTTTTGTGGGTGGATTTTCAGGCAAATAATTATTCAGACTAGGGGCATGGGGGCAGAGTAGTTAAAGCATCTCACTATAGTTCCAGAGATGTGAATTTGAACCTACTCCGAGGTTCATGCCAAACACTGCTCACAGTTCACGCATCTGTCAATGGGTATTTGAATCATAGGGATCAAAGATGTATATGTACATCACTCTCTTGCATACTGCTGACTACAGACACTTGTGCCTTAACTACACTAGCCCAATGGGCCATTAGGTTCAGGAGGATATTTGAACTTTTAAAGACTTAATAGCAAAATTTACGAAAGTTTGGGGACTTTAAAACATTTCCACAAATGCCCACTAGGCAGCTGTGCAGTGACAACAGCAAATGCAATAGACAGCTTTTATTCATGAAAACATTTGTGAAACACTCTTTGAATAATGTGACCACCTGAAATGGTTTCTTAGACATAGTCAGATATCCATTGTCATCTTTCCCTCTGTCTCCAGAAAATAAAAAAACCTCTGTTACTATTCAACCCCAATTATTTTATAATATTAGTTTACAGCTCTGCCTGATGCTTACATATTTTGTATTGCTTCCCACTGCATATTAATATGGCTGCTCAGTTCTCAATCAAAAGCATTCTGGCTTGCTATGTAATTGAAATAAGTCACTCCCACATTTATAATTCCGATGATGTGTTAAGTTTTTCTTTACTGGCACTTTTCATACCTTTAGAAACGAAACCAGGCAATGAAGTTATTACATTTCTTGATATATTTAACAGCTTGTTGTCTTATTTTTCAAAATTTGGTTGTGAGAGCAATATTGCTTATGAAACTCCAATTTAGCCAGTTGTCTGAATTTTCCACTTGATCTTCAGCTAGTCAATAACAATGTCATATAGCATGACTCAGATTACTAATTCAGTTTTCCTTTTTCAGTCTCAAACCAATCTGAGATTCTAATTTCTGCAGAACAGCCATATTCTGAATTTCTATAGATGCTGTCTTTCAACATAATCCATAATCATGCAAAATAGTGCTCTACATACCAGAACAAGGAGTAAAAAGCTCTATGAAAGTAATTAAATCTTGTGAATATTGGTTTTGAGAAGGATGGTTTAATAATCTTTCATTCTTTGAGCAAAGGTTTCTTTAGCAAAAGGCCTGTTTTGATGAAAACCAGCCAGCTTTCCATTTAAGCATATTGAGCCAAATCCTGAAACCATAACTGAATGCTAATTCCCACTCATTTCATTGTACAGCAGCCAGAATTTCTACCATTGATTCTTTTCAACATGAGAATGGATTAAGCTGCACTATATGAAGCAAATTGGTAATTTAGCTCACATGCTTCTGTCAGCTCTTCCGTTTACTCTTTTACCATGACATAAAAGTTGAACTATTTCTATTTTATCCACATTAGCCAAAAGTTTCTTGAAGTCTACTGCATCACTAGCTTTCAACATCTCTGCTCAAAAACAAAAATTCAGCAGCTTTCATTATGCAGGTAACAAGATACAATATGAAATGGCTCTGAACAATTGCTCATTATTCTAGCTGGTCTGACTCGGCTCAGTGTGCTGTGGAGGGGCTGGCTGGGGCACAAGGGTGCTCCACTGTGGAGCTAGCTGGCAGGCAGTCCCTGCACTGAAGCACCCTCGTGTCCCAGCCAGCCCCACCAGCGTCTACATGTGCGTTGTAGGGCACTAAAGAACTATGCCGCAGGTTAGTACTTGAAAATACAGGTGGTATCCTACGGTGGAGTTGATTAGTTTCCTTTGGCCTAATAGGCCACACATGTAGACGTAGAGACTTTTCTGTGCAGCTAATGGGCATCTCCGCAGTAAACATCTCATGTAGATGCACCTTTTGCCTAGCATCTCTAATTTTGGCCAATATAAGATATTTCAAAATAAGTTTCAGGACATATTACAAAGGATAGTTAAGATGTAGTCTAAACTTGACATTTTAGGAGAATTTCTTGTTATGCTTTTCTATATTGAATTATTTGTTTTTCCCATTTCTTCCTAATTTTGTTAGATCTGAAATGAACCATTCAGCCATCTCTTTTTGTTCTCTTCATTAAGCATAGTTTAAGGATAGTTTTCCATTATATAAAGGATTCTTGTTTTACTTAAATAACTTGGGATTCAGCTATATTTTTTCTTGTCTTCCTGCCCATTTTAGGGTAAAGCATGCCTTTTGTAACTATTATATACTTCAGTAACGTACACACAGTTTCTAAAGAGTTTCTTCTTTTGGGCTCCAGCTTTAAAGGAATTCAAGGTCTTAAAGATACAGTTTGACACCTTTTAAAGTTCTTAGTTGATCAAATCTCATTGAATTAAAACACATAAACATTTATTTTCATTTGATTACATACAAATGGAAAGATGTTTCTGTATTCACCTGCTGGTTACTACATTGCTGACAACTTTCAGACTATTTTACTTCGAAGAGACCTATCAAAAGTGAGTAAATTTCTCTCTTTTGGAATCACCTTTAAAATGTATTTTCCTGCTGCCAGGGATGGTGCGATATCTATTTCTTATGCAGTTTTGGTGGTATATTACAAATTTTCTCCATTAATTCACATATCAATCATGAAGACCTGATACAAAACCTACTGAGGTCAATCTGCATCTTCAGTGCACTTTCAGTCAAGCCCTCAGGATATAGTACATAGCATGAATTAAATTTCATTTTGGACTATACTGTGATTATTTTCTTATTTAATCCCAACCAATAATGCAGCCCAATTTTCATACAGAAGAAATTCTAAAGCCAATTCCTGTATTGGTGCAGATTATCATAGTTCCATTTGCTTAAGTGAAATGATACCTATTTACATCTGAGGAGGATATCCTTCATGGTTATTATGAACACCCCTGAGGAATAACACCATCATATCAAGAGTAATAGTGATCTGCATTAAAGATGTGGGTGATCACTTTTACTTTCATTATTTTAAAATAACATGGCTGTTTGTAAAATTGAAATATGTAACATAGAGCAAGATGACCCAAAATAAAAAGACAGAATTCTATGAAAATTCTATGAAAAGAACAGAAAACCATAAACTGGTTTATTGGAAGATTATTTTTTACTCTGCTATCAGATCTAGTATTACATCACAATACAAACAATAGAGCTAAGCACCTGGGAAAATACAACCAAAATAAATTCTATAGCTTATGTGATACTGATTTGCTTGAGTTTGGTTTAATTCAAGCCTCTGTTCTGCTCACATAAGATTTTACTCCATGTCATAAAATAAGTAGTCATATTAACTAAAACTAAAGGGCTTCCCTATCATTTATTATATCCAACCCATAAAAGAGTTCAAAGAATGATTTGTCCTTGAGGGACTGCTGAAAATTGCACTGCGTATTTTCTTTAACTAATAAGAATGATTATTTATGGGATAGATACATTACTGCTCCATGCAATTGCCTCTTAAAATGTCCTCCCTTTTTCCACTTGATATTATATAGACACTGTTCATAAACAAAACACTATCAGGATGCTTTCTTCAGAGCTATAAATGATAGGGAAGGTAAGTAGCTTGAAAGGGCAAAATATAACTGCTGGGTTTTTTTGCTACATCTGCATTCTTACATTTCTGGTAACTAGAGAGCTGTTTTGACAGGCAGCTAAAGGTATAGTTGGAAGCTAGAGAAACCAGGTGGTAATAAAAAGAAAAAAGAAGGGAAATGACTTTAGAAGGAGAGAGAACCAGGTGGATGCGTTGCTGATAGATGCATAACGTTTGCAAGGCTTTAATGAAAACTTGATAGCAAACAGGATGCTAAATTTGTAAAAAAAGAAATGGAGGAATATACTTAATTAAAAGGAATACACAATCTTTTATTTTTAATTACTTTAATAGGCTGTCTGATGCAAATTTGGGCTTCTCAGCATTAGGGGAAATGTTATGTCAATATACACCTGTTTGAGAGCGCACATTTTGTGATGATGCTTTGTGTGTGTATGGGTGTTTCCAAACAGCTATTGCTAAAGAAGGTGGAGAATGTGGTGCTACACTATAAGGTACTGTACATAATTTATAAAAATAAATGTTTTTTTTAAACAAATATATTTGCTGCTCTCTAATGCCTAGAATCAAGCCAATTTCAAGAGGGTTGAAGTGGTGTCTCTACTACATGAGAGTGTCAGGATTTTGTTGGAAACTAGATTGGGGGACTGAAACTCCCTCTACATGTTACATGCATTACACAATTAACCAGTTAATTGCACAGTTAATTTATACTGGCTATATATGCAAATTAAGTATCATACCACAAAAAAGATCCATTGAGCTATAAAGTCAGAGCTGGAAAATGTGTAATAAATTTATAGCTGGTTTCTTTCCAGCTTTAATTTCTATATGTAGCAGGATTTTTGGTGACATGAAAACAGGGAAAGGACACAGCCACAGAGGGGAAAAGCACATGAAAAAGATCATAAAATAGGCAGGAGAAAAAAAGAAATGTTCCTCATAGGTCCCTTATAGAATCTATTCCCTGTAAACAGAGACCTTTCTTCCTAGAGGAGTGCTTCCTTCAGGCTTTGTGTTAATCTGGAACTCTTCTAAGTCCTGCTGATTTAAAAGTATTTCACAAGTGGCCTGTCTCTTAAAAGTTAAGTCATCAAGTCATCATAAAGAGAGTGCAGATCTCCTGGAGATCCTGAGTCACCCAACAGCAGCAACTTCCATTACATTTTGTCCATGTGCAACTTTATGGATACCACTGGGGGACAAATTTAGGCAAGAATAAGTGAAGAAGAATCAAGGTCACATCATACTGAAATAGATTATCATGTCTTGTAGTTTCATTTTCAACCACACCTGCCTAGTTTATGTATTATTCACTGAATGCCCCACAGTGTGACAAGCATTTTATGATAGTGTAAGAGTGATGCTGTAGCTGTGGTGGTCCATAAATTAATCAAGAAGTAAAGATTTCTTAGGGTGGTATTCTTTATTGAACCAACTGTATATTTGGGATAGAATTAGACAAACTTTGAATCACATTTTGGGATAGGCATGTGTAGGAACCACAGAGTCTGATGGCTTTATTATCTGAGGTGTTGACTAGTTCCAGTAGAGATGTGTTGGAGGAGCAAACAGGAAAGTTTGCCATCAGTTTGATGGGAGCAAGAGAAGGAAGGAAAAGAAGCACCAGGCACCAGATCCTGCTCTGGGAAAGTAATTGAGCCAGGGTTGCCTGTGTGTTTTGCTTGCTGAAGGCTGTTTGGATTTGTGTGCTTGGGTGTATGCTCTGAGAAAGTGAGTGAACTGATTATTGATTGATTGCTGCTTAGGTGTGACAAAGAGCCTTAACAAAGGGGCCTAGCCAGTTCAGGCCCAGGAGAGGTCTATAAGGAGGCAGTCCAAGCGACTAGGGGAGCAAGGAACAGGGAGATGCAAACAGAACAGTTTACAAGTCAGTTTACCACCCCTCTCTTTGAAGGGGAGCCTGAAAGCTAAGTTTCTTTATTTTATATATTTAATTAAGAATGACTAACTACATTTTAGCAGCTAAAACTCAGCAGCTACACCAAGACTTAAGTCCCTTGTTTTAACTAGAGTCCAGAGTGAGGGGGAGTTTGCTTGCAAACTCTTTCACATTGCTTTACTGTAAGCTTGCTGAGAAGAAAGAGGCTGCAAGAAAAAGGGAACCCTTCAGATCAAAGACCAACAAAGAGGCCAGCTACATAGGAGTTTGCAAGGGAAGGTCTGCTTGGAAAAAGGCATATAGTGAGACGCAATACATTAGAAAACCCAGAGACATGGCTGGAGGATGTTGGAACACCAGAGCCACTGTCATTTCCAGATCTTCCTCTGCTTCTAGCTGTGAGGTGTCTGTCCAGGCAGGACCACACACCATTGAGGCTTCCACCCAGTGCTGTGCACACTGCAGCTTACAGATTCCTTCCAGTGTTAGCCAGGTGGGGGAGTTCCTGCAATGTGAGCCATGCCTTCTGGTGGTGTCTCTCAGGGGGAAGGCAAGAGAGATGCAAGAAGAAATAGCAAAGCTCTGAAGCATCCTCTGCCATGAGGATGCTGGAGGAAAGTTTTAAAACTATGGAGGGAGGACTGCCACAGGTGGTGCTAGAAGAGGAATATGGTATTGACTCCCAGAAAGGTGGAAGCTGCAAGCCTGTATCTTCTGGCAGCAAGAAGAAATCATCATCCCTACATGCAGTGGTTTGCCTAGAGAACAGATACAGAGTGGTAGCAATACAGGAGAAAGAGAGCATTCCATTGGTGGAAAAGGTCAGGCCAGGATTACCCAAAGTGGGGAGGATCAAGACCACTGCCACGAGGAGATAGGTTGGAGACTCCCTTCTGTGGGGGATGGAGGGATCCATCTGCCAGCCTGAGCTGTTGTTCCGGGAGGTCTGCTGCTTGCCTGGAGCCTTAATCTGAGATGCCATGGAAGGATTACTGAGACTTGTTCAGCCCTCTGACTATTACCCCAATATTCTTACCCATGTAGGCATCAATGATACTGCTGGGGTGACCCTGAGCAAATCAAGAGTCACAACAGGGCTCTGGGTGCAAGGGTGAAGGGGATGGGGACATAGGTCATGTCATCCTCAGTCCTTCTGGTCAAGGGGAAGGGACCTAGTAGGAGAAGATGCCTCCTCCAGATTAATTCAGGGTTCCCTATTGCCAGCAGGGACTTGGCTTCTTCAACCATGGGATGTTGTTCCAATAAGAAGGCTTGCTAGGAAGAAATAGGTGCCACCTGACTAAGAGAGGGAAGAACATCTTCGCATACAGGCTTGCTAAACTAGTGAGGAGGGCTTTAAACTAGGTTTGCCAGGGGATGGAGAACAAAGCCCTGAGGAAGTGAGGACCCTGGAGGAAGCAGAAGCAGAAGGGGGCAACATGGGAGGCCTCCTTATTTTTCCTGAGAAAGGGCAGTCAGCTAGGCACCTTAGGTGCCTGTACACAAATGGACGAAGCCTGGGATAGAAGCAGGAAGAACTGGTAGTCCTCCCACAGTCAAGGAACTATGATGTGATTGGAATAGCTCACATGACTGGAGCACTGTCATGGATGGGTACCAACTGTTCAGGAATGACAGGCAGGGGGGGAGAGAAAGGGTTGTGCTGTATGTAAAAGAGCTGTATGATTGCTCAGAGCTCTAGTATGAAACTGGAGATAGGCCTGTTGAAAGTGTCTGGATTAAGGTTAGAGGGGAGAACAATAAGGGTACTGTTGTGGTGGGTGTGTGCTATAGACCACCATACCAGGAGGAGGAAGTGGATGGGCCTTTGTTTAGACAACTAGCTGAAGTTTCCAGATCATAGACCCTAGTTCTCATGGGGGACTTGAATCACTCTGACATCTCCTGGGAGGGCAATACAGCAGTGCACAAGCAATTCAGGAAGTTTTTGGCGAGTGTTGGAGACAACTTCCTGGCGCAAGTGTTGGAGAGACCACCTAGGGGCCGTGCTCTTCTTGACCTACTGCTCACTAACAGGGAAGAATTGGTGGGGGATGTAGAAGTGGATGGCAAGTTTGGCAGCAGTGACCATGAGATGATTGAGTTCAGAATCCTGACAAAAGGAAGAAAGGAGAGCAGCAGAGTATGGACTTTGAACTTCAGGAAAGCAGGGAAGTGATGGGCAGGATCTCTGGGGAGGCCAGGCTGAAGGGGAAAGGATCCCGGGAGAGCTAGTTGTATTTTAAAGAAATCTTATTGAGGGTGTAGGAACAAACCATCCCGATATGCAGGAAGAAAAGCAAATGTGGCAAGTGACCAGGTTGGCTTAGTAGTGAACTCTTTAGTGAGCTTAAACACAAAAACGAAGCTTACAAGAAGTGGAAACTTGGACAGACAGTTTGGGAGGAGTATAAGAATATTGCTTAGACATGCAGGGATGAAGTCAGGAAAGCCAAAGTGCAATTGGAATTGCAGCTAGCAAAGGATGTGAAAGGTAACAAGAGGGGTTTCTACAAGTATGTTAGCAACAATAAGTAGGTCCCTTACTGAATGGGGAAAGCAACCTAGTGACAGATGATGAGGAAAAAGCTGAAGTACTCAATGCCTTTCTTACCTCAGTCAAGGTAAGGTCACTTCCCAGATTACTGCACCAGGGAGCACAATTTGGGAAAGAGGTGAGCAGTCCTTAGTGCTGAAAGAAGAGGTTAGGGACTATTTAAAAAAGCTAGATGTGTACAAATCCATGATTGCAGAGCCACTGGCGATTGTCTTTAAAAACTCCTGGCAATCAAGGGAGGTCCTGGACGATTGGAAAAGGGCAAATATATTGCCCATCTTTATGAAAGGGAAGAATGAGTATCCAGGGAAGTATAGACCACAAAGCCTCACCTGAGTCCCCAGAAAAATCATGGAGCTGGTCTGTACTCTGGGTGGGTGACAGTGGCGGTGGTGCTGGGAGTGGGGGCTATGCCCTCCTTCTGCTTGCCCAGATGGGTCAATGCAGGCATAGGATGGAGCCACTGCGCTGCCTCTGAATGAGTGGTGTACAGTGGCAAGAGCCACCTTCCCCCTCCCCAAACCCCCTGGATGAGCCATGGCTCCATCCCGTGCCTGCCCCACCCCAGCTGGGCAAGTGGTGGGAGGGCATGGGGTGTGTGCCCTCAGATTAGGGTGGGGCGGTCTGTGCTCGGGGCAGGTGGCAGAGTGGGGGCTATGGGGAGGCTGCAGCCCCCCAAAAAGTTGCCATAGCCCCAACTGCCCACCCGGAGCACAATCATGTTCCCATTATATGCTCTGTGTCTCACTTTCTTATTCTCATAGTACACAGGTATAGTTTTCATTTTCTGAATAATGTATTCTGGTGTTACATTGACCTAATCTAAAAGTTACCATTAGTCCACTGGTGTCCACGGTGATTGTCCAGTCCTCAGAAGAATGATGTTCTTGCATTTTGCCAATGAGGAATTCTTCCTTTTCTTCATTGCAAAGAGTATACACCTGCTTTTTCTTGTCTGTTGTATGCTGCTCCTTTCTGCAAACTCTTGCAAAGCCATTGAATCTTTTACATTTGTTGCAGCACCTACCAAATGCAGGGCATCTCATGGGTTGTGGGCAGCATCTGCAGCTGACCACTGTTTCTTCAAGCAATTCTCTTTGGGCTCTGTGTATCTGCTTCATAGTGAGGTCCTCCTTTGTGTATTGTTTGTGTGTTGCCTTAGATTTTTGCAGTCTTGTAATCCTGTCTAGTTCAGCTTCTTCTGTTTTTTCCTCCAGCTTCTGCAGCCTGGCATTTGTTATCTCAGCCGCTTGGCACATTCTAACTGCCTTTTCAAAATTAGGCTCAGGATCCTCTAGTGTCTTTTCCTGAGGCTTGTATCTCTTATACCCAATACACTATTTGGTCTCTGATCATGGACTTTTTTTAAGTCTCCAAAGCTGCATGTCAGACTCAGTTGTCTGAAGTCTTTGAAAAACTCCTCTATTGTCTCACATTCTTTCTGCTGTCTCATGTGGAAATTATACTGTTCAAAGGTTTCATTTTGTTTGGATATACAATATTCCTCAAATGTTTTCATTACTGTGCCATAGCTTTTCTGTTCTGCTTCTGACAGTTGTAGGCTATTATAAAGAGACAGAGCTTCTGGGCCTGCTATATTTAAAAAATATAGCTTCTGGGCTCAGCAGTTGGCCATGGGGGAACCCTGGGTGCCAAGCCAAAAGGCGGTGGGGAGGGGGAGAGTCCCCCATGCACTCTGCGGCGGACCCAAAGTGGACTGGAAGTGCTTCTGGTGCACTTCTGGGTCTGCTGCCGAGTGTGCTGGGGACCCCCCCATGCTCCTGTGGGATGCTCCAGCTACCCCACCATCTCAGCATTCACAAGCTGCCTGGTACCTGGTGGCATGTAGAAAAAACATATAAAGCTGCGTCTATGTCTGAATCATTGAATCTCTCTGAATCAAATCAAAGGCTTCTGATTCCATTCAGAGAGATTAATGGGTCTCCTGATTTGATTCAGATTCGGAGATTCGGCCACCTAATTGATCTCCTCCAAATCAAATCAGCAACTGAAGCTTCGCACTGCCCTAACAACTTATACGTAATACTCTTAGAGGTATCCACACAAAGGCAGTTAAGACCTGGCCAGTACCTTGAAATGTAACAGAACTGCACAGCTTCTTGATTTAACCTCCTGTTATAGAAGATTTGTGGCAGATTTTGCTACCATTGCAAGCCCCTTACATAAGGAATGTCAAGATGCCTTTATAGAGCTAAAGTGGTGGTTGATATCATCCCCTATCTTAGCATATCTCAACCCTCAGTTGCCCTTCTTGGTGGACACTGATGCAAGTGCCATTGGCATCAGAGCTGTTTTGTCACAAGTTGCAGGAAACACGCTAGCCTATGCAAGCTGAGCCTTAAACAAAGCTGAACGCCAATATGCAACCACAGGAAAAGAATTGCTTGCTGTGGTGACCTTTAGCAAACATTTTTACACTTCTTCCTGAGGAGATGCATCACATTAAGAACAGACTACAGTTCTCTCTGGTGGCTACACAATTTCCAACAACCTGAAGGACAACTGGCTAGATGGTTAGAACAGCTGGCTAAATTTCAATACCAAATAATGCATGGCCCTGGGAGGTAGGATCAGAAGGTCTCACATAGTGGAAGTTGAACCTAAAGTTGAAGCAGTGGTGATATAACCACTGTCAGCAGTAGAGTAGAGACAACTAAAGTTGAACCAGCCTTGAATACAGAAGAAGCCAGAAGGTTGTCAGATTGTTGTACAAGACAACAGGAAGATGCTGACATTAAAAAACTAATAAGGTGGAAAGAAATCAATAATGTGGAGTTCCCTGAAGAAGGGCAACATCATCTGTGCCTGAAGACTTACTAGGCAGTGTGGTCTAAGCTAAGCATTAGGCAAGGCGTACTGGTGGCCAGGAGTATTGGAATCTGTCCAAAGACCTGGGCTTATTCAAATAGTGGTACTGAAGAAGGAAATACCGAAAATTCTGCAAGTTATACATGATTCCAAGACTGGGGGACACTTGGGCATAGTGAAGTTCTCTCATAACATATGGTATTAGAATTTCTGATTTGGCTGGAGAAAATGTGTTAAGGACTGGTGCAGGTCATACAAGGTATATGGTGCCCAAAAAAGAATGAAGAGTAATCCCAGGGCTTCCACGGTCTCCATGCAGGCTAGATGACCCCTGGAAAGGATAGCAACGGATATTTTGGGCTCGCTACCCATTACACCATATGGAAACAAGTATGTTTTATTAGTGGATGGCTTTCTCCAAGTGGACAGAAGCATACCTTCTCCCGGATCAAGAGGTTCAGACTGTGGCAAAGATGTTTGAGAGATTTTTTGTGTGCTACTGTGGGGTGTTTTGATCTCCATCATAGTGTGACTAGGAAAGAAATTTTGAATCTCAACTATTTTGTCATGTATGTGACCTTGTGGAAATCAACAAATCCTCCACCACACTTTATCACCCCCAATCTGATGGAATAGTAGAACAGTTCAACTGTACTGTGGTTGACATGCTGTCCTCCATGAATAAAGACAATCAAATGGAATAAGATGAGCTACTCCCTTATGTCATGATGGCCTACTGGAGTAGCGTGCAATTATCTACAGGATATACACCATATATAGTTTAGTTTGAAAGGGAGATGTGCCTACCTGTTGATGTCTCTGGAGTAAATGTATCAGAAGAATTTAACAAACCATCTGAGTATGTTACAAAGATGGCAGGATACTTAGGTGCAGTTAGCCAAGCTATTAAGAGACATCAGGCTGCAGCGTCACAAGGACAAAAGGAGTACTATGATCTCAGGGTTACTGGATATGTGTATGAACTGGGAGAGTTGGTGTGGGTATGGAACCAAACCAGGCAGTGAGATCAGTACCAAAAGCTATGTTAAAAGTTCAGTGGCCCTTATACAGTGATCAGGATATTGTCTGAGGTGTTATATGAGCTGGCAAACAGGCTAAGCGGACAACCATTTGTAGTACACTATGATCAGATGAAACTATATGTACACTCACAGGACAGGCAAAGGAACTGGCAAAGAAGCTGGAGAGGTCTGCTCATTAGCAGCCAAGATGTTGGCAGAGGCTTCACAACAGAACCCCCAGCAATGCAACTCCCAATAAGTCCAGTAGGGTGCTCCCAGAGGATGCTGCTTCTGGAACAATTAACATAGGATGGGATCCACGGCTCAATGGAAATGAAGATAATGAGAACTAAGAAGTACTTGGGATAGGATCAAGGCTGGGTACAACAGGAAATACCCCAACCTAACAGAGCCAGTGAGGGTCCACACCCCTGAACCCCCAGGTAAACCACAGTGAATGCAGAGACTTTTCATATGACATAGGGACTACATGGTGTAAATGTATTTGGATGCAGAGCATCCTCATAAAAGAGGGGGCAATGTAATGTGAATGTAATGTAAGTAACAGGCAGCAGAAGGGCCCAGAGGGCAGTCTGCAAAGCTGTGCTGACTGTTAATTTGGATTATAATTCTCAGAAATCACCAGGGGCTGGGGGCAGGGGGCAAGGGAGCAGGGGCAAGAGGGAAAAGGAACACAAAGCTTGAGGCTGGAGTAAGGGGAAGAGAGAGCAGCGTGCACATGGAACCTGGCCAGACCTACAGAGAGGAATGCACACTGGAGCTGGAGATCTCACTGGCTCAGTTAGCCAGGACTGTGGGCTCAGACGTGGGGGCAGCTGCAGGCTGCTGTTTGAGCACTCTAGGGGCTGTTTGAGGGTGCCTTGGGAGGTGTGTGGGGTGGAGAATTAAGGTGCTGAGTATATGTTACCAGTGTTGTTGTTTCCTTACCTTTTATCTGTTCCCTCCCTTTGGCCCATTGGCTTGTGACCCTAACCCCTATGGTTTTCTGTACAGAAGTGGGAACTCCCTCTTGCTTCTTGTGACAGTTTCTGGAGCTGCAGGGTTGGCACAATATCACCCTAACAGATCTTTGTCTCTTGCAAGCCTTTTACACAAATATGGCACTCTCAGGAAGCAATTCTGACCTCAATCATCTTAATAGAGCTTTGTGTGTGGATAGGAGATACATTAGAGCAAATAAGCTGTCTTTATCTCAAAAGACATGTGGCTGGACAGGCCCTCATGCTCCTGTGCAAAAACATGATCCACACAGGCAGATCTCTAAACCCAGGCAGAATTTCAGGGAAGTCAGAGCTGTGCCCAAACACCCCATTGCTTTGGCAGATTAGCCTGCAGAACTGAAGCCAGTGCGTGGGGCACTGTGCGATTGATTGAAATGGCAGACAGTTGGCACTGGAGTGGGAACAGGCTGAAGGGAGAATAAAGCTTCTATGAGAGAATACTGTTTTCTTGAAACATTTCCTTCTGTGTATGTAGGCACAAGCGCTAATAGAAATATTTTAACAGGGAAGCTATTGTGTTCTTCTTTACAGTCTAGGTTGGAATTAAATAATTTCCCTGCAAATTGAATACTTAAAAAAAAAAAAAAAGCCGATAGCTCCTACATGCTGCACTGGGTCAGACTCCACCCACTGCTGTAGTTGTGTCCCAGCAGGCAACTGAGAAATGTAAACTGACATGCAGAAGAAATAAGGCATGGGATCTCAAAAACTCTCAGCACTACATCTCTGTTTGCAGTAACCACAAATTCCACTCTGTTTTTCCATATACGACAACATATGTCTTTAGAATAAATATTTCTTTATACCGTTCCAAAGTGCACATGGTAAACACTGAAAGCACATACATTTTAAGAAAACTAATGCCTCATAGAGTTTCCCTTGCTGCTTAAATGAGTAAAAAATGACATGCTGTTGTTATTAGAATGATAAAGTATCCTTATTCAAAATCAAAACAGGATACAATTGAGAAAGAAGTCCTCGTTTCAAGAGAACTAAAAAGGATTATTTATTTTTTAACAAACCTGCTTTCATGCCTTCCAACCCCTTCTATCCCCTAACCCTACCCTGGCTCCCCCATGCTCATAAAAAGGAAGCAAGCTGTTTCAATTAGATACGCGGGCCGCTGAGAATGAAAATTGAATCGGTTCAAAAAGTATGCTCAACCCAAGAACACGGGACTCAGTTTGTTTGCAAACATGTGAAGCAACCTGCAAACTGCCTTCTCACAGTCAGTGAGATGGCCCCCTTCCCTCTTATCCTGTTAATTCCTGGGCTAGACACATCACAAATGGCTCTATGAGGGTGTGGTTGCCACCTCCCACTACCTATCTCCCACATGGCCACTGAGAGTATTTATACAACTGTTCCGGGAGGGGGGTCACTTTAATTATTTAAATAAGCTTTAGATAAAGCACCTTTGCTGCCATTTTGAAACATGGGGACACTGAAACATGAGATGCGGAAGGCTGCTGGAGCATGGTAATTGCCACACTCCAGCAGACTCAGTTAATCAAGTCTGTTCCAATGCACTGGAGCATGTTGGAGCAGCCTCCTTGCTCAGGTATAGGCACCCTGAGTTCTCACTCATTTTCTGTCCTTGAATTTCAATGGGTGACTAAGCAGGATTACTTGCTTTCCTACTCCCAAGGACTGTATTTGAATGGCTGTTTGCAGCTGAGGACTGCAAAAAGAGATATATCAACCTCCATTTTCTTCTAGAATGGTCAGCTTCAAATTGTGAATAAATTTATATAAAGCAGTACACAAAAGAAGGCATTTGCTACAAACCACAAAAATAAATTATATTGGCCTTACCAAAGCCGAAGAGCTATGCTGGATATTCTTGAAGATCACTTGATTGTACCTTATCTATTTACTTATGTATAAATATGTTTACATACATAAATATATAGATATAGATATAGATATATAGATATATATATGAACATACGTCAATGTGTTGTCCTGTAAGGCCAGGCCAACTCTCAGGATCTCAAAATTGCGCTGTTAGATGGGAGTGTGTGACACAATCGCGCATATGCACACACACAAATCAATTAGGTACATACACACACTACCAACTCAGGCACATGCACATCCAAGATTACCAGTCTAAGCACATGCACATCTATCACCAATTCAAGCACATACAGACTATACACACCAAAAATTAGACAACAATCAGTTGTCAATACCTGCACACCCAATACACATACACAACACACACTTTCATGGCTGTGTGTTAACCCTAGGGGGTGTTTGGGGTAATGTGGTGCTTGGGGTTACTTAAGGTCAAGTGGCCTGGGGTTACTCTGGGTCACCTGGTGCCAGGTTGGAAACAAGGGAAAAAAGCCTGGTAGCAAGGAGGAAACAGTCAGGAACCAAGAGAGGCAGAAAGCTGCAAGATAGCCAGGAAATCAAGGAGGAGGGTTGGGAGGTCATAAGACAAAAACCCAACTTGGGGTTTCAAAATAATAGGTTTATTAAACAGACAACACACTACAGAGCCCCACAAGCTTCCTACACACATACACAAGCACTCACATACACACCCACTCAATGGTAGCAGGGGAGAAAAAGGCTTGGTGGAGGAATTGAAGTCAAGGTGTGTAGGGACAGAGTCCAGGACCTCTGCTTGGGGAAGGAAGGTAACCCAACTTGGGGTTTCAAAATAATAGGTTTATTAAACAGACAACACACTACAGAGCCCCACAAGCTTCCTACACACATACACAAGCACTCACATACACACCCACTCAATGGTAGCAGGGGAGAAAAAGGCTTGGTGGAGGAATTGAAGTCAAGGTGTGTAGGGACAGAGTCCAGGACCTCTGCTTGGGGAAGGAAGGTAAGTGATAGCTACCTATCCTGAGCTGTGAGTTGATCCTTGATGGCCAGTTGTGGTCTTCTCCAGAAAGGTGTTGTCCAGAGGGGGTTGCTGGCAGGGCCTCTGGGTGGGTAGGTGGTGTGGCATGGTGCTGGTCCAGATGGAGAGGGCATCCCACTGGGTCTGTCTTCACTACCTCTTTTTATAGGGGCAGACCTTCTATGACCCTAGTGGGAAAGGCATGCCCAGGCAAGGGTCAGCCCTGGTGTACTAAGCATATGCACTCCAGACGAGGATGTGCAGTTCCAAGTGTCTGTGTTGCAATAGTGGGTTGGCTGATTTCTGTAGGGTCTTTGTCTTTCAAATGCTGGGTCTGTAGTTCCTGGGTGAGTCAATGGAAGGCAATAGTCTGGTCATTGAGCTGATGGTCCAGTCGTTGAGTTCATTATTCAGTAGAAGCATGCTACCATTGTATCTCAGGCACCCTCATTCATACCCATTCATTCAGGAACCAATTTATGTGAGACTGGTTAGACATGAGTCATAGGTTACACCCAGGCAGAGGACACAAGATGGAGGCTTGACATACAAAATGGAAACTTGACGTAACTTGACATTACTTATGCTAACTTACTTATGTAGGCCTAAATCATATAGGATGACTGGGTCACAAAATCCTTAGACGCAGGGATAGCAGTGGACGTAGTCTTTCTGGACTTCAGGAAGGCCTTCAACACTGTCTCTCACCCCATTCTCATTAAAAAAAACTAGGGGACTGTGGTGTCGACACCTACACAGTCAGATGGGTCGCTAACTGGCTGGAGGGCTGCACCCAGAGAGTGATGGTGGGCGGGTCATTTTTGACCTGGAGGGATGTGGGCAGTGGGGTTCCGCAGGGCTCGGTCTTTGGGCCTGCACTGTTCAACATCTTCATCAGCGACTTGGATGAGGGGGTAAAAAGCATCCCATTCAAATTTACTGATGACATTAAGATGTGGGGGGAAGTGGGTATGCTAG
This sequence comes from Alligator sinensis, assembly GCF_000455745.1. Lineage (NCBI taxonomy): Eukaryota > Metazoa > Chordata > Crocodylia > Alligatoridae > Alligator > Alligator sinensis. The sequence continues at coordinate 3,471,834 of NW_005841861.1, read as the reverse complement.
AAGGGAGGAATAGGCTGCAATTGGACATGGACAGGTTACAGGGGTTGGCAGATGAGAACAGGATGGGTTTCAACACTGACAAGTGCAAGGTGCTGCACCTGGGGAAGAAGAACCAGCAGCATACCTACAGGCTGGGGAACTCCCTTCTCGTCAGTGCAGAGGCAGAAAAGGATCTTGGAATCATTATTGATGCCAAAATGAACATGAGCCAACAGTGTGGGGACACAGTCAAGAAGGCCAACCACATCTTGTCATGCATCCAGAGATGCATCTCAAGCAGGTCCAAGGAGGTGATCCTCCCCCTCTATGCAGCACTGGTCAGGCCGTAGTTGGAGTACTGCATCCAGTTCTGGGTGCTGGACTTCAGGAGGGATGTGGACAGCATTGAGAGGGTTCAGAGGAGGGCCACCTGCATGATCAGGGGGCACCAGGGCAGGCCCTAAGAGGAGAGGCTAAGGACGTGAACCTGTCCAGCCTCCACAAGAGAAGGCTGAGGGGGGATCTAGTGGCCTGTTACAAACTAGTCAGGGGGGACCAGCAGGCATTGGGGAAGTCCCTGTTCCCCTGAGCACTACCAGGAGTGACAAGAAATAACGGTCACAAGCTGGACGAGGGTAGATTTAGACTAGACATCAGGAGGCGCTACTTCACTGTCAGGGTGGCTAGGATCTGGAACCAACTTCCAAGAGAAGTGGTGCTGGCTCCTACCCTGGGGGTCTTTAAGAGGAGGCTGGATGAATACCTTGCTGGGATCATTTGACCCCAGTGTTCTTTCCTGCCATGGGGTCGGACTTGATGATCTGTCAAGGTCCCTTCCGACCCTACAAACTATGAAACTATGAATACAAAAACAGTAAAAATCAGTAAAACAGTAATCGCACAGTAAAAATCAATATAAACATAATAATTATACAATATAAAACAGTGGATCAAAGAAGGAGCAAGAAGAAAAAAAACTTGCTGCAAAAATGCTAAAATGTATCCCATGTCTTAGCTCACTCTATGCCTTAGATTACTCGTACTTATCTATAGGGAATAGAGGGAGAGAAAAAGTCAGAAATAGTTGGGGAAGGGAGGGAATGCATTTTAAAATGAAAAAAAAAGAAAAACTGGGGGTTTTGCTACAATGAATATGTGCATATGGGTGTGTGTGCATGTATATATAGATATATAAATAATATATCTATATATACATGCACACACACACGCACGTACACATACAGAGAGAGAGCGAGATCTGTTTGTAGAGCATTCGTGTAACAAACAAGCCAGATTTAACTTTTTATAATGCAGATGCTACTGCTCTCACAGGGATCTTTCTGACATGACACAAAGTATTACCTATTCTTGATTTTAGCCCTGGTTGTCTCACTGTACGGTGTGAGTTGAATAAATGTGATGGAATACTTTCAGAGCTTTTCTAAAGGTTTTAGGTCAGCTGCCATCCCTTGGTGGTCTTATACGGATAGGATGAGGTTGCTTGATTGTCCTGAAACATATCATTTGTATTCTTTCTCTGCTTTTCTATATCTGAGAGGATATATTTCCTCAGTTATGAAGTAAATCTAATGGGAAGGATTAACAGCTCCAGGATTCACTACTCCTGCATGAACTGTGAACTCCAGGGAACATAGATTTTGTACAGCTGTATTTGCAACTGTTTTTCAGATTGTTTCACATTCTTATCATAATAAGATTCAAATTAAGATATGATATTAACATTATATGCAAATATTGATTCAATTTCTTGACATTTTCGATCTACCCATTTTTTGAAATGTAACTGCATTGCATTTCATGTTGTCTTTTCATTTTTAAATCCATGTGTTTTACTTCCTTCTAAAAGTTATCGAATGAAGAGTTATGAAATCTAACTGCACTGAAGTACCAAAAAAGAGATGAAGGTGATATAATTACATTTTTTTAATGTTGCGTACAGTGTACCTCAAAAATTCCTCACTATAATGGTGCACTTTCCACTCAGCTTGTGACATGTTCTCTTATAAAAGAGTAATCATTGCTTCAAAACCTGAATTCTTGAGACAAAACTATACTCATGAGGAACACTAATGTTCAATTAATTAATTCATTCCAGGTTAACAGTAGTACATGGGCTTTCTTATTTTTCAGGATGAAACTGGATACAGATTTTACAGATCCTGCCTAAGGCTGGCATACCATTGATTTTTTTTTTTCTTCATATTTTGAGGAGACAAAAGGCATATAATAGATAATAGACATACTCATGTAGGTCTCTTATTGTGGTCAACCTTCCTGAATTTTCACGGAAGAATATTTACCAGGTAAATAGTTCTAACTTTCTTATCAAAGGAAATGTTTAATAAAAAACATATTTCTGATTATTTTTAACAATAAACAGTATGAATTTATATATTAAAGTAATAATGTTGGATCAATTTGAGAAGGTAATTTTTTTCAGCTTTTGAATGTTGAAGAATTTTGTTTATATTTCTTTATATTTTCAATTTTCAACCAATGGGAAACCTGGTTTTCCTTTCTTTCTCAGACTCAGGCTAAAGTGTCAAGAATATCTTTGAAACCAGTGTGACTATTTAAATTCACTTAGCATATGGTAAAATATTTCCCCAGAATATGGTTTATTCATTAGATAATTTGTTGATGGACTTGAGATAAAAACTAGACACCAGTCTAGACTAGACTTTCTGGAACCAGTGAATTCTTGACAAGAGCCTTTCAGTTTTCTGAAGGAAGTAAATGGAATGACATACAATATACTACCCGAATCTTTTCTGTTCCTTGTGGGTAAAAGAAAGACAAAACTCAATTTTCCTGACTACAACAGGGTTGGTTTAACGACACAGGTCTTCATAGCTATTAGTTGTAATTATTACATCATTTGTATCCTTTCTCTGCTTATATAATTCTAGAATAACTCAGCACAGCCTTTGCTGCTTAATGCCATCAGTAATGTGACAGGAACGCCACATGTGCATTGAAAGAGGTACAGTTTTAGGATCATGGATCATTACTACCTGCCAGTATAAGGGGAGCTGGAGACCATATTCTCAGGCTCTCCCTCCACCAGCAAGTTGAAAGCCAGGTGCCCGCAACCTTGCATGGAGGGCCAATAATCAGCTGATTGCAGGCCCTAGCATGGGCAGTCCTGGGTCCAGTTCTAGACCTGGAGCTGTCTGAGCCAAGGCTGACAATTAAATGATTGTCAGCTATAGCATGTTCAAGAACTTTCCCAGCTAGGTAATTTGAACTCTGCAACCTGCAGCTCCAGCAGAGCTTCTGGGTGCAAGGCATCAAGGCTTCTGACAGAGAGTGCCAAAGGGTTTCCCTTAGCAGGGACTTGAAACACTGTGCCCAGCAGCCCTGGCAGCCCCACAGCCCTACTACAGGTTTTAAGCTCTCTGGAGTGGGAAGCCCTCTGAACCCTTCTTACAGATTCCCCTAGAATGTGAATTGGAAAATCCCAAGTGCAGTTTATATTAATTTAAATTTAGGGAAATATTCCATAGAGAAAGTATAGTGACCTCTTTCAGCATCCTTCTACAATGGGAATCAAACTGTTTAGGCACCAACATGTTTTAACGTGATGCATGGGTCTTCATTTTGGGTTTTAGTCCAAACTACATGGAGCTCATGAAATGACAACAATTGCATGTGTAGACACAATGAGGGGTGTGTGTGCACGACACTTTAAAATGGGTTAAATGGTGCACATATTGGTGGCATATTGCACATTAATTCCAGCTGCAGTAGGAAATTCAGCAGCGTAATGCACCTTAAAAGACTTGCGGTGCAGCAAACTAAAACTCCTCCAAGAAGTTTTAGCTTGATGCCCCTACAGCTGCAAACCAAAGCACCGGGCTCTGTGCAACTCAGGGGCTCTGCAGGAAGCCCTGCAGAAGCCCAGGAAGGCAGGTTCTGCCCAAGAAAAGTGACAAGCCTGATTTTTTTTTCACCCCCGGGAGCCTGCCTGTGGCTGCAATGCCCCCGGGACCACCTGAGCTGAGTGCCTATGGGTGGGTGTCACCCAGGGGGGGCTGCTGCGGCTGTGGAGGGAGGCACCCCCCCCGCAGCCCAGGGACCCCTCCATCCGCCGGCAGCTTTTCCTCTTCTCCCCGCCACCGGAGAGGCACGTAAGCATGGGGTGTGTGCATGATATGGGGGTTTTAAGGGCCCTACATTGAAGTGGTGGGTTTAAAAACCCACCGCTTCAATTTAGGTCCCCTGTTTCATCTACACATGCCCTTAGATGTGTCTCCCTTTCCCCATCTAGCATACTGCTTGCTACACTCATACTATGTCCCTGCAGTTGACATACAGACTTTCAGCATGGGGTGACTCCATAAAACAAAATTATTATTTTTTTGGCACAGTTAGATTCAAAGCTGTGGAGTGAACACTATCTCAATTCAATTTTGGCTTATGCAACTGTACTTAGGAGGAAATACCTTTTTCTTCTAAGTTTACTTCTAAAACAGGCATTGAGTTGTGCTGCCATTTTATTTACATAGTCTGTTGCTATGACCTAATGGCCACAGCTAAAGAGATGGAAGTCCTATTATTTGTAACATAAATGCATAAACCAGCAATTCCCAAACTGTGGGTCGCAACCTCAAATGGGGTTTGCAACATCAGCAGATAGGCTTGCAGGGGTGAGGGGACTGTGGGTAGGGAGTGAGGAAATGGGGTCATGCTGAGGAAATGGGGTCATAAATGGAGTCATGCTGAGGAAAAGTTTGGGAAGCACTGGCATAAACTAAAAGTTCTTCTTAGTCCCAAATTTTTCATATTGTCTTCTCATACACTTTGCTCCATCAGTGTTCCCAAACTTGTCGACTTGTCTATCTGCTTCTTGCCCAATCCTGTGCTTTCTGTCACCTTATCTGGTATTCATGATACTCCAAACTTCATCTGCTAGGCTCTACCTTTTCTACATTCAAGACCTTCTAAGACTCCTATTACACTGCTTCAAGTAAATCAATTTGTATATAAAAGGTCTATTGTTCTCCTTTTCCCCATGCTGACTTGTCTGCCCATATCTTGTGATTAGGAACCACCCTTCTTCAGTTTTCGGAAAGTATGTAGTAGATAAATATATTTAATATTATTGGCTGCTTGCAGACATGAAAAAACCAAACCAAACCATGTTTTACTGGAAGAAGCAGTATGTTAGTTCAGCCCAGCTCTGCAGTATCTGTATAGACTGAGTGTTTCAGGGGGCTTTTTGGTGTTATTATCTAATAGTTGATTGAATCAACTTTAGAAAAAAAAAGTCCCACTAAAGCACCCAATCTATACAGATGCTGCAGAGCGGGTTCAAATTAACACACTGCCTCTTCTGAGCCTGTGCTGGGCTTGGTGTAGGAGCATGCCAATTTAAAGTAAAACACATTCTTTTTTCATATCTGCAGCAGCCATTAATAATAATATGACAGGGATATTTCAAAGAGGCATTGTTTGATGTTGTAGTGTTGTATAATACTGAATTATGCAAATTATGTGAAAAGTGGGAAATAATTTAGCTAATGGTCATTTTAATATTTAGCTGAGAGTTACAAACAATGATATGCAATATGAACTTAATGGCTCAAACATAGTTTCCTGGAAAACATTCAAGCTGATTGCTGAGCCTGTGTAAATTGTTCATCTGGAACTATAAGCTGTATGTCCTGGATAGCCCCTACCAATTTATCTTTTGAGCATAATATTACAAAGGACACAAAAAACATCATAAGTCAATGCATGTAAAAACCCATTTGGAGTAAATGAATCCAGTCTTTGGGGAAATAAAAGGAGGAAACAAAATAACAATTAATTTAGTGTTAGTGAAAAAGGCCAGACTTACTTAAAAACCTTAGCTGCCAGTGGCCAAATATGGACGTTTGTTTCCCCGGGGACAAGAAGTAGTGGCACACCTTGGGCCATGTGCCCTCTGGCATGTGGAAGGTTATTCTGGGTGGGATAGGGGAGGCTGGAGCCAGCCCTTGGCTGGCCCCAGCAGCTTTACCTGGGGTCCTGGAGGCCTCCTGGGGTTGCAGCAGCAGTGATCCTTCCACTCAGGGCCTGGCCAGCAGCTGGAGCATGGCTCTAGCCAGTCAGGCTCTGTTTTTGAACACTGCCCCCATGTGCACAGCTCTGCTTTTTTTTTTGTGCAGGTTTTTTTGACCCCTGAATATCCAAGGATCAAAAACTCCCCCTGCACTGCTCCCTTGTAACACGGAGAACAGCTGAATGTGCAGCATATGGCACTGCAGATGTGACTAAGGCACCACATATTGTACAGCTGCACTCATCTGGATGCAGCCCTTGACATGGAAACCTCTACTCAACCAAAGAACAGATACAAGACAACCACTGGTATTCTAAGTTCTCTCTCAATGCTTGATGCGTGTCTTTTGTCTAGTGGGAAAGAATACTTCACTCTTAAGGCTTATTTAATCCTTGATTTTACACCCAATTTTGCCTAAAATATGACAAATCTGTAGAAATTATAGTATTTCTTTTCGTGTTATATTCACTGTCTATTAGAAATTGTGTGGAGGCCACCAATTATTTTTTTGCATAAAGTGTGGCTAGACATTAACTGCTGGACATTGCCAACCTGGACTTAAGTGATGTTCTAAAGCTGAAAGCTTCTTTATTCTATAGGCCATGAAATTCCCCTAGTCCTTTCAAGTACATTTTTATAAGTGTGGGTAAGTCCTTATAATTTGCCAGTTGCCCTTACAGTTTGGTTGAGACAATGAGAGCCAAGAAAGCTGCATGCTAGAAATGCTAGTTTTAAAGTCTCCAGAAACATGACATTGTTAATTAGATTGTTTTCTTGTGCTCGGGCAAGAATAGGAATATAATATAGGGTTTCAATATTCATTAATATGTTTGAAGCATTCTTACATATTGGTAATGTTGGAGTGATGTAGTTATGGTGGTCCAGGAAATACACAGAAGGCAATGATTTTTTTGTGGGTGATATCTCCTATTGGACCAATTGCATAGTTGGCCTTAGCCAAGCTCTTAAATGCAATGCATTCTTCAGCCCTCTGGAGCTGAAGTGAGATGCCTTAACCTCACTGCCAAACCAACCATCTATCCATACCACAAAATGAGAGTAGTTGAGCAATATTCTATTGGGCTATAAGCTGGAAATGTAAAGTGCTTCCAGTCTTACTTTACTTCAGTTACTCTAATTAATGATGATCTGCTGAGTAATGAAAAGCACTGGTTCAAACAAACTGAAAAGAAAATGTTTTAAAATGGCGTAGATTAGCTGAAATGAAACAGACTGTGTTTAACATATAATTAAAAATTGATACCATAAACAAGAAATGATAAGCATGCATGCTTAATTATTGCGAAAAGCATGCTGTAATCCTAAATCTGAGTGTTGGGATTTGTTTTGAATTGTTTGCATTTAAATATCAAGGACAATTTTAGGTGCATAAAACAAGTGTGTTAATTCTGTACATTATTACTGAAATCACGTTAGCTACTCACTGTTTATAAGATTGAATGTATCTACACGAGATGCTTTACTGCACAGTTAACTTACTTACTGTGTAGTAAAGCATCACTATGTAACCTTTTGATGAGCTACTGTGCTATAAAATAGGCTAATATGCAGTACATCTATTACCCACATTTACAGGTAGTAGATATACTGTACATTAGTTAATGCACACTGGCCATATCTACATGAGAAGCTGCCTGTAAAGTTGTTACTGTCCAGCCAATTAGTACTTGTATACCCAAGTACTAAATGACTGCACGGTAACCAGAGTTACTTAGCAGTAGCATCTCTGCATGGCTTAGTGGTGATGCTGGCTGCACAGTAGCTCATTACTACTTTTAAGTACTACGTTTAATATATCTATATATGTTTATTTATTTTATATGGTGTTAAACACCTGGGCATCTGGATTCCTGCGGGGCTAGTTCTAGTTAGGAACATGGCAAGGGTATTGAGTGTTAGGACTTTTAGAGTATTTCTATATTCTGTACTGTGCCTTTTATTTATCATTGATGCCTTAGGTGCTTCATTTTTATATAATTGATTCTTCGTATTTACATATACCTGGATGCTAACATAAAGGGCATGTCTACATGAGATGTTTAATGTACAGTTGACTAATTAGTGCAAAGTAAAAGTTATGAATCTACATGTGCACCCCTTTTAGGTTGGAGTAAACTAATTTACTCCACAGCAGAATAGTGCTTTTAAATACAATCCACTGTGGTGTAAAAAACTCCCCAGCACTACACAGGTAGATGCTGGAGGGGCTGGCTGGGACACAAGGGGGTGTTACAGGGCACTAAGGTGCCCCGTTCCTAGAAGAGCAGAAACTGCCTGGGGAGAGAGCCCAGAGAGAGAGACAGAAGCCGAGGTCCAGGTTACCAGGGCAACAAGCCAGAGGGCAAATTAGCCTGCATCTGTAAATGGTCAGCTGACCAGAAGGGCAGGGCCCTAGGCCCATATAAACCCATAGGCTGGAGCTAGAGCCAGGCTCTATCTAGTTCCCTGCTAGCAGCTAGAGAGCAAGGAGCCTCCAGGGAAGAAGTGCCCAGTGACACAGCTACTGCCTGATATGCTGCACCTAGGGCTAATGGGGCTCCATGACTTCCGCAGGTACCCTTGCCTCCTAGACACTTAGTTCTGGGGACGAAGTCAGATGCTTCTAAAGGGACAGAGCACACCCTGGTCTCGTGTATTATGTTAGAGCCCAGGGGCTTATGTTTTGTTTGTTGTTTCATAACCACCAGTGGTTTGGGTGAGGCTATATGGGGAAGGAGGAGGCCTCAGCCCACTGCAGCGTGGGGACCCCGGTGCCAGCGAAGGCATGGCATTTGGTGGGGGCACAGACCCCGGCACTAGCGAGGTTATGGCATTTTTGGGGCACAGACCCCGGCGCCAGTGAGGGCGCGGCACATGAGGCGCAGAGACAGGGCTCCAGAGAGCCCAGATGCCAGTGAGGCATAGAGACAGGACTGTGGGGAGCCCAGAGAGGACAAGGGGTCCAAATCACATCAAGGCCAAACTGGACAATGTCAATGCCATCTGCGAGGCTTGGGGTGTGGTGGTATAAGTACATCAAGACATGGTGGGTGAGAACTGAGGGTGCCCATCGGGCTAAATTGGAACGGTCGAGGGGCCTTAGGAGATCATGGCCATCCTTAGGGACCCCATCCCGTGACAGGGTGCTTAACTGCTAGCTGGGGCTGCTGTGAACTGGCTCAACATGCTGTGATCCTGGGCACACGTTTACACGTGTACACGAAAGCAATAAACTCTGGTGTGATAAGCACTGGAGTTTATTGCAGCACATTAATATGCATATATAGATGCTCACAAAGGGAATAAAAGGCATGCCTATGCAAGTTGCCTGAGCCTCAGGTAAGCAGGAATTGGTAATATTGTGCATTTGCTTACTTGTACCACAGAGCAGATGCAAAATCAAAGTTTAGAACTATGACTCTACCCTCCTTCACTCACTGGTGAGAATAGGTGATCTGATACAAATATTTTTATTATTTGCTGCTAGTCCATATTTATAACTTTCAATATATTCATATTTATTCCATCATATCTCCCCTTGGGCAAGGAACAAGCAGAGGATGAATCATGACTAATAAGTTTGTCTCTGACTCGTAAAGACTTTTCTGGGAATACTTCCGGTTACTGCAGCTGACACCTTCAATCCTTCTTCCATATGGTGCTCATCAATTGTTTCATCAAAAAGTCACAACCTGGTGTCTATTGCTCATTCATACGTGGGTGCCACAGAATTGTGTGAAGTTGAATGTGCTAGAGTTACCCTCAGTTTACAAACAATATGTTCAAACACACAGATATGGTAGACTTTCTTCTGTGAAGCAGAGCAGTCACAGGGATAAGACTTGCTTTGGCTGTATTAGAGGTCAAATATATTTCAGTCCCCTTTATATGTTAGTAGGCAAAGCTACATCCCATTTCAAAATGCCCTGATTCTCTTCCTGGCTGAGAGGCCTGGAACTGGGCATGAATTTCACTATGGTCTGGAGTTCAGTAGGCATGAATGCCCAGTTCTTAACCATGCCAACGAAGTCTTTGTGCTAAATCAAATCATCTTGTTCACTGTCTTTTTAAAATATGTTTAAAATGGGACATACCTGCACATACATTCATGAATACCAACCCAATGCATATAACAAATTAGAAGTGAATAAATTGATAAACAGAAGAACCTTAATCCCCTTCTAGGTCTTTAGCACTATACTATTATGGTTTATTTTGATGTTATGGTAAATAAACATTCTATGGGAAAGAACCTCAACTGGTGTAAATTAGTGTTGCTCTATGACAATATGGAATGATGACAATTTATAGCAGCATCAGATCTGGTTATATAGTTTTACTGTAATTTTATTCCTCACATATTGGTGAAATGTTCTCAGGACCATGCTTACAGTATTTAAGTATCAAACTCTCCTGCATGTAAGTATCCTGCACAGTGGACGCATCTACACATGACACTATGTCACCGTAGCAATATGCTACAGCAATGTAGTGTCCATGGGCAAAACCCTTGACACCGCAGCTATGTCACCATAGCAATGTGCTTCCCCCATTATAGCACATCGCTACACTGATGTACTGCTTAAAAATAACTGTGTGGGGCACACACGGTGCTATACTGGATGTTACTGAACCATCATTTAATACTTCCAAAAGGAAGTACTAAATGATGGCTCAGTAACAACGGTGCCATAGCAGCATGAGCAGACAGGCCCAGAGGGTAGGAAGGTCAGAAATGCACAGTTTTTAATACACAATGGTTCTTCTGCAGGAGGAAAGTGGTTTGCCTCACCATGGTGGGGAAGGAGGCAAGAAAAAAAAACTGGTGCTTCTGACAAGGCAGATGAACTCCAAGCATTCTGTTTTCATCTTCAGGAAGTATTTATGGCAGTCCTATATAAGTGCTTTATGTTGACTTAAATACTGAGATTTTTGCAGTGATTTAGCTGGAGAGATGAAGAAGACTGACAATTTCAATGCTAACTCTCTTTTCACTGTCAGATTTGCCTATGTTGACTCCTTGCTGGAATGACTGGTAGACTAACTTATCAAGAGTATATTTCTGTCTCAGTGTGAATAATGTGCGGAGTTGAACAAAAGTGATAGTGGGGCCTGTCAGTGAAGTGCCTTTCATTTTTCTCTCCTAATGAAGGTTTAAACATCACACATGCTGGAAAGAGAGTAAAATAGGGGGAAATAGACACTAGAAAAAGTGAGCAAGTTAGCCAGTTCTTGTTTTCCACAAAATGATTTCCTTATGGCTTATCACATATGCTATTGAACACTTGTAAGTAAATGAATATCTTCTTAATCTAGACAAACCCTAAATTTAATTTAAAAAAATCATTAATTGATGTTGAGAGAGTATTAACTCTATATTGTAAGCTCCCAAGTGAATTAGTGAAACTCATTTGTGAAGACTAGCTACTTGATAACTTGGCACTCGATAACTTAGTTGTAAAATGTCACACCTGATGGAGTCTATAAGCACATTCAATAGTTACCAGTTCTGAATTTATTTTTGCTTGCAATTTTTTCTGCTGGAAAGCCTTTAATTTACTTCAGGCTTAGTCCAACTCATACTGAGGTCCCTGGGAGTCTTTTCACTGACTTTTTAATATTCTTTATATTACATCATTCATACTACCTCACTAATCTATTATATCTGATACAAAAATTTAATATTTTCTACTTCGTTCATTTTTTAAAGCAATTGATGACATAGAAGTGGATATAAATCACAGTAATTTATCCTGTAAGCCTGTTATTAGGATGCTCATTTAATTTTCAGGCTTTTGTGTACACAGGAGTCTGTCATTTAAGAAGACTTGACTGTATTTAAAAATGCAAATTTAAGATGTATATTCTCTCCTCATTCTCTGCATGTCATACCCATTAAACCAATGGATGCTGTTCAAGGGGAAAATATTATTCAAAGTGTTCTTTGGTAAGACTGCTTTAAAAAAGCATTTGATTTAAAAACAAAATCACTACTTACTGGGCCAGATCCTAGTTTGCTTTTTTAGTGTAACTTCATTGACTTCACTTGGGGCCTCCTGATTTACCACAGCTAAGGATATGGCCTCTAGTATTAAACTAACTACTACACTCTCATAACTGGAAAGTTGCCAACAATCTGGTTGCTGTTATCTGCAGGCAGAAGAAAGAAGAATGGAGTTTGGGAATATCTATACATTTCAGGTTTTGACATCTGTCCTTCTAAACACTCTTAATGCAAGTGTTGCTTTGAAGTGTCATCCTATGACAGGGCCTGAGAGAGATATAATGCACCTGTAACTTATTATGGCATAAGGGAAACAAAATGACACCATGAACGCTAAGAATCTCAGACAGACATGGCTATTTCTACATTGTTAAACAGGGTAGAAGCTTTATTCCTCCTACATAGGTTCAACTCCAGTTGCCTGGTACAGTATGTCACAACCCAATTAAATTGTGCCCATGCCACTGAGCAAGAGATACCATTCAAATCATCTTCATTTTGACGATTAAGGGTTAAAAGACATCCCTGCCAAAAATTCCTTGAAACAAAACGCGGCCGGAGTACTATAGATAATTGGTCAGCTGAAATAAAAAGCGAGGGGAAACTATATATAATTGGCCAAAAATAAGCGTAAGCTCCTCACACGTAGCACACACGTAACAGGTAGAGAAACCTAACCCACTACCTTGTAACTTGAGGAGACAAAGAGCTGCCACCTGCCAAAAATTAAAGATTCCATATAACGGTTCACGATTGGGTATCTCTGTCAAACACCTCTGCCTAAAATAGTTTAACGGTTTCTGCCCAAGGCGGAGAACTCTGGGGATTTCTAAGGAGACACCTGTGCTCGTCCCCAGAGAGTTGGGAACTTGATCAATTCCCAATCAATCATCCCCGTCATCGTAAAATATTGACGTAGAAAAGTCTTGCAAGCCCGACCGTTCGTTCCGGCGCCACGTCCGTCATTACTTTGCTATAACCTGAATGCATGCACTCAACTCTGTAACCGAAGCTATATGCGTGTACTCAACTCTGTAACCGAAGCTGTAACGGAACAAAGGCTCGCCTACGTCGTCATCACTATCTAGGCGACTTAAGTAAACAAACTCCTGTAACCTACATGTGTCTGTGCCTTGTTAATTCCACTCCATCCATCACTACCCGCCTGCCGAGTTCTAAATCTAAACACTCCGGTGTGAGTCAGACGGCTGCCGGCGGCTGCTCTGATTCACGACACAGTAAAATGGTCCATGGTCAAGTTCTTTCTTTCTAAGTTTCATAGCACCACCCACACTAGCACATTCTCCCAGTCTCCTCTTAGAACAGGAAGAGGGGCTCCAAGAAAAGTAGGCTTCCTTAAGCAGCTTCTCTTTAGAAAGTCTAGCAGACTTTGCTTCAGTTGCTGAAGAACTGGAAGAACAGAGCTAGAAACCGGTAGAACAGAACTATAAAACAACATTTTAGTGCTGCAAAAATCTGAGTTTTTGCAAATATTTTTCATCCAAAATTAGGAGGAAAAGCTAAAATCTGATTTGTGTTTGTATGATGGAAATCCTACAATACCTCACTCCAGAGTGACTGAAATGAATTCCCTAGTTACCTATGTGATCAGCTGCACAAAGTTCTGACAACTGCTACCAAATGCATTGCTGCCCATCTACCAACAGCATCAGTAAGCAGGCAGGATACCATGCAGATTTCTGATCCTAGATGGGTTTCTGTTATTCAGAAATTCATTGAAATTGACATTTCTGTTAAATGTTTTGCTTTGAAAATGCTGCAAAATCAGAGGAAAACTGCAGTTACATAGAACTTTTCCAGCCAATTTGTATGACTAGGACTTTGCTTTAGCTAGCATACTAAACCTATGTGAAACTAGCCAGTCGTAACAACTGCTAGCAAAAGGGCTCTTCTGGTTCTTTAAATGTACAAAGTCTCTGATAGTGAATAGAGCAAAACAATTTTCAAAACAATCTACCAGTAGCAACAAGGCTGGATAAAGCCTCATGTGCAGTGGATGGAGGAATGTTGCAGTAGACTAATCAAAAGACACTGGTCAATCACAGAGTGAGGAAGTCAGGGTTGAACATTGGAGGATATTAGACCATAAAAAGTGAATGAAGAATGGCTTGGCTGTTGCCTAGATAAATAAGGGCTTTGCACACTATTTAGAAAGTGACAAATTTGTGATTGAAATACACAGGAAAAACAGCATGCAAAACAAGAAATAGCGATTCATAGATTGTAAGGCCGGAAGGGAGCTTGGAAGATCATCGGGTCCAGCTCCCTGCACCAAGCAGTAAAGATAACTGGGAGTCAGGTGACCCCAGCAAGGTGAATGTCTAGTCTCCTCTTGAAGATTTCCAGGGTAGGTGGTTGCACCACATCTGGAGGGAGCTTATTCCACAGTCTGGACCCCCTGACTGTGAAGAAGTTTTTCCTAATGTTGAGCCTGAATCTATCTTCCAGGAGTTTGTGGCCATTACTTCTGGTTTTCCCCTTGGGTGCCCTGGTCAACAGTTGCTCACTGAGCCCTTCATTTACCCTCTTAGTGTAGCAGTAAGCTACTATCAGGTCCCCTCTCAACCTTCTTTTTATAAGGCTGAAGAGTCCCAGATCCCTTAGCCTTTCCTCGTATGGCTTGCCTTTTAAGACTCTGATCATAGGGGCTGCTCCTTTTTGGACTCTTTCAAGCTTGTCCATGTCCTTGTTGAAGTGTGGTGCCCAGAACTGGACACAGTACTCTAGCTGTGGTCTCACCAGTGCTGAATAGAGCAGAAGAATCACCTTCTTCATTTTGCTGGAAATGCATTGATTGATGCATGCCAGAGTATTATTTGCCCTACTGGCTACAGCATCACACTGCCGGCTCATATTCATACTGTGGTCTGTTATTACCCCCAGGTCCCTTTCATTCATGGTGCTAGTCAGTTTGGTGCCACCACGCCTGTAGGTGTGTTGGGGGTTGCTTGTCCTGAGGTGGAGTACTTTACATTTCTCAACATTTAATTTTATCAGGTTCTGATCTGCCCAACTTGCAAGCCTGTTTAGGTCCACCTGTATCTGTAGCCTATCTTCAAGCATTACCACGTTGCCCCATAACTTGGTGTTGTCCACGAACTTGGCCAGTGAGCTCTTCACCCCTACATCTAAATCGTTACTAAAGATGTTGAAATATACTGGACTGAGCACTGACCCCTGCGGGACATCACTGGCCACTTCTCACCCAGATGGGACAGATCCGTTCACTATGACTGTCTGGGTCATATTTGGCAGCCAGTTTCTCACCCACCTGACTGTCTCAAAGTTAAGCCCACAATCCTCCAATTTTGTTACGAGGTCATTGTGGGATACTAGATCAAAGGCCTTTTAGAAGTCAAGGTATACAATGTCAACCTGTTCTCTCATGTCCAGGTGATGAGTTACCTGTCCATAGAAGGAGATGAGGTTGGTAAGGCAAGACCTGCCTGTGACAAAGCCATGCTGGCTGTCATTCAGAGTCTTACTTTCTCTAAGCTTATCGCAGATAGACTCCTTGATGAACTTGTCTAGGATTTTCCCTAGGATGGAAGTTAGGCCTATAGTTACCCGGGTTCTCCCTCATGCCCTTCTTGTGGATGGGAACAACATTGGTCCTCTTCCAGTCCTCAGGGACTTCTCTAGAGTGCCACAAGTTGTGGAAGAGTTTTGCCAGGTGTTCCACAATGACTTTGGCCAGATCCATCAGCACTCTTGGATGAAGATCATCCAGTCCCGCAGACTTGTATACATCTAATTTTTTTAATTGGTTATTTACCAATTCTACGGCGATACTAGGAAGGCAATTATTCCTACCGTGCTCATCCTATACTCTACCTGTGGGGTGTGGTTTTCCCCTTGGTCCAGTGAAAGACTGAGGCAAAGTAGTCATGCAGGAGTTCAGTTTTCTTATGAGTACTGGTAACCAGCTTTCCTGAGCAATGGTCCGATGCTCCCATTTGTTTTCCTCATGTTCCCTATGTACCTAAAGAAGGACCACTTGCTGTCCTTGATTCCTGTTGCTAATCTAAGTTTGGTTGCTGCTTTAGCCTGTCTTATCTGTTCCCTGAAAATGCGGGCCATTGTGGAATAGTCCTCCTTGGGACCTGGCCCAAGCTTCCATTATTTATAAGCCTCTTTCTTCTTTCTTAAAAGTACTGTAATTTCCCTGTTTAGCCAAGAGGGCTTTCTAGCCCTTCTGTTACCTTTTCTCTGCATGGGAATGGACTACCTTTGTGCTTCAAGGATTGTGTCTTTAAGGAACAACCACTCTTCGTGCACACTTTTTGCCTTCACTCCCTGGTCCCACAGCACTTGCCCTACTAGTGACCTAAGCTTGTTGAAATTCACATTTTTAAAGTCCAAGACTTCAATCCTGCTATCCAATTTGTCTTCTTTATGTCGGACAGTGACCATGATGGTTTCATAGTCACAGTTGCCCAGGCTTTCCTCTATATTTAAGTCAGTCACAAGGTGTAAGCAGGGTGTAGCCCTCTATATGTAGGCTCCAATCATGTGAGGAGTCCCATCAGGTATCCGTAATCCCTACTAGATCATGATGCACACTGGAGAGTAGGAGGGCTAGCTCCACTTCCTTGTTCTCCATGTTCCTGGCATTAGTATATAGGCAACTGAGCCCTCTTTGTCTTCCTGTCCTGCTGATGGCGAATAATTCCCTCAGCTCCTGCAAAAGTGGCTCTCCCACTGTCCCTATCTACAGGGCTTACTTGTATGTTGGTCCCTGGACATGTTTGAATTTGTGTATCCCCATCCCCCAGCAATCTTAGTTTAAAGCCCTGTCAAGAAGATTGGCCATCCTGGCCATGAACAAGAACTTACCTTTCCTCATGAGGTGTATGCCATCCCTTCCAAGGAGTCCTCTCTTCCTGAAGTGTATGCCGTGGTCAAGGAATCCAAAGCCTTCTCATTGGCATCAGCATCAGAGTTGCCAGTTCACTTCCTAGATGCATCCTTGCCTTCTGGGACCGCAGCCTGAAACAGGGAGCACAGAATAAAAGACTATCTGGGCCCCCAACCCCTTGAGCCCAGCCCCCAGAGCCCTGTTGTCACTCATGACCTGGTCTGGATTACTCCTGGCCATGTCATTAGTTCCCACATGGATGAGGAGCATGGGGTAGTAGTCGGAGGGCCGGACAAGCCTGGGGATCCTCTCTGCTACATCTCAGATGTGAGCCCCTGGGAGGCAGTAGACCTTATGGGCTAAGGGTCTGGACAGCAGATGGGTCCCTCAGTGACCTGCAGGAGGGAGTCCCCCCCGCCCCCACCACCTTGCGCCTCCTCTTGGGGGTAGCAGTAAGCTGCTTACCTTCCTCCTCTTCTGGGGTCACCACTGGAACCTCTTCATGTGTGGGAGGAGCCGCCCTGGCCCTGCATTTCCTGGAGCTTGAGGTGACTGTCTTCCAGGTCGTGCCAGATGGGTCTTCTTGGTTAGCCATCACATTGGCCACCATCTCTGTCTCTTTCTCTTCTTCTTTCTTCTGGAGAGGGGTCTGGCAGTAGCTATCAATGAAGTCTTTGCTGGCACTGATGGTGTGTAGCTGACCTATCTCCTCCTTGAGCTCCTGCACCCAGCCATCCAGGGACTCCACCAGGGAGCACACCCTACAAGAGATGAACTCCAATGATGAAACACATTGAAAGAAACATGGAATATAAGAAAATTATGCTGGGGTTATGACACTTGTGATAATGATGCACAAAATTAAGAGGTAAGGATGAGAAATAATCAGTTTATTCAAAATAAAGTGGAAGATGACATCAAATCCTTCTGTAATGTACACAGGATGTTGATATCAGGAAGAAAAGATAGTAACTGTTGGCCTAGAATTGCATTGTACCAAAGTCAAAGGCACACTGGGCTTTTACGTAATTTAATCTTCTTATATATTGAAGGTGAAATTCAGGAGTCACAGCAGTACAAGGGTATGTGCTGACTCCAGCAATGCCCAAGGAAGAAATTGACACATTTTTAATGGTCTATAGAAAGCAATAAAAGTTTCAAGACAAGTTGTATTATTGGAGACAGATCATTTTAATGTGAAAGAAGGATCAAACTGAAAACGCCAGGCTGGAGCAATAGGTAGTTTTTTTTTGTAGAAGAACATAAAAGCTACTAACTATCTGCCTATATAACAACTGCTTCTGAGTAAGGAACTTGTTGGTTCAGAGCTGCGCAGCACAGTAAAGTAGCCTTCCAGGAGCTCTGTGTTGCCAGCACCTGAGCTACCTCGTTTAAAGATAGTTTGGGTATCTTTGCCCTTCACTGCAGTCTATGGTGTGGATATATCCCAAGTAATGAGTACAATAGATTGACCAGAGGGATAAAATAGAAGACAAAGTGTGAGAGAGAAACAGATGAATAGAGAAACATCATAAGGAAGCATAAAACCTCACAAAGGGAAATGTGACACATGGGTTGTGTCACAAGATCAAAGTCGGGAGTGGGATATTTAAGTTGAAGATGTTTGTGAGGAAAGAGAAGTACCGGCAACACTTAAGAAGGAGCACGCAAAGGAAAAGCAATGGATAACTATCTTGAAGGGCTGTACAACATGCAGAAACAATAAATGAAGCAGTGTTAGAGA
>NW_005841861.1:3440552-3453130 GCF_000455745.1 Alligator sinensis | reverse complement strand
AGAGTGAGAGAGCATATATTGGTATTCTTAGAAGCAGTAGTAAAGATCTTGACTGGAAGTGTGATAAAGAAAAAGGCATAGGGAAGTGGCTAAAGAGCCACTGCAAGCAGGCAAAGAACGTATGGCAAAGGTGATAAACAAGGTACTCTATAACATTTGCAAACAAGAGCAAGTACCCAGCAAATGGGGGAAAGCAATGATTGTACATACCTGTAAAAAAAAAAGACAAGAGAGATTGCAACAATCATGAAGAAATTAGCTTACTGAACGTGCTAGGAAAGGCATTTACCAAGAGTTTTCAGAGGCGGAGCAAGTAGACAAAGGAATTGGCTGAATTTAGACCAGGGAATAGTACAATAGATCATTTATTTTTGATAAGACAGAACTTGAACAATATCACAGAACTCAGCCAAACCCACTATATAATTTCATGGACTTTAAACAGGTTTTTAATACCACCTGATAAAAGGTAGTGTGGCAACCCCAGGAAGCTGAGAAAAAAACGCATTTACAGTAAATCACAGAGGGCTGAGAGAGAGGCAATAAGTTGACAGTGATTCTAGAAAACCATACAAGGGAGACAGTAATGTATATTATTGAGAGAGTTGTTCAGTTTAGTACTGAAAACAATAATTGCTTTAGCACTGCAAGATGACATGAGAGGAGCCATGTTATACAGGGAGACAATGAACAACCTTTGATTCACAGATGATACTGACCTTTTAGCACTGATCAGTGGAAATATACAAGGGTGGACCAGAAAAGGGAAACACTGAGAATGATTATTAACATGAAAAAGAGGAAAGTTTATAGCAAGCAGAAGCCTTAAAGATCAATGTAGGAGACAAAAATCCCACAAATTAATAGAAAAATTCATGTCTTTTAAAGGACTTGTTTGGAAAAGTGGGAACTGTTTAGATGGCATAAAGAAAGGGTAACCAATCTAGTAGCTAGATCATATTATATAAGGAAGCCTTCAAAATCTAGAAGGCTAAGGACTTTTCAATAGAAAGGAAAACCAACCTATGAGAAACTGTTGTGTTGGAATTCTGAATGAGGAAAACCAATGAACAAAGACTGGCTGAGGGGAATACTGAGAGTATCACGAAAAAAGAATTGTCAGGGGAACTGCTAGGACAAGAAATGGTGTTACTGAAGTTTCAAGAAAGACAGCTGTAATTACTTGGACATGTGTCAAGAAATGACATGGAAAAGATACCTTATACTGCTACACACAGAGAATACAAGGAATGGAAAAAAAAGAGAAGAATCAAGGCTGTGTTGGATAGATGCGATGAAGAATGATGTGGAACAAAAAGGTTTAAAAATGAACAAAGCCATAAAACTGGTACAAGACAGAAAGCAGTAACAAGACTTTATTCATGCTCATCTTTGATGCTGAGACAGGAAGAAAAAGATACACAGGTAGGATCGGATAAAAACACTGCTATGCTCACAAGTCAAGAACATTTTTGTTTGGTAAGACCCCAAGACCCCAAATATATATTGTTTATGCCCCAGTAAACATTTTTACTAAGATCCATAATTCTGCTGATTTATTACATTTTTTTGCCTACAAGAATGTATAAAGAACAAACAGAAAATGGAAGAGGATAAGAAATTGATCATAGTGGACAAAGTTCACCTCCAGCATCTCTATACCATTCAGTGATTTCCCTAGTGGTCTTTAAGTTCACTCTGGGTGGCATGCTTTATGGTTAGGGCCTTCTGCTGGAGGTCAGATTTTTAATTTCATATCACAACTCAATTCAATGTTCAGTTTGGCTACTCTGCCATGTAAACTTCTGCTAAGAACACTATATGTTGTTACTATTAAAAAATATGTTGCTTGTGGATATATAAGGCATGGAATTCCTCTATAAATGTCTCTGTAGCTTGAGGTGTTGAAAATGTGGCCCAGTTTGTCAAAAACACAGCTGCTTTCCCCAGGGTTTCAGAATGCTCATAACAAATAGATTTTTTATGAACTTGTGAGAACACCCTGAGGAAAACAGCTGCGTTATTATAGAAGCCATGAAATCTCAGATGAGTTTGAACTATTGTATTTTAAATTAGTGCTATTTTCAGGCCTTTTTAAAAATCATTTCATTATTTTATTTTATTTTGTTTTGTATAAATATGTTACAGAGGAACATATGATAGCAATTATTTACGATCTGGGCTGTGACTAAAATACTAACATTTGAAGGTTCTGATTCTTGCTGTCAAGAGCTAAGCTTCACCTGTTCATATGGATCCATAATCAATATGGATTGATAAATAAATAATGAAACAGAAGTAGGCTGGGCTGTTAGGTACAACCCTTCTTCCAGCTATTCAGCCTATAGTAATCAGACAGGGCATGGACAGATACATAAAGGTTGTGTAGTTGGTAGAATTGCTCTTCAATTGATCCGAAGTTTCAGGTGGCTTCCCAATGCTTTAAACCACCTTTCCATCTCTAAATGTGCCAACCTGAAAGAATCTATGTTGTGCCATATCCCATAATCCCTCAGCCCACCTGTGGCTCACAGCATAGCCTATGGAATGAAAGGGCAAGAAAAAATATGCTTTCATGCTTCCCACAGCTATTTGTTCCAAACAGCCATTTCTGCTGTCAGTCGACCTCTCTGCATCCCAGAATACATCTGGATCTTATCCATGGGACAGAATGAACCTTGAAAAATATACATTGTCAAGCATTTCCCCCAACCCCTCACTCTTCTTGGTCTGCCTCTCCGAATTACAGCACTTTTACGGCAGGAACGGGAAAGTCAGGTCTCTGGTACTGTTGGCTGTGGTTGATAAAATGGAGTACTAAGAGTTGAGATTGGAAGTCCTGCTTCTGTAGCTGTACCTTGACTTTCTGTGTGTCCTTGACAGTCTTCCACTTCTGCTGAGCTTGGTAAAGCCATTTGTAAAATGAATAAAAAATGTTTAATCATTTCATAAGGGAATTTAAACCTCATTTTGTGAGTCATTAAGTACCCTCCAGTCAGCAGAACAAGAAGAGTTCCGAAATTTTTGCATCAGATTCAGTTACATGATCTTGAGGCTGTAATGGTTCGAAAAAAGATTATTCAGCGGAGTAAGGTGTGGGGTATTTAGGTAGCATTGTGGATGTTTGGTCCCAGTGTTTGTGAAGTACTTTCAGATTCTTGGGTTAAAATTGCTACAGAAGTCCAGAACATTTTATATGATGAAGATTATAACCTTTAGGTTTTTAAAGGTATGTTGAATTTGGCAGGTAGCATATTACCCAACAAAGATTATGCCTCTGTCTGTAAATCTGCAGATTCTTTGTGGGCACCAGGCAAAGGATGATGAAGGACAGTGAAATCATGTCTTCCTAAACAGGTCTTAAAACATCTCTGACAGGAGCGTGATACAGTAATTACACGATACCTACAATATTCATCATTTTATTTATTTACAGCCTTTTAATTATTTTTTAGCCAGAATTAAATGGCCTGAGGTCTTTCTTCAGTGGCAGATATGATACTATTTAAGCACAACTACCCTCAGTTTGGCCATTAAAAGTGAGCCAGCAGTAAATCAACTTGCAGTGTTATGAAGTATGGCATCATATAGGCCTGCTATGCTGAGGTGTTAATTTTATCAGTTTGATTCTGGATCTTGGCTCTGACTAGCATGTATTTGGCAGGTTACCTCTTACAGCTACTTCCAGGTGAAAGTTCCATAACCTAAACTAATCCAGTAATTTATTATAATTCACAAGTTGACAGTCTTTTCCTTTTGTAATAAGCTCTACACCTGGCTGTACATCCTTTTGTTAAATGCGGGTGGGTATACCATATTTCCAATAGATATTTCTTGTATCATTGCCTGAAAGCAGGACTTTCTGGGGACAGGTCCTCAGAGAGAGGAATATTTTAACAGAGGAAGTTTTTCTTTTCAGTCTTGGCAAGGTATAGATAAAAGGACAAAACTCAATCCCCTAGCAGTGCTCAGCTATCTAAAGCTAATTTCAACTCTACAAACTGTTATTGTTTATTACATTTCTGATCACAACTCCATTCCACTAAGCAATATCTATATTATATACACATGAAAAGGCAATTTCTTTTCCAAAGAGGCAATTTAAGTAGACAACACGGGACAGCACAGGAGAATAAACAGAAGCCCAAATTAGTAAAGTAATTTAGCCGAAGTCAAGTCAGTAACAGAGCCAGAACTAGCACCCAAAGGTGAGATTCAGGTTCTAAAAGGGGCAAGATAGAATCCACCCCCTAGGTAAAATGTGTATAAGTCATCAGCCGCAGAATCCTGAGTAGCTCTGAGAATTGGAGAGACCAGTGTAAATTATATACTTTGGTCATATAATTTACCTGATGGGCTGTGCTGTGTTTTTACTCCTCCAGCTACTTGGCTGTTTCAGCCCCACTCCCAGTAAAATCTGCATGCAACAGGAGAACAGAAATGTAGAGCTGGAAGGGATCTCATGGATCAGGTAAGCCAATCCTAGGCATATGCAGAATTTGCTATTCTTATATCTAGACTGCCTCCTCTTGACACCTTCTAGTGACATTGATTCCACAACTTCCTGAGGCATCTTGTTCCATTGTCATACTGTTCTTAAAGTTGGGAAGCTTTTCCTCACCTTCTCCTGCTCCCATCTCCCCCCAAATTTGAAATCTAAATCTTCTTGGCAGTATATTAAACCCATTGTCACATATTCTATCATTTGCTAGCAAGGAAGAACAGTGATTCTCTTTCTTTTTCATGGCAGCCTTTTAAGGCCAGGTACAGACATTACACTTTTACCAGTATAAATTATTGGAAACTGGTCTATACTGATAACAGAACAGAAGTTTGGCGCACGTAGACTGGTTTAAAAATGGTGGAACCCGATTCCACCAAAGAGTGAATGTGTGTTTTCACTACTGATCTAAACTACTCTGCTTACAGAAAACATCATAACTTAGATCAGTTCTGCCTTGGGCTTTTTGAATGCCTGTACCTAGCCTGAGTGTCTGAAATGCTATCATGTCCCCATCTTAACCTACATTTCTCCAAACTAAACATACCTAATTCTTTCCTATGAGAACTGTTGAAGAATGCTTCAAATTGGAAAGCTTGTTTAAGTCAATCCTAAACATGTAGTTAGTCCAATAAAGATATTATCCACAAAAATTCCTACCTCTTGCCTAGTTCCTTTAGTCTTTCCTCACACTGCTTACTTTCCAACCTTTTTATAACCTTTGTTGCTTGTCTCAGGATTCTTTTCAGTGTCTCTATGTCCTTTTGAAAAATGCAATACCAAAACCTGGATGCAGTCCTCCTCAAAGAACAGGTGTACCACTGTCTTCACTGACTCTTTGGGAATCATTCCCTAAGATGGATCTGGACTTTTAGGATCATTTTCTACATCTACATTGTAGAGGTCTGAGGATGTTACCTCAGGTCTTCTCTGGTAATAGCGCTTATCAAATCATACAACCTTTTTAATTCTACTGCTTGCTAGTAAGAGGATAAAAGATGATCAGAAATGGCTTTTTAAAAAGTAATCTATAGGAGATTACCCTCAGGAGGTTTTATTTATTATGTCCATATGTAACCAGATACTTTGAGGTGGCAACAATGGCAGAATTTTGGTCAAAATTCTAACAGAATTGGGTTTGTATGTTTATTTTCAATCTTTATTTCAAGCCATCTCATTTGGCTAAAAGTGTGTTTAAACAAGAGCAAAAAACTCTTAAGAAGTACAAGTACAAAGTAAGCAGCAGCATATGGGCTAATAAAATTAAGTAGCATGTGTGTGAAAAAAAGACCTGCCTAGTTGTAGCTTACCATGTTCGTGTGATAGGATAACCAGTAGGTTGGAGTCTAAGAACAAAGGAAAGCTATAAAATAGGAAAAATCTTCCTTTATTGGTATGATATGTGGCCTGCTGGAATGTCCTGTAAGTAGAACAGCAGCACTTCCTGCTATGCCTGCAAGAATCCACCAAGGTCCAAATCCCGCAAAGGATTTAAGTCCTGTTGAAATCACCAACAGATTCCCTTCTCTCCATTCAAATCCCTCTCTAAACCCCCCTTTTTTCCTGCAAATATCATTAGCAATAAATATCTTAAGTCAGATAGATGATTAAATAAATCTGTAAAGCTGGACTTTTACCCTGGAAGGTAATGCATCGGGTCCTTGACTGGGATAAATCAATGAAGCTCCACTGAGTTCTTTTGCCAGGATTCCTGCTAGAAAGGTTATTCTTATGCTAATTCTGACCAGAACCAGAGAAAACATGCCAGAAGCATCCTAAGAGAGCCTGTTTTCTAAAGATTTTCAGCTCTCCAGGCCAAAGAAGCCAAAAGGATCAAACAGCCCAGGATTAGAGGAGCCCTTTGAGCATATGTTGGCTACCACCCAATATCAGGTCCAGCCTATTTTTGGTAAAATACTTTAGCTAATTTCATTACAATGATAATAGTATTACTGCCTGTTATTGCATTTTTAGCCTTTGATGTCAGATTCTTTAGAAACATTAAGATCTTTCAGCTCCAGTACTATAAGTAGTGGAGGTGATGAGCAGGGTACTCACTCTGGGTGCCGACTTAGAGGTGGCGCCACCCTGGGACTCTCTGCTATGCAGATGAAGCCCTACACCTTGTAGCTACAGAAGGCAGGCAGCTCTGTGCTCTGTAGTTCAGAGGGGAGGGGAGTGCAGAATGGCACCCCCATGATTTTTGCTATGGGAAGTGCAGCTCCACTCCCCATCCTCCCTAGATAATGGTATTAGATGAGAACAGAGTACTGGGGCCCATGCCACAGGGGGGTCTGCAGTCCTCACCTCTGCCTACCTCCCTGCTCTCCAGGAGTCAGCACCCTGCTCAGGATGCTGCAGGAATTCACTAGGCATCTGTCCAGCTGCCATGCATCATAGGTATAATGCAGATTATACTGTACTGTACTCATTTTGAAGCCAGTTAAATTGAGACACAGAGAGGTTAAGTGAGTTATGCAAGGTCACATAAAGCATTGCTTGGACACTAGGCAACAGCTGGTAATCTGGGAAAAGAGCTTTTAAACACAGGATGTAAATACAAGCATGAGAATTCTGCCAGAAGAGCACTGAGTAAAAGAATGATGAAGTGTTAATGGCTATACTTTGATGTGACTTAAGATCAAGTTAAATCGGTTTATGAAGTAAACAAGATGATTTTTGTGTGTGTAGTATAGTGGATGGAAAGGCCTTTTCTTGTCCCATTCAATAAAATAAGAAGAAAGTAAATAAATAGTAAGTAAATGAACGATCTTCAACTGAGGCATTTCTGTTAAGGTGTGGAGGTCCACTGTTTAGATGATACCAGGCAGAATATCATTATCTTGTACTGCACTTTTGAAAAGAAATAGCCTTTAATCCCCACAACACAGTTTTATGTGAAGGGTATAAAGAAGGCACAGCCATGTCTCATAATTTTGGAAGCAGTACTGGCACTCCCACATCTGGACTTGGGGTCTGTCACCTTATGGTAGTCTTCTTCCTTGAAACATTGGGTGGAGAGGAGTCCATGTAGAAACAACAGTTTGGTTCTTCATTCTTAATTCTGAATCACCTCATATGCTGTTACTATGGATCCAGTCTGCAGAGCCTTATCATTTGGCCCCTGGTATTGCATATGGGTCTCTGAGCTGACTCACATGCAGTATGTAGAGAGCACTGGATGGCCCCACCATGCAGGAGGCACCCGCTCCAGCTCACCTTCCACAGTGGCAGAGGGGCCACCACATGAACCACAACCACCACATGAACCACAGCATAACTACATGACATGGCCATTTAACAATGTAGACATCCTGTCACCTGAGCTCTAAAGAAAATAAGGAACATCCTTGGAAAGAGCCAGTAAACTCATTTAGTAACAATGCAGCCCATGATAATAGATGTGAAAGTGCTTGTGCTGCTGCTGCTAAATTTTGCAACTTGCATTTATACAAGGCCTTGAATAGTCGATGGAAATTGACAGTCCCTACATTCTAGATATTGATTAAGCATACCACTCTTTTATTTTATTCTATTTTTTCATTCCTGCTATTTAATATCATACCATTTGACTAAAACCCAAATGGTAGATGTTTCAGGACTGGTGCCTATCCTTCCCAGCAGGTGCTATACAAACAGAACTACAAGATGCATAACACTGATGGAAGTATCATGAATTTTTAAGATCTGTTACATCTTTGTATCCTAGCTGGGTTTTGAAATACAGCACCTCTTTCTCCCCTCACTTGCCCAATCTCTTGCTACTAATTATGTTTTGATCTATTTAAGATCAACCTGGTGGCCTTCTATGACCAGGTCACAAAATCCTTAGACGCAGGGGTAGCAGTGGACATAGTCTTTCTGGACTTCAGGAAGGCCTTCAACACTTTCTCTCACCCCATTCTCATTAAAAACTAGGGGACTGTGGCATCAACACCTACACAGTCAAATGGGTTGCTAACTGGCTGGAGGGCTGCACCCAGAGACTGGTGGTGGATGGGTCATTTTCAACCTGGAGGGATGTGGGCAGTGAGGTCCCCCAGGGCTCAGTCCTCAGAACCGCACTGTTCAACATCTTCATCAGTGACTTGGACGAGGGGGTAAAAAGCACCCTATTCAAATTTGCTGATGACACTAAGATGTGGGGAGATGTGGGCATGCTAGAAGAGAGGAATAGGCTGCAATTGGACCTAGACAGGTTACAGGGGTGGGCAGATGAGAACAGGATGAGTTTCAACACTGACAAGTACATAGTGCTGCACCTGGGGAGGAAGAACCAGCAGCATACCTACAGGCTGGGGAACTCCCTTCTCGTCAGTGCAGAGGCAGAAAAGGATCTTGGAATCATTATTGATGCCAAAATGAACATGAGCCAACAGTGTGGGGATGCGGTCAAGAAGGCCAACCACACCTTGTTATGCATCCACAGATGCATCTCGAGCAGGTCCAAGGAGGTGATCCTCCCCTCTATGCGGCACTGGTCAGGCCGCAGTTGGAGTATTGCATCCAGTTCTGGGCGCCGCACTTCAGGACGGATGTGGACAGCATTGAGAGGGTTCAGAGGAGGGCCTCCCACATGATCAGGGGGCAGCAGGGCAGGCCCTACGAGGAGAGGCTAAGGGACCTGAGCCTGTTCAGCCTCCACAAGAGAAGGGTGAGGGGGGATTTAGTAGCCATTTACAAACTGGTCAGAGGGGACCAGCAGGCATTGGGGGAGTCCCTGTTCCCCTGAGCACTACCAGGAGTGACTAGAAATAATGGTCACAAGCTGGCAGAGGGTAGATTCAGACTAGACATCAGGAGGTGCTACTTCACAGTCAGGGCGGCTAGAATCTGGAACCAACTTCCAAGCGAAGTGGTGCTGGCCCCCCCTACCCTGGGGGTCTTTAAGAGGAGGTTAGACGAACACCTTGCTGGGGTCGTTTGACCCAGTACTCTTTCCTGCCCATGGCAGGGGGCTGGAATTGGTGATCTGCTCAGGTTCCTTTCAACCCTACCAGCTATGAAACTAGGAAACTATAAGGTAATGCTCTTTGAAGCTCCAGTCATTATAGTGACATTACCACTGCCTCTAAAGGTTTGCCAGTATTCATAAGATTGGTGAAAAATTCTAGAGTAATTAAAAAGGAGTGAGTTAAGATTTTGACCTGAGTTAAGACTTGTAGATTTATCTCTTGTAGTTAGAGTTCAAGTTGGGCATTCGAATCCTGTTCATCACCATTAATTATTATACTAAATGTGCAATCCAACTCTTAAAAACATTTTTGGGAGTGGGCACCAGCTAAAGCCTTTCTTATTGTAAGACATTTACCCCAAAATTTCTAGCTCTCTCATCACATGCCGTGCTTTCATAGTCAAAATGGTGCTTTATTATCTCATATGTATCATTAACAATAAAGGCCATGTGTAGACAAAACGAGAAGTGTGCGTGCACAACACTTTAAAGTGGGCTAAATGCTTTTGGACCGCTTTAATAGTGTTGGTGTTTGCATGCCTCAGTGGCATATTGTGCATTAATTCCAGCCAGCTAGAGTCCAGACTATACCACTTGTGCAGGATGCTGTCCTCACTTACACTTCTACCATGTCACACATACAAAAACTTAACTGACTTTATAGGTTGCATGGTAGAAAAACCTAAACCTATAAGCATTTGGGGGAAAATACTGAATTTGTAAATTAAACTATACCATTGGCTGTTACAAACCCATGTACCTTACTGTGGTCAGTAGTTTGCCTGGAGTTTCTAGGATGGCTGCCCTAATTTTTAAAAGTACTTAGACACCTAAGTCACATTAACAAACACATGACCAAATACAAATCCACTGCTGCAGAGAGCCTCAAAAAAAAGGCCAATTGGGTGAAAATCTGATAAAGTTGTTTCAAAACAGAGCATCTTCTATTCTGTCTGCCTGCCTGCCAACCTATTGCTGTTTTGGAAGGGGGGAAAGGGAGCCAAGGGAGTTCAGTCAGGCAGGGGGGTTTCATTCACAACTGGAGGGTGGAGTGGGTGTATTGGAGCCTCCCTGAGGTGGGGGGACTCCAGTTCAACCACCCCAGCCTCCAGCACTGGCTGGGGAACCCTTATAATGAGCTTCCTTCACTCCCTTTCCCATCTCCCATTCTGAAAACTTTGCAGTTCGCAGGGAGGAGGAACAATTCCTAGGAAAAACCAGCTATAGCCTTGCAGCCATCAGCTAGATTCCCCTCTCCCATGGAACCAACAGTGAACGTCTCTTTGCTCTGGGGGACTGTTGTAACTCAGACCATTTCCTGCAAAGAGTTCAGTTACAATGGGGAGCTGCACTTCTGTCTCCTCCCTTAGGTACAGAGGGGTGCTCAATCCTGTACCACTCCTGGAATTAAAGGATTTGTGCAGTTCCCTAACACCTGACCTATGCATTGCTTCTATGTTGGGATTCCATGGCATAATCACTGCATCGGCTGAATGGGGCTGAATATCAGTTATGAATGCTCTCCTTTTTACCATTGAAGCTCACTGAAATAATTTTAATTTGCTTCTTTTTTTTTTGCTGTATTTTATGCATTCCACAGGATTGTCATGTATACAATGCAGCAAAAAAGGAGCTAATAAAAAAGTAATACTTACTAAGTGCAATTAACATACAAACAGATGTACCTTCAAGCAGTTTAGCACATGTGAGGTGCCTTCCTGGTATTGAAAAGTTGTTCCTTTTCAGGCAAGGGTTAAGGCCTAACACATACTAACATTAATAGGTCACTACATTCCAAGTGAACTTATGACACAACTCCAGTGTGTACTGCGAGTGGGTGGGTGGGCAAATGCACAGATAGAGCCATTATTTACAGCCTGTTCATCCTCTACACTCCTTCCATGCTCCTGGAGCTGGCAGAAGGGGCCACAGGTGTGGTCACTAGCATGTGAGAACCTACAGAAGCCGCTTCAGTAGCAGAGGTACAGACTGAGGTACAGACCAGGGCTCAGGACAGGCAAACAGTGGAAGAAGCAAGGCACAGTGGGGTAAAGTTCTGCCCTAATGCCTCATATAGCTCACGGATTCTTACCCTTTTTTTAGCCTCAAGGTCCCACTCCATATCTTTTCTGAATTTAGATCTGATCTCAGTGATTTTCAACTGCGGTGCCACAAAATTCATATGTTAGAGTGTGGGGCCTTGAGGCTAAAAGTTATGGATGGGTGCCTTGAAAACTACTGGCATAGAGACTAACCCTTTGCTTAGAGAAAGATGTATTTAGTGCCATTTTTGTTTTAGCAGTGAATCTTAGTTCTGGTATGATTTCCTCTGGCAGGAGGATGCAATGCAATATGTTTTAAAAAAGAGATGTAGATGTAGATGTAGATGTAGATGTATCTATTTCAAGGCATGTGCGTGTGTGTGCACGTGTGTGTGTAAGTTTGGGAAACACTGTCTTAAATTGTAGCAAAACCCCCAGTTTTTCTTTTATTGCATTCACTCCCCTTCCCCAACCATTTCTGTCTTTTTCTCTCTCTCTCTGTTCCCTATAGATAAGTATAAGTAAGCTAAGATGTAGGATAAGCTTTAAACATTTTTATTTTGGTGGCAAGTTTTTGGTTTTGGATATCTACTGTCTTATATTTATTATTATTAAGTTTGTATTGATTTTTACTGTTGTATATTGTATTATTATCATTTTTGTATTGATTTTTATTGTTTCATATGGATATTCTATGGTTTGAGCTATGTTTTTAAGTGAACCAAAGTCATGTCAAGTTTCCATTTTTTATGTCAAGTCTCCATCTTGTGTCCTCTGCTCACGCATCCCCTGTGTCGCAACTGTATGAGTCACGTACACCTCCCATGTAAATTGGTTCCTGGATGAATGAGTGTGATTGGGAATGATTGAAATACAATTGTAGCAGGTCTCTACTGAATGGCCTGTAATGACTGGGCCATCACCTCACATGAATTCACCCAGGAACTACGGACCTCACCCAGGAACAGAGACAAGAACAGCATTTGAAAGACAAAAGACCCTGCAAAACCAGCAACTCTCACCATTACAGACACCTGAAACTGCACATCCCTGCATGGAGCACACATGCTCAGTATGCCAG
>NW_005841861.1:3426748-3440375 GCF_000455745.1 Alligator sinensis | reverse complement strand
CAGAAAGTGGTGCTTGGCAATCGTTCACAAAGCAAGCACCCCCACCCAAGTGGGTATCAGCCTTATATAGCCTCTTCTAGCCTTACACACTGTACAGTCACTATAGGTTGCCCCTTTTGGTCCATGCGCACTTCGCCCTAGCTACAGACTACCGCCTAGCCAGCTGAACTTGCCTTCGTAATAGTTCATTTGCTGATGTGGCACCTGTTTATTCAGTAAACTCAGTGAATAACCCCCCTTCCAGCTCCCCCCCAAGTAACCCCCCTTCCAACTTTCCCCGAGACATTGTTGATACAGCTTTTCCTTCTAGCGAGGCCAGCAATTAAGCCACTAAGCAACAAGCGATCTCCCCCAGCCTAAACAACCTACTCTATGCCCTTGGTTAGATAAAATACTTTTTCAAAACATACAAAGCTGTTCCTAGGAAAATGCAGTGAAAGGTTCAGGGGTGCTCATCATACCTACTCCTACAATTTGGACTCTCCCTCTCTTTCTGTCTCTCTCTCTCCTCCTGGACTCCAGTGGACTTCAGCCCCTGCACCAAGCCCCTTTAACCCCTGCTGCCATTGTGTGTGTGTGTGGGTACAAGGGAACCAATTTGACATTGTGTCACCATCTCCCCTGTTCAATAAAACTACTGTCATTTGCAACCCAGAGTTGGGTCATGTTTTACTGAATCTCAGTCCCTTCTCTATCTTAAATTCCAGCCTCATTCTCTCTCTCTCTCTCTCAGCTCCAGTCCTCACCCTTTCTACTAGTTTCCCGATCTCCCCCCAATTCCATCTCCCTTTTTCTGCCACCACTCAGCCTCCCCTGCTCCTACTGCCTTTTCCCTGTGACTTTCTCTGCTTTCCTGCTGCCCTGCCGCCTGCTGTTTTTCCAGTGATTTTCTGCTGTCCATCTCTCTGTTTTCAGGCTTCCCCCGCACCTTCTCTAATCCCCACCCCCCTGCAACTTCCCAGCTCCTCTTAGCTGTCCTGCAGTATTCTCCAGCAGCTGGAGCCTTTCTTCAGCTTCCAGCACCTACTGCCTTTTCCCTGCAACTTTCTGCTGCCTTTCTCTGCTTTCCTGCTGCCCTGTCACCTGCTGCTTTTCCTGTGATTTTCTGTTGTTTTCAGGTTGCCCCGGCATCTTCTGTAGTCATCCCCGCCCCCCGCCGCTTCCCAGCTCCTCTTAGCTGTCCTGCAGTTTTCTCTAGCAGCTGGAGCCTTTCTCCAGCTCCCAGCACCTACTGCTACTCCCTGCAACTTCTCTAGCTGCCCCAGAGCCATCCTCTGGCTCCCCACTTCCAGAGCCCCTCTTTAACACCCACACTTTCCCTTAGTCCCATTTTTCCCTCTCCCTACCTATCTTTTCAGCTCCCCCATAACTCTGGCTCCAGTCCAGCATTGCTTCCCTGTTTTGCAGGGTTTGGGCGTTGTCTTTTAAACAATTAAGATCAATTAACCTAAAGTTACCCCCGAGCCTCAGTTCTTCAGCCCAGGCCCCTGTAGTCTACCGGTTCTAATCCCAGTCCTGGTAACTTTAACTCCCTACACTTCCCCTTTCTTACCTTAACCTTTCCCCAGGTATCCCAAATACACCAAGCACATACATACATACACATCACAACACCCAACTTAGGAACTCACCTGTGTGTATGTGTAGGTGGGTGGGATGTATGTAAATTAGTGAATACACATATATATACATATATAGATATCATTGTATGTGTGTGTGGTATATAAATTAGTAATCCACATATGTGTATTGGATGTGCAGGTGTTGGTAACTGGTAACTGATTCTGTCTACATTTGGTGTGTGTAGCATGTATGGGCTTAAACTGGTGATAGGTGTGCATGAACCTAGACTAGTTATTTTGAACGTGTGTTTATCTGAGTTGCTAGTGTGAGTGGTGTGTGTGTGTATATATATATATATATGTATATATATGTATATATATGTATATGTATATATATATAATATGTAAAATATATATGGCCTTGTGTGCGTGATATACAAATTAGTGATCTGTGTCTAACTTCTGGGGTGTATAGTGTATGTGCTTGAATTGGTAATAGGTATGCATGTACCTAGCCTGGTTTAAATGTGTATGTGCCTGAGTTAGTAGTATGTGTGTGTATGCACCTAATTGATTTGTGTGTGTTTGTATATGTGTAATTGTACACCACACCCTCCTGTCTAACAGCGCAATATTGAGATCCTGAGCATTGGCCTGACCCCTCAGGGCTACAAAATGAATAAAATACCAGATTAAATCTAAGGAAACAAGTTGCTCTGAGAACACCTATCTGTCCAATAATATATTCACTTTCTACTCAAATGTTTCCCACAAGTTTATTACTTCCTTTGCCCTAAGATCTTTGGTAGATCTGTGTCTAACTACTCATATGGTTTCTTTTGCTTCAGTGAACATTATTGTATGTCTGGTAACAGTTCCATGTTTGGAGGGCCATACGCTGAATTCTTCTGAAGGTAATTTTAGTTCCTCTGACCCCAGGAGCTGTTACCCTACCCCACATCTGGATGAGATTCTTGACAAAGAGATATATTGGGATACCTTTTTATTGGCAATTCTTTTTTAATTATAAATTATTAATGGCAATGTGTGAATTAATACGATATTTTATTGCCTATGCAGCAGTGAGAACTGTCCCTATGTTTCTTTGAGCTCTGTGTTCATATATGGGCAATTGACTTTTTCAGGGTGTAAGCCTATATCTCCAATTTAGCCTTTGCTAATTGTATTATCCACATCTCCTACGCTGAAATTAAAATAAGCATAACTCAGTACAGAAAAGGCTAGGACTTCAAAAATGCCATTTCATAGAACCAATACTGAATCACACATTACATAAATATAAACCACATTAAATCCACATAGAAGGTGACCAGAGTGTATAAGTACATTTTAAAAATCTGGTTCTAAGTACCTAAATAACTTATTGGAATGCAGGTGCTTAAATACAGGCCTAAGTACATTAAGTAATATCTGGCTACCTATGTGCCAAAAAATGTATCAAAGAAGCAATACAGCATTTCATTCCACAAAATAGTAGAAACTAATTTGACTTGTTTGGAGGTACATTATTATTAAGAACAATTTCCAATTGTAAATTGTATAATACAAATGCAAATCCTAAAAAATAAGGACATATTATTTTTATTACAGAAATCACAACAGGAAATTCCTAATTAAAAATGAACAATTAGAATTCTATGACCAAATTCAAAATTAAATGCGTTAGGCAAGTCAGTCAGCTAGCCACCTTGGGATTCAGGTGGGGAAAGTTTAAATGGAATCAACACATTCCTGATGGAAACTGTTCTTTTAGAAGTTTGTGATCCACTCTAATATATTTAATACAAATGGAAGTATTTGGTCACTACTCTGCTACACTTTGTCTACATGGATTTACTACAATATTGAGTGAAATTTTCTCTTAACCTTTGTTAATGCATATGTTCAACAATAAGGCAGCCTAACATAGGTGCCATAATTATTGGCATGAGGCAGTTAGAAGGCAGGAGAAAGAATTTAATATCATTTTATTCATTTAATATCATTTAATTTTAAAATTGTTTGAAAGGGACCTAGTCTAACCCCCTGCTTAAAGCAGGACCGACCCTTGGGGCACTCCACTTGATACGGGCTGCCAACTAGATATCAAGCCATTGACTACTACCTTCTGAGCCCAATAATCCACCCAGTTTTCTATCCACTTTACAGTCCATTCATCCAACCTGTACTTCCTTATTTTGCCTGTGAGAATGTTATAGACCATAACAAAGGCATTCCTAAAATCAAGGTATACCACATCCACCAGTCTCCCCACACCCACAGAGCCAGTCACCTCATCACAGAAGGCAATCAGATTGACCAGACATGACTTGCCCTTGATGAATCCATGCTGACTGTTCTTAATCACTTGCTTCTCTTCGAAGTGCTTAGAAATGGATTCCTTGAGGACCTGCTCCATGATTCTTCTGGGGGCTGAGGTGAGGCTGACTGATCTTTAGCTCCCTATATCCTCCTCCTTCTCTTTCTTAAAGATGGGAACTATAGGCATTTATACGCATACTTTTCTGTTCCACAACGCGCTGGAGATCTGCCACTTCTGAGCAAACTCTATTGAGTCTGTTCTGCACGCAAGCTGAAGTGAACTGTGCTACACCACATGCAGCTGTAAAAATGGCAAAATGCATATCAGCACACAGAAAATGGCAGCAGTGCACTTTTGAATGAAAGTACCTCTGATGTGTTTTATTTCAAAAGCATGCCGCTGCCATTTTCTCAGCTCTGACACGCATTTCACCACTCATACAACTGCAAGCATTGCAGTGCCAGACACTTTTCAAGCATTGTGGTGCTTCCATTTGTAAAAATGCCCTATTATTGCCCCTTTCCAATCATCTGGGACCTCTCCTGATTGCCATAAGTTTTCAAAGATGATGGCCATGACACTGCAATCATATCCCCCACCTCCCTCAGGTGTATCCTGTTGTTCAGCCCCATGGACATGTACACATCCAGGTTTCTAAAGAGTCCCTAACTTGTTCTTTTGCTGCTCTTGGCTGCTTGTCTCCTTCCCAAACTGTGTTGTCTGGTGCAGTAATCTGGGATCTGACCTTGCCTGTGACTACTGAGGTGTAAAAGGCATTGCAAACTTCAGCCGTTTCTCCATCTTTTGTCACAAGGCTGCCTTCCTCATTTAGAAAAGGACCCACACTTTCCTTGATCCTCCTCCTGTTGCTGAAATACTTGTAGAAACCCTTCTCAGTACCCTTCATGTCTCTTGCTAACTGCTCCAGTTGCACATTGGCCTTCCTGATTTCATCCCTGCATGCTTGAGCAATACTCTTATACTCCTCCATAGTTGTTTGTGCAAGTTTCCATTTCTTATTAGCTTCCTTTTTGTTTTTGCTTATTGAAGAGTTCTCCACTAAGCCAAGCTGGTCTTCTGCCATACTTGTTAGTCTTCCTGCACATCAGGATAGTTTGTTCCTGGAACCTTAGTAAGGTTTCTTTAAAGTACAGCCATCTTTCCTGGACTCCTCTCCTGTTTAGACTGGCCTCCCAGGGGAGCCTGCCTATGAGTTCCCTGAGTGAGTCAAAGTTTGCTTTTCTGAAGTCCAAGGTTGTTACTCTGCTTCTTTCCTTCCTTCATTTCCTCAGGATCCTGAACTCAATCATCTTGTGCTTACTGCTGCCAAAGTTACCTCAGGATCCTGAACTCAATCATCTTGTGCTGACTGCTGCCAAAGTTCCCATCCACTACTATATTCTCCACCAATTCTTCCCTGTTTGTGAGCAGCAGGTCAAGAAGAGCATGGCTCCTAGTTGGCTGCTCCAGTACTTGCACCAGAAAGTTGTCCCCAACACTCTCCAGAAACTTTCTGGATTGCCTGTATTACTCTCCCAGAAGATGGCAGTGTGATTGAAGTCCCCCATGAAAACCAGGGCCTGTGATCTGGAAACTTGCACTAGCTGTCTGAAGAAAGCCTCATCCATCACATGCTTCTGGTCTGGTGGTCTATAGCAGACCCCCATCACAACATCACCTTTGTTGCTCTCCCCTCTGACCTTAACCCATAGACTGTCTACAGCCAATCTCCAGTTTCATACTGGAGCTCTGAGCAATCATATAGGGTTTTTTTATATAAAGCGCAACTACTTCTTTCCCCCACCACCTGTCCTTCCTGAACAGGTTGTACCCATCCATAATAGTGCTCCAGTCATGCAAGCTATCCTACCAAGTTTTCATTATCCAATCACGTCATAGTTCCGTGACTGTGAAAAGATTTCCAATTCTTCCTTCTAGTTTCACAGGTACTCCAAGCATTTGTGTACAGACACCTGAGGTGTAACTAGCCCTACTTTCTCAGGAAGAATGAGAATGCCTTCCCTGTTGCCTCTTCCTGCTTGTGCTTCCTCCAGGTCATCCACTTCCCCACTTACCTCAGGCATTTGGCCTCCATCCCCCGGTAAACCTAGTGAACCTAGTTTAAAGCTTTGCTCACTATGGTAGCAACCCTGTCTGGGAGGATTCTGTTCCCTCTCTTTGTGAGTTGGATACCATCTCTTCCTAGCAATCCTTTTTTTTGGAACAACCTCCTGTGGTTGAAGAAGCCAAATCCCTGCTGGTGACACCATCTGTGCAGCCATGCATTGATCTGAAGGATGCATCTGCTCCTGTCTGGGCCCTTTCCCTTGACTGGAAGTATAAAGGAGAACAGCACTTGGGTGCCCATACCCTTTACCCTTGCACCTAGAACCCTCTAGTTACTCTTGATCTGCCCAGGGTCTTTTTTTGGCAGTAACACTGGTGCCCACATGGATGAGCAGCATGGGGTACTAGGCAGAGGACCAAATGAGTCTCGGTAATCCCTCTATGATATCTCAGATATGGGCTCCAGGCAAGCAGCAGACCTCCCTAGACAACAAGTCAGGCCAGCAGATGGATGCCTCCATTGCCTGCAGAATGGAGTCTCCAATCACCACCAACTGTTGCTTCTTCTTTGTGGCAGTGGTCCCAATCCTTACAACTTTGGGAAGACCTGGCCTGTCCTTCTCCACCAATGGAACGTAATCCTCCTCCACTTGCTCGGGCTCTGTATCTGTTCTGCAGGCAAACAGGTACAGGTAGAGCTGAAGATTTCTGCTTGTTACCAGAGGTCACAAGCTTCCAGTTTCCACCTTCCTGGGAATCCATGTCCTTTCCCTTCTCAAGTGCTGCCTTTGGCAGTTCTTCCTCCACAGTTCTAGAGGTCTTCACTGGTACTGAATTGATGAAGTCCTCATGGCGGAGGATGCTTCAGAGCTTTGCCATCTCCTCCTGTAGCTTTCTTGCCTGCTCCCTGAGGTACACCAGCAGGAGGTACTGTTCATATTGCAGGCAGTCCCCAACCTGGCTGTCACTGGAAGGAAACTGCAAGCCACAGTTTTCGCAGTGCCAAACCAGAATCTAGGTGGAAACCTCAACAGTGAGCAGCCCTGCCTGGAAAGACACCTCACAGGTGCAAGCAGAGGCAGGGGGAGTGGCTCTGGCATTGCAACATCCTCTAGCCATTTCCCTGGATCTCTTAATCCACATCCTCTCTCTTGATGCCCTTCTTCCAAGTAGACTTCCCTTAGCAAACTCACCTGTACACTGGCCTGTTTGCTACTCCTTGGTTCCAAAAGGTTCCCTTTTCCCTGCTTCCTCTCACCAAGCTTAAAGGCTCCTCTTCAAAGAGGGGGGTGACAAACTGACCTGTGAACTGACTAATGAACTGCTTGGAAACTGATTCACCTGTTTTCTGCCCCCGTTCACTCATTCACTTCCTGGTCACTCAGGAAGCCTCCTTTTATACCCTGCTGGGCCTGGACTGGCTTTGCTCCCTTTTTAGGACTTTTGTCAGGCACATGCAGCAATCACACAGCAGTCACCCAGCAATTTACTCATTCAGTTAGTTAGCAACACTCCTAGCTTTTCAGAGCACATGTTCAAAACACAGCCCTCCAAACAAACACTGAGCAAGCTAAACACACAGGCAGCCCTGACTGACTTTCCTTTCCAGGGCAAGATCTGGTGCTGGGTGCTTGGTCCCTGGCTTCTATTCCTCTTCCTCCTCTTGCTCCCAGCAAACTGCTGGGAAGAACTACTGAGTAGTTTTTTTCTTGTTTTAATAAAAAATTCCTAAGAGACTTCTGTGAGGCAAACACCCCTGAAAAGTGGTCAAATTGATGTTTAGTATAAAACTTCACAGCTAATCCCTATCTATGCAAATGGCCAAACCACAAACCCAGTTACCTATTTCAGAGACATTTGAATGCATTTAAAAGCTTTTCTAACTTTATGCAAACTAGTTGGTCCAATAAAAGATATCACACTAAGAAACCCTTGCAGCTTGCAAAATTTCTGGACCGTCACAGCTACAACTTCACACTAAGAAATAGATATATTCTAACTCTCTAGAAGTCATTCTTTCAGCCTTTATAGTTTGGGTACAGACAAAACAAGAAGATAGGATTAATTTACAATGTGAAAATTTTCTTTTTAACTAGAGTCATTCAAATTAATCTGAAATTAAAGGGAGTATGCATAGACTTGGTGGGATATTCAAAAACAGACAAATGACCGAGGAATTAAAAAAATAAGCCAATTGGCTTTCAATGGGATGAGTGCTCTGGGTCACTTTAACATATCTGAAATTTCACTTTTTACTCATACTTGAATCTGGCAGCAAATAAGAAGACAGTGAGAAAGGAAGGTAGGCCTTAGATAAATTAGTAAGATTTATTGGAAGCCTGTATTTATTGGAAGCTGTGCATTTCTCATCTCTGTATTTCTACTGTCTATTTACTATCTATGGCTTTCATATACTGAATTTTTTACAGCATTTAAATCAATTTAGAACCACAGCTTCCTGTACTTGCATAACACTGGGATCTAGTAGACTGACGTGTATTAGATACTGTAAAGATTCTATATTGGCTGAGAAAAAATATTATTTTAAGAAAAGTTAATATTTTAGCTAAAACAAAGAGGCTGATCATAGTTTGGAGGACTTAAGTGGCTTTTCTGTAAATAAACAAGTTTCATTCATTATGATGTTTTTGCAATGTTTTGTCAAGGTTGCTGTATCCTTTTAAATATAAAACTAATGCAGTTAGTAAATGGCCAGATCAGTCATTTGTACTCCCACAAAAAGGAACAGAGCTGGTCAAGAATACTGCAAAAAGATATCAGAAACTGCTGATTTGTTGAAACTGAACCTGCCCACAGGAAGAGCCAGCTTCAGTGAATCACCTAATAATAATAAAGAGAAATGAAAAATGTTCTGAAATAACTGAAATATCCCATTTCAAACATAAGCCCTCCTTTGGCTTGATTTACACTAAAACGTTTTTAAAAATGTTCAAAATAAAACAAGCTTTATAACTACCCCAATTAAAAGTCTGTTTTTGTTCTTACTTGCTTAATGATTTGTGAACATTTTCAAGATATTGAAGTCTCTTCTAGATTTCCAAACAAAAATGTAAACTCTGGAGACAGAACAACAATTT
Organism: Alligator sinensis; assembly: GCF_000455745.1. Taxonomy (NCBI): domain Eukaryota; kingdom Metazoa; phylum Chordata; order Crocodylia; family Alligatoridae; genus Alligator; species Alligator sinensis. Next base: position 3,431,325 of record NW_005841861.1, on the reverse strand, counting down.
TTCTTTCTAATTACATGCAGGGGATACAGGTAAAGCAGAGTGTGGTGCCCCCAGTTGGCACTGTGAGTGTTCCCACTCTGTGGTCTGAGTCCCCTGACTCTTCTGCCACGACTTGATAGAATTGTAAAGATGAGGGGTTCAGTGGTGTTCCTCCCCACAGACCCAAAGACGGGATACTCACAGGCTCGCCTTGGTTGTTCTTGGGGCTCTGCTTCCCTACCCCCCATCCACTCACCAGCCGCATTGATTTTCATGCCGTCTTCCTGGCTCAGGGGTATGGCATGTGCTGCCCGCAGGTGCATTGGCCTCCACAACTGTAAGCATGGTGCAGGCTTGGGAAATCAGCCTGATTTCCCAGGTTCCCAGGACAACCCTAAAGCCCTAAGTGCTGACTTAAGGGCAGAGGGAAGAGTATATAAAGCTGGTCAATTCTCTTAGGAAGAATCACTGTCCTAGAACTTCTCATGCTCCAGTACCAGGCTTTGCAAACTTCCCAGACAGGATCCAGCTCCTGCCCTTGCTACTCTGCTGCCAGGCAGAGTTGTGGGGTCTGCTGCTACTGGTGCATCAGGTCTCAGGGTGCCCGGTGTTTTCCGAGCTGGTCCTCCCTGCCCTCTGGCTTTTGGCAGGGTTTTTAAATCTCCTACCATGGCAGCCCCAGCGAACATCAGCAGCTGACCACCACCCTGCTTAAGGGACAGCCACTTGAAGAGCTAGCAAAATGACGGCTCATGCAGCTCTTTCTCCACCCTGGCCTGCCTAGGAGGTAAATTTTTGGGGGTGTGGGTTGTCCCTGCTCCCCTCTTTGGGAGTGCCTGGATCTGCTTCTGGTGTTTCTGAACCCTGTGGGGGTTTCCCGCTGCTACACAGAGGTTCCTCTCCCCTTGCACTGAGACTCGCAATGCATGCAGCATGTGTAGGAATGTAAGGAAGCAGCTTAGTTTCACTTGTTTTACCTAGTCAATAGGGCTGCGTGAAACAGCATCATTTCGTTATGACTTCTGTTTTGATGTTTCAACAGGAAAGTGTTTCATTTTGATTTTTGTTTCATTTTGAAGCACTGTTCTGTTTCGTTTCATCTAAACTGTTTCACTGTTTCAATGCTGTTTCGACGTTTTGCCCACAGGCTATAATGGGGAATCACAAAACTGCATATAAATGTGTCTATTACCGTCTGATTCAGATGGAACTTGCAGGGATGGTAGCCCCTTCCATGGCCATGAAGTCTGCCAAGCTTAAAAGAGATAAATGCAGGGGTTTCTGGGAAACTGTACCTCAAAGTCTTGAAAGAAAAACCTGTGTCACCTGTGTGTGTTAAGGCACAGTGGGGTGAAAACTGCAAAGATTGTATCCCCTGCTGGGCCACAAATCCTGACAAGTTTCAAGGAGATAGATGCAGGGGTTTATGGGAAACTGTACCTCAGGCTGCTGACAAGCAAAACCCAGACATTGGTGACACTGTGTGTGTGTTAGGTTACAGTGGGGTGAAAACTGCACAGATGGTGACCCCTGCTGAAGCCATGAAATCTGCAACATTTCAAGTAGATAGGTGCAGGGGTTTCTGAGAAACTGCACCTTAGGCTTCTGACAAACAAAACGCATGACATTGGTGGCACTGTGTGTGTGTTAAGGCACAGCAGGGTGAAAACTGCAGGAATGGTAGGGCATGCTGAGGCCATGAAACCTGCCAGGTTTCAAGGAAATAGGTGCTGGTGTTTCTGGGAAGGTGCACCTCAGGCCGCTGACAAGCAAAACTCGTGACATGGGTGACAGAAAGCAAGCCAGTTCAAACAGCCTTTTATGCTGTTTTTCCATCCCTCACCCACTGGGATTGGAAGGGACCTCAGGGAAGGATCCCAGTCACTGGCCAGCTATAAAGTCAATATCAGAGCAGTCCTTCCCCACCTCTTCCCCCTCCCTCTCCTTACTTTCTGTTTCCCTGTAGGCAAGCCTAGCTTCAGCTTCAAAACTTGCAACATTTTGAAACTTTGAAAATGTTTTGACTACCCTCGTTTAATTTTGACACTGTTTTGAAGCCCTTCATTTCATTTCAATTTCTCCATTTCGAGATTGAAACAAGCCAAAACAGCCTCAAAAAAAAAAAAACAGCTGGCGAAATTTGGCACAGCCCTAATGGCCATGTAGGCCAACTACTCAAGAGACCTCAAGGAACAGGAAGTTGCTAGTCCAAATAAAAATTTGACCCAGTTTCTTCTTGAATAAACAAAAGAAGTAGCAGCAACACAAACAGGAGCTGGTGATACATTAATTCACTCTGAGAAGTTGGCATTAATGGTCAAGTCCAGACAAAAGGCAGATACCAGAGTATAACAAATTGTTGTGCTTACAGATTTTCTCTTAATATGTTTTTTTTTCTTCTCTTCAGTGCAGTCCTTTCTGTTCTCTTTAAGTAGAATTATACAATGTAGATACCTACCTTTCATCTTGGTCATTCTTGACATGATGTATAGTAATCCAATGATATGATACACATTTTTACATGATAGTAAACAAAATATTTCTTCTCTGTTTTAGGCAAATACTTTATTATAAATACAGCTTTGGTGAGGTCAAACCTTCCATTGTTATCAAAACAATTCTATTGTTATTAATTTTTGAGGGAAATTCTTTAACATGTTATGAATAAGCAGACAATTGGGTTAAACTATCTATACCAACACAGAAAGAAAGAATTTATATAACCAACATATGTTTTTATAAAGGCAAGCACAAAGTAATTCCCTATTCAGTAAATTACAGTCTACTTGACCTAGCAATATATTGGGCAGGCAGTTTCAGGGAACTGTGGGAAAGCAATGGTTCTTATTTAAAAAGTGTGATGGAAAATAGATGAGGTGTAAATGTAACAGTGAAAAAGATTCAGGTTTTATATTTGACATACTACATGGTCCGAAAGAAACCCATTCAGATTTCAAGACTTCAGTTTACACAGAAAAAAATGTTTCATTTTAATTCTTTTCATGCTGTCATAATTTATGGGAAGGATTATAAGGCAAGTTCAGGGTCAGTGATCAGAAATGTAAGCATGAGTTATAGTCTCAGCTTGTACCCTGGCTAGCCCTAATTTAACATGGCCTTAACAGTCACATCCTCCCAAGCACTTAACTTTTAACCATCCACCTTAAAGGACACAGCAATTAGTGATAAAAAAGAGAATGACTACATTTCTGAAACATCTGGGGAAGAGGAGAGGCCTCTTCTCAAGGATATTTACAGACAGTGGGATGCCTAAAACTGGAGAACAAGAAAAAGACATAGCTTTGATTTATATCAAAATAAACGTTTAACAAAACAAATGTTAGGACTTTAACAAAAAAGCCTTTCATAGCAAATTCTTCACCTTAAATGTCAGACCAAATGTGGTAGGATTAATATCTTACAAAAAACTTTATTTGACCAGCTGCAATAATTTTTAAAGTTCATTTTCATGTTCATTAAACTATGTTCATTTTCATTAAACTACGTGACAGAAATCTACTGTAATAGAATTGTATAAGTTAGGATAGGAAAGACCTAGTTAGATCATCTAGTTAAGACCCTTGCAAATACAGCATTTTTTAATCAAGTCTATTTATCTAGTTATATATAACTTTTTAAAGACTTCCACTGCTTTTCTAGATGCATTTTTTGACAGACCAATACATTTTTTTCCTGACAACCTGTCCATGTATTTCATTGCTTGTTTTCAACCCATTTCTCTTACTGTGGTTAGATTCCTCATGTGCCGCATTAAATACAGTATTTACTTGATTCCAAACTGAGGTTTCAACAGAGGGGAAGCAAAGCTTCATCTTAGAATTAAGTAGCAAGTGAAAATACAGTCAGAAAAGGTGGCAGGAATGAGGAACAAGATGATGCGAAACCTAGCACAAAGTGGCACAGGACCAGGCATGGAGACATACGGCAATGCAGGACATGGCATGGAAGCATACAGCAGCATGGGACCTGGTGTGGAGGTGCATAGCAATGCAGGATCCAGCCAGAGGCATGGGATGGTGAGGGATCTGGCACAGAGGCACCCAGTGCTGGTGCACGTAGCAGTGGGGGGAGTAAGTGGTGGCAGGATGGCGGACACTGGGGGAGGCATTTGGCAGGGGAACAGTAGGGATGGGGGCAAGTAGCTCAGGGGGTCAAGCTTCCTGCCCTGCCCTGTTCCTTGCCTTCCAGCTACCTGCCCTCCCCCCCCCCCCCCCCCCCCCTCCTGTGGCTGTCTTCCCCACTGCTTGCCCTCCTATCATTGCTTTCCCCACTGCAGTGATGGGGAGGATGAATTTTAAAAGACCCTCCAGTAATTAGATTTTATATATGGGTAAAATCTAATTATTGGGGCATTATCTTCAATTCAAAGTCATCTTGAATTACGGTAAATATGGTAAGTCTTTTCCCTGTGTGGGACTTATGGCCTTTGAATATCTGTGGGCTGTTACCATATTTCTCCTTTTGGAATTCCTTCAATATTTTGATTATTGTTCCAGTAATATGGTGCCAAATTGCCATGCATCTTTCAAATGTAGTACCACATTACAGACCAAGGCTTATCTTAGGATCCCATAATG
>NW_005841861.1:3412304-3426717 GCF_000455745.1 Alligator sinensis | reverse complement strand
TCCTGCTGGGTATGCATCCCACTCCCACAACTGCCTTTGACATTTGAAATTTTCAGTTCCATCTGAAATTTACAGCTTTGCTAATATCCACAATTTTGACATGAGTCTGCAAGGGGCCAATATGCTTACTGCATTACAGTTTTTAATATAAATTGAAGATTATTTTTACTGCTATGAGAGTCTCCTCTAAGAAAAAGAAGATATGGAACTATGTTTGCCTATTAATGTCTAAATCCAGATTTGTATATTATCCTGTCTGCCTATCCCTCAGAAAGGGGGAAAGAAATGCTAAAAGCATTGTTGTGCCAGGGGGAAAAAAAAGATCTTGTTGATAACTGTTTAAATTACTGGCTTTAAAAATTAGAATATATTACTAATGTGTTTCTCAACTCAGAGCAGGAAGCCAATTTGTAACTGATATTTTCCCATGCATTACAGGGACTAGACCAAGATCCATTTTAGAGCTTTCATTGTCAGACAACTGATGGATTTTTTATTTTTAAATACAAATTCGATTGCTGAATACTTTCAACCCTTTGCCTATGAAAAGCACGCATCTAGGGAGTGTGAAAATTTATCCACTTTGTTTCTTTATATCTTATGCTGAATCTCAATAACAATCCTTTAGAACACCAAAAATGTAGGGTTTTATTGTAGCTGTCTTTTGGGGTTGCAAATTGTTAACATCTGTCTCCTAGTATCATTTTTTGCAATAGTCTGCTCTCTAGATATCCTGTTAATGACTGTAATTTTCTAGTCAGCTGCTATCTGTCAAGGTAGTTTAAAGGTCACTTTTTGCTATGTATAAGCGAACCTCATGAAGAAAATGGACCGGGGCTCTTTATAGCAATCTGAGCTTATGTTTGGATTTGGTTTTCTATTTGAAAGCAGAGCATTCAGTCTACCCAAGCCACATCAATATCTCTATTTCACTCCACTCCCCTGCTTGATCCTTGCTCAAACACATTTCGATCCATATTTCTTTTAACTACCACCCTATTTCTTCTTTGTTATCCTTGCCACATTCACAGATTATTCCTTATTCATCTATGCTGAATGCCAGGACTGGGTTAAACTGAAATGGTTATTAATTTTTCACTCACCTCCCATTTCCTTACCATGAATTTCTTTTGTTTCAAAACACTTTATAAATCATTTATTTTAATAGTTTATTTTATTTATTTTATATATAATTGATTTTAATAATTATACTTTCATATAGTATATATGAAAATATATAAAAACAGAATAAATATTCTGTTTTGGCGTTATTTCGCAACTGCTCCTCAGTTCTCATTTACCTGGACCACATCTATCAAGGAGTGCTTCTGTTGCCTGCTTTACTATAGCGTTAGTTCTAGCTGCTTTTGTGATCTTTGCAACATGGCCACTGAGCACTAAGAATCCCACCATAGCAACTCTGTGTAGATCACTGAAGAGCCATCAGAGGAGACTGAGGAAGGGCAATTGGTGCCCAGCAGGTTATCCAACATCTTTCCTAACTATATAGTTAGTTCAATTAAAAATATCTCTGTCTATCAGACAGGGAAAAAAAATCACCTACTACCTGAATTACAATCCCAGAGAAAGAGAGAAAAGAAGTGGTTAGTCGTATAAATGTGAAGTAAGGCAGAAGGTATGTAGTTGCCGGTGAAGGCTCATGCCTCTCTGAACCAGTTAGTACCTCTACTGCTTGTTCAAGCTGTTTCAGTTCCCCTCTCCTCTTGTGTCCCTTCTCCTTCTCTGCCCACTCTTGTTGGATTATTCGTTCATTCTCCCATTTTTCCTTTTCTTTGTTCTCTGTGCCTGTACACGAGCGTGAAGGAAGCAATCACCATGCTCCAGCAGCCCCCTGTATCTTTTGTATCAGTATCCCTATGGTTCAAAATAATGGTGGGGGTGCTTGTACTAAAGCATAGGGATACTGATACATGAGACGCTATGGCACTTTAATTACACAGCTCTCTGAGAGCCGCTCTAATTAATGTGCTGCCTTCCCAGCACCCCCCAGAGCATGTGTAATAGTGCCCTTAGGTGCCATCATGCTCTACCTTCTGCCTAAGCCCAGAGAAAGATTCCTTAAGACATTAATCCTCTCAAAGACAACATTTTCAGCTCTGTTGATTACAGTTAATTTCCATTTTTTTCATATTTAATTTCAAGTTAACCTAAAAATTCTGCAAAAACAGCCAAGACATTGGACTATACCCAGCATTCAGGCACACTATCTGAAAATACAGAACATGGTACAAGTGTCCTCTCATTATCATCTGGATATGATCTGAATCATTTGTTCATTGCAGACTAATCTACAGCATAACTCTAAATGTCATATGTATCATTGGTATCAGAGCTCCAATTAACTTAATGTTACCACATCTATAAAAGTGGGGGATGGGTCAAGCTGGGAGGTGTGTGGGAGAAGTGTTGTGTTGCTTCGCTCTCTCTCTCTCTCTCTCTCTCTCAAGAAAAAAAACAAAAACCTTTCAGGGGAGAGAGAGAAAGAAAAAACCTTTTCTTCTGAAAAGGAATGAGAAAAATGATTTCCTAATATACAAGTACTATATTTGACATACAGTAGGAAAAAAAACATTAATATCTAATATACAATCATTCTCTATTCCAGACTTGATTACTGAAGATAATCCCACTCTGTCCCACTTGTAACAGGAAACTTGGCAAACCTAGTGCACCATGAGGTAATCCTTATACACATATACATATATGTTTTATATGGCATCGATGCTGGTACAAGGGTGGAATCTGTGAATGTTATCATTCATGGAAATTGAAACTGAAGGACTGGTTGTATATATTTTAGGTCTTGATCCACCAAAGCCCTTAAGCATGAGACGGACAAGGTTTGTTGGGTAAATCTGATATTTTTATTAGACCAACTCAGATAGTTGGAAACATTCTTCTTTGCATGCTTTCAGGTTTAAATACTCTTAGTCAGGTTGAGGAAACATCTGCAGTTGGTGTGTGCTCTTCATGGATGGAATGGACAGTAAAGAAGTATGAGAATAATTCTAAGCATATAAGTAGCTCTACTGATACTTCATGTTTGTAAGATCTAGTTTTCCTCCTCACACATGGAGTTCTGCATGTAAATAATACTGAACTTCTGAGCACACACTATGAGCCACAGCCACAAAGGAGATTTAAGTGCCTAACTGCCACTTCTAAGATCAAAAAAAATTCCTCAAATCCTGCACACACCAGCCACCCAAATCCTCTCTTATGACACCAAGTAGCTCAGCAACCAAATTATATTCTTAAACTACAGTGGATTGAGAAGGGTCAAGTCCTTGCTTACATCAACAGCAATGATGAGAGCTTTGCCTTCCTATGGAGTAAAGGCTAGAACATTCTGTGTTTGGAAATTCACATTATTTATCTCCTTCATTGATATACGTATCACCACATATCAATAATAAACACTACCCTGGTAAAAGAAATTAATCTTTTATCATTTGAACCATTTTGCTTAGACATTCAGTGAGAGCATGTCTGAAAAAATAAAACAACCCCTGGACAATGCACTCGAAGACAACAGTCTCCTAAATTTATGGTGAGGTGGTGGTGTTACTGCAGAAGCAACTTGAGCATCAAGAAATTCATAGATGTGTTGAAGTACTGACCAAATCTTTCAGCATAATGGAAAGAAGTAATGTGTTGAAGAATCCTTTTCTCAGTGGTAGTCTGAAGTCGATGAATGATAATAGATTTTGCATATTGTAAGTAATATATGCAGGATTCGGTGTTCTGGGACTAAAATGAATTTTATAAAATTGCTCAGTTGTTATTTGAATGGCATTGATGGCTGATCTTCTCAATCCATATTTAGAAACTCACAGATCAGAAAGGCCATGCTTTCTAACTGTCACCGCTCATTCATGAGCACACTCTACGTTTCTTACAAATGGGGTTATTGTCTCCAGATTAATAAAAAAAATCAACAACAATGACCTCATTATTTCTGGGAATACTCTATCTTGAGAGTGATATAGCTCTAGTAAGTATTTGAATATTCCTTGAAATAGCACTCACAGTCTTCAAAATCTACTCAGTAGAAAGCACCACACATTGAATTTTGTATCACATAATGTTCCCAGTAAAAATACCAGCCTTCAAATGCAGCATTTTACTAGCTATTTAGCAGAACAGATATCCTTTTGAAGTGTGTAATTTGGAAACCCAATATTAACTTACTCTGGATAAAAGTCCTGTATTTTTAAGTCTGTTGCAGTTTAAGAGCTATATAATTTTAAGTTCCTTCAGAAAAAAGAAAAAAGAGCCCTACTATAATATTCTTAATTGATTAATTATTTTATAAGTATTCTAGAATATTTGTATTGATCGCTTAAATTGTAAATAAAGTAATAAAAGCAGAGAGACTTAAGTTGTTTTGCAAACTGTTTTAATACCTGTCCTAAATTATCACTATATTTCAGTAGCACAAAAACATGTAGTAAACTAGTAATGATTTTAATAAACCCTGAAAAACTCTAATAGATCCAGTAAGTCCAAAATGATAGTATCTCTTAATGTACAGCACTGCAAAACCAGATTAAAAGCAGATGTTTATAGGTGAAATAACCTTTCATATGAATTAGCTATTAGGTTCCAAAATAAAATTCAATTTATTGTGACTCTGAACTTGGCAAGAAGTTTTTTTGGCATGGAAACGGACTGTTGTTTATTGATATTTAATCTGTGAATGATGTTTACTTTGTACAGCATTAACCCAAACTCTGCAGCCCATAGACTAGCTAGAACAGTACATTAATAGTGAGGCTGAGTTTAACTAAATGGAGTTCAGACTAGGGGTGAGATGGTATTCTAGAAAACACATTAAATTGTCTGAGTAAACCCTCTACATTGGGCCTAACTGACTTAGAATATGTAATATTCATTTGATACAGTCTTTCAATACAAGTGCCCATTGGATGCGTCTACACATGACGCTGTGTCACTGTAGCAATGCACTATGGCGATGTAGCATCCACGGGCAAGAACTGTGACACTGCAACTAAGTCACCATAGCATCGTTCTACCTCATAGGGTGTTGCAATGGCGACATAGTGTCTAAAAATCACTGAGCGGTGTGCAGGGTGCAGTACAGCCTGTTACTGTGCCATCATTTAGTACTTCCTTTTGGAAGTACTAAAAGATGGCACAGTAATGTCATCCTAGTGACATGTGTAGAGGCACCCTTTATGTACTACTAGTGGAATTCACCAGCCAAACGGCTACCAGTAAGCGCAGCAGAACGGACAGTAGGAGTTTGGATCACCACTCTGCTCATAGGTGAGGAAGGAACTGGAAACTGCTCATTGTGGTTCCAGTTTTCCAATACATTACATCAGTTTTTCTCTCTTGAATTCCATGTAAGACACTGATGTAAAACCAGAATAATGCAGTTGAGAGTCGGGCCTCTTAATTCTATGTTAGAAGCCTATGGTTCACAGGGCTTATAGTGTAGGTATAACTATTTTTTTTTTCAAAGTTGCTGATTAACCTACTTTTCTTGTACCTTCAGTTCCATCAATCCCGAGTGTCAATCCTGGGAGGACAGTACTGTGGAGTAAAGAGAGTATTTACATTTAGAAATGAACAGTGCCAGGACTAAACTGAATTTGAACTCTCCTTGTAAGGCAGTGCACAAGTTGGGTTCTCTTGGTCTTCTTCCTATACATCTAAATCATATCCTAAGCTAGTCCCTGTGAATTGTAGCTTTCTTGGTGAATGCTTTGTGTATATCAAATCTCTGAGCTCAGTTGTTTTCCACTCAAAACTCTCTTTCCAAATAGAATATTATCTACAGTGTATGGTGCTCAGAAGTCACTTAGTGTCCAGAAGCCTGACAAAGGTCAGCTTCATTTGGTGCAAGTGTTTTATCAGATAAGTATTGTGTAATATGGGCATCTATATGATATGATATGAGGCACTGAGCGTTGCCTTTATATCATGAAAGTGATGCTGTGTATATCTCCAATAGTAAGCAAGTGTTGCAAACAGTGTTGGCTTCATAAGAAATAGCTCTGTTATCATATGAGATCTGTGACCACCTCAGACAAAAAGGCAACATCTTCTTTTTGCACTGTATTTATAGGAACAATATGCTGTTAGTTTCACTTGTATATGGGATGCAACAATCCTAACATTTCTTAATGGTTTCAGTGTCAGAATCCTCATTAATAGTGAAATGAAAACTATTGAAATCATCAAGTGATTCCATGATTGTCAGAAATAAGATTACCTTTTAACTATCTTCTTTAAGGCAGTCATGCTTAGAAACACAGCATGAAGTGCTAGCGTCTTCCAGTTTCTAGAGAGTTTCAACTTTCAGTGTGGCTTTTAACTGTTTCATTTTTTCCATCAAAATACCTTCTATTTTCCTTACACCTGGTCATACGTGTTGTTTAGAAAGTTTTTATGCTCATGGCTGGAAACCAGTATCTCCTTCTCTGTTTGAGCATATTCTTTTTCTGTTTTTGTTAGCATTGTTACTGTGTATGTTTTGAATTTTCACCATAAAAGTGAAAGGACTTCATCAATACTTCCCTGGAAGAGTCTCTGGACAGCTTGGCCCTGTATTATGTTCATAGTCCCTCATGACCCTATTTAACTAACTACTCCATTTTTTCAAACACTTTTATTAAGATTTGTATCACACAGCTGTTGGACATATTTGATCAACAGTATTCTTAGATTTCGGGTTTGCGCAACAAGATTAGGTATAAAATTAAGTGAATTGTTCACCAGTTGAAGAAATCTTTCCTTACACATGGGACAGGTATGTTAGTGATGGCCTCAACCTTACTGCAGTTTACATGCAAATATTGCCATGTTAAAAATCCTACATGGGAGCAAAGGCTTGTTTGGTTTTTAATTTTCCAATTTTTATTTACTTGGCCAAACTGACAGCTTTGGCACTTTCAAAGCTATCCAAGGCCTCTGGTTCTTATGCTGTTTCCCCCCCCAAATAAAAACTATTATCTATCTAGGCTTTATAATCCATACCAGCAACATTTATTGTGAAATATGTTGGGTGTGAAACATGACCCAAATGGCAGCTTGAGGAAACAATGTCTCCCAACAGGAGTGTTAAATATGCTCAAATACACACTCTGTTTCTCTAAAGGAACCTGCCAGAAACCTGCTGACACATCAAACTTAATATTTGCCATTAGACTTATTACTAGAAATTTTTATCTGGTACACACTAGAAACTTATCTTCACATATTTATTTATTTTGAATATATATCACATTTTGTTTTGTTTTTACAGTTACTACCTTGTGTGCTCATTTTACTGGTTATTTTATTTGCCCTATGGGTCTCAAAGCGATGAGTCTATTTAGCTATTCCTTTAGCCTGTGCCTTTGGGGAAAATAAACTTACCTTAGAGCAGGCATGGAGATCTGTGGCAACACTGGCAGGATTTTCAGAGGGACTAAACTGCAATCAGGTAAGAGGGTAAGAAACTTTGTTTTTTTGTATTGTCTTCAAATGTTATGGTCAGTTTTTGTTGTAAAATTATTTTCTTCTATAGAATAAATACTTTCTTTTTTTTGTCTCTTTATTGATTGCCTAGGATAAAGTGTGATCTCTGGGTGAGTGATATTCCAGGATAGTCCATTCTATGGAAAATAGAACCTAAAATTATTTTGCAGTCCAAGGGGAAGCCATCTGGAGCTGACAAACATTCCTCTGCTGCAGGTCTGGGGTCTGGTATAATAGCAGTGGAACCAAAGCTCATGGAGATAAAGAGTTAGCCTTGGGACAAGAAGTGGGGGAAAAACTGGGGTTCCAGTTGGTTTGTGACATTGGCACAATTGACAGGATCTGCAGCTGTTTATCATTTGCTTGAACCACTCTTACTCCCTAGCATATGTAACATCCTTTGGAAAAAAAAGATGCTTTTTTTTGTTCATTTTCATTCCAGTGACAGGGGGCATGTCAACATATGCAAATGCTACAGGGTGGGTTTACTCTAGTGTAATTTACCCTGGAGTAAATTCACCCTGGGCAGGTGTCTACATGTGCAGGGATGCAGGAGCAGATTTGCTGATCCTGGAAGCAATCTGTTCCTGCCCCCATCCCAGTCCTGCACCAGCCCCCTGCAGCAGCCAGAGGGAGCTCTAAGCTGGCCCCCTAGACCAGGGCAGGGGGCTGGGACCTGCCCCTCCCCTGCAGCTCTTTCCAAGCCCTGTACCCCGATCGCCCAACTGGAGCACAGAGCTGGGACCTACCCCTGAGTGCGACAGTTCTAAACCCAGCTCCACGATCATGGAGTAGGAGCTGGGAAAAGGCTGGGACCCTGTTCCCCACGCAGCTCCACAATCCTGGAGCTGGAGCTGGGAACAGGCAACAGGCTCCCCAGCCTGTTCCCAGCCCCCTGCTTCATAATCGCGGAACTATAGCGGGGAAAAATCTCCCAGTCTTCGCTCTGCAGTTGGGGAGTGGGGGGTGGGAGCTCCCTGCTGCTGGGACACGGGACACTGTCCCCACCCGGGCTCTGGTGCCCTGGCAGCAGGAAGCTCCTGGGGGCAGGGAACAATTTCCTGCCCACTGCTGCCTTGTTTATTTGGAGCAAGTTTGCTCCAGGTTGGCTGTTTACATATGCCATATGGCGCAGTAAGTAATCAAGAGTAAATTTGCTGCTTGTATTCACAGGTAGAAAATGTACTTGTGATTAGACCAAATTACTGTGCAGTTAGCTTCTGCATGTGTAGAAGATGATGCTTACTGCACAGTAATTTGCTCCAATCTCAAGTAAAGCATCACATGTAGATGCACCCAGGGAAAGGTTAGAAGGGGACAAAAAGGAGCATATCCCCAAAAAGGATCTGTGGACATAGGCAGTGCTGAATCTGCTTGATCCGGAGAGGATTTTGCTCTGGAGATTTTTCTGTGTGGATTACACAGCTAGGGTTGATTTTGGTCCTGAAGTCTAGAGTCTGGTAGAAGAGGCTTAAGAAGACTTGTGATGAGTCAGAGCAGGATTTTTGCTTTGGAAGTTTTGTTCTGTTTTGCTTTGCTTTGTGCAGAATTGTATAGGGAGAAGAGAAGAGAAGCTTTATCTTTTCAGTTTGTTTAGGCTTTGTCTCAAGAGCCTGTGGAATAAGGGCAGGCAGGAGGATGAGTCAAGCAAAGATACCAACAAGACAAAGTGCAAGCATCTTTCCCAGGACAGGAGCATAAATCTCAAAAGAAAAATCTTGTAGGAAATCAGATCATTATTGCTATAGTAGAGGATCTGGACTAAGCTAAGAGTGCCAGAATAGAGCTGGTCCTGGACAGGTCACCCTCAAGTTAATCCAGTGTTAGCCAAACAAAAGCAGCTAGACAAGGCTGAAACAAGATAGATATAGTGAGAGTTAGAGCAAGATGAAAGAACAGAGAACAAACAAAAAGGAAAAATGGAACAAATAATCCAGCAAGAAGAATGGGCAGAGAAGGAGAAAGGACACAAGAGGAGAAGGGAACTGAAAGAGCTTGAACAAGCAGTAGAGGAACAGTGGTGCAGTGGCATCCCTTCCTGGCATGGTACAGTGAACATTCTACCTAATTTTGAGAAGTTATGCACACAACACAAGAAAGATTTGGGCATAGAGAGAGGGAAGTACTGTCTGTCTTTAACTCATGGAAGGTGGAAGAATCTATTACAAATGTGATTTTTTTAATTTTGTTACTTACCCATCCATGGTGATCCCAATTTTTCTTACTGGGGATAAGTTCACCACTGTAAGCCCTAAGTATCAAACATTCTACTACTTGTATTTTGTTCATTCTGTGCAAGGTCTACTGGTGCTTGCAAACTGTTCTAAAACTTATGTAAACCCATTACAGCACCATGTAATGCCAGGCATTGTCTTGTCTTCTGTAATTTGCCACTTCATATACAGCTTCATGTATTGTCTTGGTGGGGGTTCCAACTTTGAGTTTGGCATGACTTTCTGGCTTCAGTTGTTCTTTTCTGGTAACATTTTTCATTCCCTATCATGTCCACAGTGTCAGAACACTGAACTCCACAAGCATTGGTCTGGACTGGGTGACGTCATTTGCTTGGTAAACTACGAGTTGTATTAATTCTCATTCTTCCAGTAATGTTTGTACCAAGGTCAATCATGATCTGGTCTCTTATCAGCAGGGATCCAGGCTTTCCATTTGCCATGGAAAAATGTGGATTTTCTCCTTTAAAGGAGAAAAACTTGGGAAACTGTGGGTTTCCCCCTGCAGGCTGGCAGAGTCCCAGCCTGCAAGGGGTTGTTTAGGGCTGGGGGGAGCAGGACCCAGGAGCAGGGGGTGCCATGTGCATGTGCATAAGCAGCCAGGCCGTATGGTGGAGAGCAATTCCTACAGGTCCCTCCAGGTAATTCCTTGCCCCCTGTGCCTTCCCCTACCCCCATGAGATGCACCAGTAATGTTTGGGAAGGGCAGGGTGGACATATGCCCCCTTCCCGCCCCCAATTTCTGCACCTGGCATGGGACCCAGCCTACAGCCTGGCCAGACCAGCTCCGGGCAGGAGCAACCTTTGTAGCCCAGCAGGTGGGAACTAGAGTGAGAAGTAGTGCCTCACTACCATGGCCACCAAAATGAAGTACCCCCTGTTTGCCCAGCAGCAGTGGGGAGGCACAACTCTGTGCTGTTGCCACCACTGTACCTCACCTTGGTGGCCCTGGTGACATGACACCCTTCCCCATGTGAGTCCTGATTTCTGGGCTGTGGGGGCAGCTCCTGCCTGAAGTTGGTACAGCCAGGCTGTAGCCCCATGCTTTGTGCTCCACTGTGAGTGCACAAATCTGGGGGGCACATACCCCCCACCTCCCCAATGTGTCACCTATGCCCATACCTCCTTCCCCACACACCTGCCCCCTACCTCATACACTGGAGGGGCTGGAGCCTGGGGGGCAGAGGGCAGTGGGTTGGAAATGAGGGGCATCAGCAAAGCTGGGGCAGGGGAGCTGTAGATCAGGATTGAGAGGCACTGAGGGTTGGGAGTGAGGGGAACTGGCAGCACAAGGTTGCCATGGTTTGGGAGTGAGGGGCACTGGCAGGGCTGGAGGGAGTGAGGGGCTCTGTGGGTCAGGAGTGAGGGGCAATGGCATGGGCAGGGGGGCAGGGCAATAGAATATCAGGGCTACTCAGCTTCACAAACCAGTTGTGGGAGGCGGGGCAGCCACAGCTGGACCTGTGCCTTGTTGAGTGAGGGGGGCAGAGGAAGCTCTGATTTTCCATGATAAAAAACAAACAAAATAAAACACCAAAATATAGATGTATTTAGAATTTATTTTATTATAATGATTGAGTCACTGGTAGGCTTCCAAATTTCTTTAAAATTATAAATATATCAATAAAACATTGGGTTAAACTGGTAACCTATATTATATATATATATATTAGTAGCATTTCAATTGTGGCAAAAATGTGGATTTTGGGTTTTTAAAAAGTTCCAAATTCTCTTATTAATCAGAGAATTGGGGCTCTTTAAGCAGAGGAAATGATCCCTTGCTTATGAGTCTAAATTAGCCTGCAAAAACACCTAGACCAGTTGTTCAGCCTTTTATCAATTACAAGCTGTTATGCTTTCACTTTATTTTTATTTTCTTTGTTTAAAAAGATTGCACTAAGACATTTCAACATTTTAAAAATAAAATATAAGACACCCACACTACACTTTTCCAGTAACACAGACTAAGTCTTTTGGAAAATAGCAGAGCAGCAATGGTAATCATTAAGCTCTGTCTGTATTCTTACTGTTCACCGTGCTATCATTTAGATCCTGCTACAAGGATTCTACAACTTTTTTTATATCCTGCAGTTCAAGTTAAGGAGAAATAGAAATATTGTGGTTGAGTTTTTTATTAAAACTGTCTAGTATCTAAACACTGAACTCATTTCATTTCTTAGTGTCACAACAACTTACTGTGCTACTTGCACATGAAGTCCAAAACTGGCTAAGCTGACACAGTTTTGAAAGTGAAAAGGGCTTTCATATTCCACATTTGGTTGGGGCAGTGGCAAGATTTCTTCAGTAAAGACTCATGCAATGGATCATTAACTCTTTCAAAAACCAAGCAACTTTCATACATTTGTTCATACATCGGAAAGTTTGCTTGAGAGTAATATGCAGTTATTACATATATTATGGCATACAAACTATTACTATTAGAAGGGATATGGCAACAAACTGGATAATGAACACAGTGTGCATATTAATGTAAAAAGTTTAGCATTTTGTTTTGATATATTGTTTCATATGCATCAGTATATTTATCACCTATTTAATAAAACTTATTATTAACCATATAGGTATGGCTATTTAAGTATTTCCATATCACTTTTTCATTCAAAGTAAATTTCAATCGTTTTAAGTTTTTGTCCTGTTTGAGGATCAAAACAAGTTTTGAAATATGAGAATTTCCATCTTGTGGCTTATTTGTTGTAGCCATGTTGGTCTAAGCACGTAGGCAGACAAGGTTCTTTGGGTAAATGTGATACCTTTTATTAGACCAACTAAACAGTTGGAAAAAAATGTTCTTTGCCAGCTTTCAGGCACAAACACCCTTATACAGGGATAGGGAGAGTCTGCTGGTGTTGTGTGTGCTCTCCTGGGTGTAACAGAAGCCAAAATGTAGGTCTTTGAAAATGCAAATGCATGGCAGGGAGAATCAGAGGAAATGGGAGACAATAGGCCTGAGAAAGGAAGGTGGGGAGGGGAGGGGAAATGTTGAACTGGTGATAGAATATAGCTGGTAAAATGCAGACAGGTTACTTGGGGTTATTAGATGGTAGGCAGGGTATAATGTGCCATAAATCCAATGTCTGTATTTAGTCCATGATTTTTTGTATCCAATAGATTAATGAAGTGCAGTTCACAGGCTCTTATACACAAGGTGTTTTACAAAATTAAATTCTATCTGGAATTATTTATGTTTATCTACAACTCTGTGTTATAAATCCAACTCTCATGTTTATTTTACAAATGGTAACAGCCTCCTCAATCATTCCGCAGTCCATCACAGGCAATGTTGAAGTCCATGGGTGTGCCCAGATGAGCGCAGATGCACACTGCACACATGCAGGTGTGCCCCATGCCATTAATTTGCAGTACAGGATTTTTATTTATTTATTTTTTATAGAAGGAGATCCTGGCATCAAAAAAACCTTAGCCTTAAAAAAAGTGAGGTAGTGCATGTGGCAGCAGCATGCGCCACTGGAAGGCAGCCTGGCCATCCAGAGCCACACTCCAGTTGCCGGCCAGGTTCTGTGCTGCCAGATTGCCACAGCTGCAGCCTCCAGAGGCCCTCAAGACCCCTGATATGGTTGCTGGTCCCAGCTTCCCCCACCCCATCCCACCCGAGGCAAAGTGCCATGTGTCTTTTTCTCTGGGGAAGTACACATTCCCACTTGTGGGGACGCACCCTATGGCTGCATACAAATGTTCACAACACTTGGTCTATGATCACACAGCTTGTTTTAAGCTGCGCATGATCATAGATCTGGAGTGGCATGTGCAGACATTTGTTTTTACCAGGAACTGTAACAGGAACCCAATCTAAGTAACTCAGGGTGAGGGTAGGGGCTTGTGGGACAAGGGGGCTAGCGGGTCCGTAGAGTAGGGTTTGCAAGATTGGGGGGTGGCTGGTAGGTCTGGGAGGGGTTGGTTGATTGGTTTAAGGGTGGGGTATTGTTCACCTGGGGATGGAAGGTCAGGGTCCTTGTGACAGAGAGCCAGCTCGAGCCCAGTCACAATGTCAGCAAGCCCGCCTATCTAGGGCAGTCTACCCTGTCTCACCTGCCACACCTTGATGTAAAAAGAAGATGGAAAATTGCAGGAGGCTGTCCATTTTAATGCCCTGATGCCTAGGGTGTTATACAGGGCTCTGCCCCCCCCCCCCCCTCAGGCCCTTCCCATGTCCCATGCCTCACAGATGGCATCCAATTCCACTATTACTCCCCCGGCCCCTTAATTGGGCCACACTCGGCATCTGGCCCAACTTGGCCTCAAATGCCCGCAAACATGCCTGGACCTCCTGTCTCTTCACTGGGCATCAACTCGGGCTACTCTGGTCAGCCCATGTGCAGTCCTTCAGGTTCCCTAAGGCCCTACTCTACATGGCCACTGGTCACTACTCCACCCTCTGACTGGGGCTATGGGGCCTTACACCCCACGGGGCTCAGGTGTCCATAGACATGCCTGGCCCCTACTCCTGGCCTCAGGTGTCTGTCACTGTTCCTGGACCCTGCTTCAGGCCCCACTCAGTGGGCCTGGGCCCCCATGCTTTTCTGTTGGGGAGTGCTACCCTAGCCTTTCCCCTCCATGGGGTACCCACAAGGCAGTGGGAGCTGAGGCTTTCAAGCACCCCATCCTCACCTTTCACTGGGGAGGCACTGGGGTGG
>NW_005841861.1:3408503-3412259 GCF_000455745.1 Alligator sinensis | reverse complement strand
TTGTAGGGCAGTCAGCAGGACCAGGAACCTCCTCCATCCCCATAGTTTCTTCCCTTTACCTCCAATTGTTCTTAGAGCAGCAGCTTCAGCCAGGTGATGTTCTCCCTCCAGCTGCCTGCAGCAACTGGCTGTACTGCTCAGGTCCTGCTCTTATTCCCTAACAGCTAGGCCCTCCTTCCAACCAGGTGGCCTCTTGCTGGCCATGTGATGCTCCTCATTGGCACTGTAGTCACCTGCAGGCTACTCTGCTGCCTGCTCAGGCCCTTAAAGTGGTAGGCACCAAAGGTGCCCTGTCACAGTGCTAAAAACAGCCTGGTCTGGGTTGGGGGTAGGAAAAACATAGTCCTCAGGCTGGAGTGAATGGCTGGGCTTCCCCAGCCCCAGGGCTGTCTCTGAGTATGTTTTCTGGATCACGTTATCCTGTTCTTGATCTAAGTTACTTCACCTATTCAGGGGAAGCAGCTTAGATCAGGCCTCCCATTTTTGGCCCAATTTAAATCCCCCAAATGTCTGAAAATGTTTAGATTAACTTAACACTACTTAGGTTGATCTAAATGTAATGTCTGCACATACCATATGTTTCAGCCTCAAACTATAGCAGGCTGTCTCTCTGTTAGCACTTTAAGGAGGGACAACAGAAAGGGGGAACTGAAATAATTATCACCTCCACTTTGCCATGGAATATCAAAATGCTTGACAAAGCAAGCTTAGACGTACAATGCTTATTTTAAAAATGGGGAACAGATGCAGAATGGTGAAGTAATTTGCCCAGTACAACAGATGAGTAGTAAATCTAGGTACAGGCCTAGATCTCTTTATTTCCAGTTTAATGTCTTCAGTATTAGATTAATGTGGGGACGGGGTGGGGGGGAGGAAGAAGGTTAACAAAGAAGGAGGCCTTTTAGTGCTTCTTCAAAGCATGAGCATTTTCAAATGTATGAAATGCTCCATCAAGTTAACTATTGGATTTTGCAGTAACTTTAATGATATTTAAGCACATCCTTAAAGTTAAGTTCATGCCTAAGTGATTTGCTGAATCTCAGCCAAGATGACTGAAAGGAAAAAGAAAAATAGTAAAGGAGTGAGATTTGAAGCTTGAGGGACTCCATGGACAAGGAACATTGGAAGAGAAATATGCTTGAGTGGAGGAATGAACATTCAACTGGGTGATATTTCTCAATTGAATAATTTTTCTCTGAACAATGCAGATTCAAGTATTTTTGTCAGATTAATCAAATTATTTCAGCCAAAGAAGTATGGAGAAACTTTTTTTAGAAGTCCAAACATTTTGTTTCAACTTTTCTAACATAAACATTGCATAACATAAACATTACAATTTTTCATTTTGAAGCTTTTTGTTTTGAAATATATCGAAATCTAATTAAGTAAAAAATCGATTTTTTGCATGGCTATAGCTAGACAAAGACCATTTTAGTAGAAAACCCCACAGTCTGAAATATGTATAGAAATGTTACCATCTACTCCATCCTTTTCAGTTTAGGTGCCAAATAACTAGTCAGTCAAATTATCAAGGGATTTCTTCTTTTTCCACTTATAATCATCAACAAGACGTAGAAATTGTTCTGAACTGGTCTTTTTGCCTGTATTCAGCAACAGCAGGCATCCAGCACAGATTGTCTCTGGGAAGGATTTGCTTTAGGTCTAGAAAAAGAACAACAATCTGGAGTGCCATAACATGCTTGGCAGAGCCTAGTTTTTACAGTCTGTGTTTCCTCCTATCAAGGGAACAGTGTAAGTGCAAAGGTTTATGATATTTTGCAGAGCTTGAACAAATAATTCAAAATGAATTAACTGCCAAATATCCCTACTTTTTTCTGTTCACAGAGGGCTGAATCCTTTCACCCTTATGTGTCTAAATGGTACTTTTGCAGTCAGCAAAGTATAGCTCTGTAAATATAATTTTTGGCATCTACAGACAGTAGTGTAACTAAGGCGGGAAGAGAGTGCACTTGCCCTGGATGCTGACTATGAGGTGGGTGCCAGGATCCTCCTGCACCAGGAGTCTTTGCCACAGCAAGAGAAGCCCTGCACTGCCCCTGAGCAGCCATAGGAATCAGGCAGGGCAGTGCCATGCCAATCAGTGTATCTGGCAGGAAGGGGAGGGCAAATAGAGCAACTGGAATGTCCCCACCTCCACTCCCACCACTGCAGCCATTGCAGCAGCAAGGGAAACTCTATTAAACCAGATACAAAATTACTGTTCAGAATTACTAAATGAATTTTATCACCAGTTTAGTTCCTGATTCACTATACTTGCAATCTACTGCGTAGATGAAACTAGTCACATAAGCCACATTGTATTGTTCTGCCCTCTGGATGAATGTAACTCTCTTAAACAAGTGTCTGCTGCAAATTCTTAGGACTGGCAAGTTAGGGGTCCCACCTGCACTGAGTTCAATGTGTCGATGAGGACTGTTTGGAGATATGAATCCAATTGTGTGGATCTCATTATTTCATAGATTTCATAGACATTAGGGCTGGAAAGGACCTTGTGAAATCATCAGGTCCAGCTCCCTGCCCAAGGGACAGGAAGTCAGCTGGGGTCAGATCATCCCAGCAAGATAAGCATCCAAGTGTTTCTTAAAAGTATCCAAAGTAGTTGTTTGCACCATTCCTGTGGGGAATCTATTCTAGACTCTGGAGACTCGTATGGTAAAAAAGATTTTCCTTATGTCCAGTCTAAAACAATCTCTCAGCAGTGTGTGACCATTAGACTTTGTCTTCCCTTAGGGTGCCCTGGTGAACAGACAATCTCCCTGTTCCTGAACCCTTATATACTTATCGGGTGCCACCAAGTCACCCCTGAGCCTTCACTTCTCCAGGCTGAAGAGTCCCATGCCTCTCAGCCTCTCTTCATAAGGCCTGTTATCTTGACCTCTAATCATGCATGTGGCTCTCCTCTAGACTCTCTCAAACTTCTCCACGTCCTTTCTAAAGTGTGGAGCCCAGAGCTAGATGCAGTACTCCAGCTGTGGCCTCACCAAGGCCGAATAAAGAGGGAAGATGACTTCTTGGATCTTGCTTGAGATGTTTTGGTAGATGCAAGCCAGAGGTTTATTTGCTTTGCCGGCTGTGGCATCGCTTTGGTGGCTCATATTCATCTTGTGGTCAATCATGACTGCCAAGTCTCTTTCAGTCTTTAAATGGTTGGGACCCAAACATATATTTTAAACAACACTTCAGCAGGCAGCTTTAATATTTGTTACCTGCAAGCATTTATGTGATTAAAACTCATTAAGGCCAAGAGAATTAGGACAATTGACAAAGACCCAGGATCCATGGATTCTGTTCCACAACTCTGCCACTTAAAGACCAGGGTCTGCTGCTATGTATGTGGCAGAGGCAGCAGTTGGACCAACAGTGGTGATTGCTGTCTTTCTAGCACTCACTCTAAGTGGGCAGACAGGGCTGGTGCCTCCACTTGTACATCCCTTGTCAAGTTACAGACTTAAAGCAAGTCATTTCACCTCACTGTCTCTCTGTTTCCCCCATTGTTCTTTATCAGTCTTGCCAATTTAGACAGGGAGCTCTTTCAGGTAGGAGCTGTCTTTTACCACTTGTGTGTACAGTGCCAATGTTTTATTCGTCTAGGCTAAGGCCTCTAAGTGCCATAATATAAATAAATGAACAAGAATAGCAGTGAATCCAAATGGGACATGGACTTCTGTAAACAATTCATCTATAGGGAACTGATTAATCTTTAAGAAAAATTGTGAGAAAACTGATTTTTTTTTT
>NW_005841861.1:3394451-3407833 GCF_000455745.1 Alligator sinensis | reverse complement strand
AGGACCAGGAACCTCCTCCATCCCCATAGTTTCTTCCCTTTACCTCCAATTGTTCTTAGAGCAGCAGCTTCAGCCAGGTGATGTTCTCCCTCCAGCTGCCTGCAGCAACTGGCTGTACTGCTCAGGTCCTGCTCTTATTCCCTAACAGCTAGGCCCTCCTTCCAACCAGGTGGCCTCTTGCTGGCCATGTGATGCTCCTCATTGGCACTGTAGTCACCTGCAGGCTACTCTGCTGCCTGCTCAGGCCCTTAAAGTGGTAGGCACCAAAGGTGCCCTGTCACAGTGCTAAAAACATCCTGGTCTGGGTTGGGGGTAGGAAAAACATAGTCCTCAGGCTGGAGTGAATGGCTGGGCTTCCCCAGCCCCAGGGCTGTCTCTGAGTATGTTTTCTGGATCACGTTATCCTGTTCTTGATCTAAGTTACTTCACCTATTCAGGGGAAGCAGCTTAGATCAGGCCTCCCATTTTTGGCCCAATTTAAATCCCCCAAATGTCTGAAAATGTTTAGATTAACTTAACACTACTTAGGTTGATCTAAATGTAATGTCTGCACATACCATATGTTTCAGCCTCAAACTATAGCAGGCTGTCTCTCTGTTAGCACTTTAAGGAGGGACAACAGAAAGGGGGAACTGAAATAATTATCACCTCCACTTTGCCATGGAATATCAAAATGCTTGACAAAGCAAGCTTAGACGTACAATGCTTATTTTAAAAATGGGGAACAGATGCAGAATGGTGAAGTAATTTGCCCAGTACAACAGATGAGTAGTAAATCTAGGTACAGGCCTAGATCTCTTTATTTCCAGTTTAATGTCTTCAGTATTAGATTAATGTGGGGACGGGGTGGGGGGGAGGAAGAAGGTTAACAAAGAAGGAGGCCTTTTAGTGCTTCTTCAAAGCATGAGCATTTTCAAATGTATGAAATGCTCCATCAAGTTAACTATTGGATTTTGCAGTAACTTTAATGATATTTAAGCACATCCTTAAAGTTAAGTTCATGCCTAAGTGATTTGCTGAATCTCAGCCAAGATGACTGAAAGGAAAAAGAAAAATAGTAAAGGAGTGAGATTTGAAGCTTGAGGGACTCCATGGACAAGGAACATTGGAAGAGAAATATGCTTGAGTGGAGGAATGAACATTCAACTGGGTGATATTTCTCAATTGAATAATTTTTCTCTGAACAATGCAGATTCAAGTATTTTTGTCAGATTAATCAAATTATTTCAGCCAAAGAAGTATGGAGAAACT
The DNA here is from genome assembly GCF_000455745.1 of Alligator sinensis. NCBI lineage: Eukaryota > Metazoa > Chordata > Crocodylia > Alligatoridae > Alligator > Alligator sinensis. The sequence goes on along the minus strand of NW_005841861.1, from coordinate 3,406,582 downwards.
TTTTTTAGAAGTCCAAACATTTTGTTTCAACTTTTCTAACATAAACATTGCATAACATAAACATTACAATTTTTCATTTTGAAGCTTTTTGTTTTGAAATATATCGAAATCTAATTAAGTAAAAAATCGATTTTTTGCATGGCTATAGCTAGACAAAGACCATTTTAGTAGAAAACCCCACAGTCTGAAATATGTATAGAAATGTTACCATCTACTCCATCCTTTTCAGTTTAGGTGCCAAATAACTAGTCAGTCAAATTATCAAGGGATTTCTTCTTTTTCCACTTATAATCATCAACAAGACGTAGAAATTGTTCTGAACTGGTCTTTTTGCCTGTATTCAGCAACAGCAGGCATCCAGCACAGATTGTCTCTGGGAAGGATTTGCTTTAGGTCTAGAAAAAGAACAACAATCTGGAGTGCCATAACATGCTTGGCAGAGCCTAGTTTTTACAGTCTGTGTTTCCTCCTATCAAGGGAACAGTGTAAGTGCAAAGGTTTATGATATTTTGCAGAGCTTGAACAAATAATTCAAAATGAATTAACTGCCAAATATCCCTACTTTTTTCTGTTCACAGAGGGCTGAATCCTTTCACCCTTATGTGTCTAAATGGTACTTTTGCAGTCAGCAAAGTATAGCTCTGTAAATATAATTTTTGGCATCTACAGACAGTAGTGTAACTAAGGCGGGAAGAGAGTGCACTTGCCCTGGATGCTGATTATGAGGTGGGTGCCAGGATCCTCCTGCACCAGGAGTCTTTGCCACAGCAAGAGAAGCCCTGCACTGCCCCTGAGCAGCCATAGGAATCAGGCAGGGCAGTGCCATGCCAATCAGTGTATCTGGCAGGAAGGGGAGGGCAAATAGAGCAACTGGAATGTCCCCACCTCCACTCCCACCACTGCAGCCATTGCAGCAGCAAGGGAAACTCTATTAAACCAGATACAAAATTACTGTTCAGAATTACTAAATGAATTTTATCACCAGTTTAGTTCCTGATTCACTATACTTGCAATCTACTGCGTAGATGAAACTAGTCACATAAGCCACATTGTATTGTTCTGCCCTCTGGATGAATGTAACTCTCTTAAACAAGTGTCTGCTGCAAATTCTTAGGACTGGCAAGTTAGGGGTCCCACCTGCACTGAGTTCAATGTGTCAATGAGGACTGTTTGGAGATATGAATCCAATTGTGTGGATCTCATTATTTCATAGATTTCATAGACATTAGGGCTGGAAAGGACCTTGTGACATCTTCAGTTCCAGCTCCCTGCCCAAGGGACAGGAAGTCAGCTGGGGTCAGATCATCCCAGCAAGATAAGCATCCAAGTGTTTCTTAAAAGTATCCAAAGTAGTTGTTTGCACCATTCCTGTGGGGAATCTATTCTAGACTCTGGAGACTCGTATGGTAAAAAAGATTTTCCTTATGTCCAGTCTAAAACAATCTCTCAGCAGTGTGTGACCATTAGACTTTGTCTTCCCTTAGGGTGCCCTGGTGAACAGACAATCTCCCTGTTCCTGAACCCTTATATACTTATCGGGTGCCACCAAGTCACCCCTGAGCCTTCACTTCTCCAGGCTGAAGAGTCCCATGCCTCTCAGCCTCTCTTCATAAGGCCTGTTATCTTGACCTCTAATCATGCATGTGGCTCTCCTCTAGACTCTCTCAAACTTCTCCACGTCCTTTCTAAAGTGTGGAGCCCAGAGCTAGATGCAGTACTCCAGCTGTGGCCTCACCAAGGCCGAATAAAGAGGGAAGATGACTTCTTGGATCTTGCTTGAGATGTTTTGGTAGATGCAAGCCAGAGGTTTATTTGCTTTGCCGGCTGTGGCATCGCTTTGGTGGCTCATATTCATCTTGTGGTCAATCATGACTGCCAAGTCTCTTTCAGTCTTTAAATGGTTGGGACCCAAACATATATTTTAAACAACACTTCAGCAGGCAGCTTTAATATTTGTTACCTGCAAGCATTTATGTGATTAAAACTCATTAAGGCCAAGAGAATTAGGACAATTGACAAAGACCCAGGATCCATGGATTCTGTTCCACAACTCTGCCACTTAAAGACCAGGGTCTGCTGCTATGTATGTGGCAGAGGCAGCAGTTGGACCAACAGTGGTGATTGCTGTCTTTCTAGCACTCACTCTAAGTGGGCAGACAGGGCTGGTGCCTCCACTTGTACATCCCTTGTCAAGTTACAGACTTAAAGCAAGTCATTTCACCTCACTGTCTCTCTGTTTCCCCCATTGTTCTTTATCAGTCTTGCCAATTTAGACAGGGAGCTCTTTCAGGTAGGAGCTGTCTTTTACCACTTGTGTGTACAGTGCCAATGTTTTATTCGTCTAGGCTAAGGCCTCTAAGTGCCATAATATAAATAAATGAACAAGAATAGCAGTGAATCCAAATGGGACATGGACTTCTGTAAACAATTCATCTATAGGGAACTGATTAATCTTTAAGAAAAATTGTGAGAAAACTGATTTTTTTTTTTTGCTGTTGCCGTTTCACTGATATTCAGTGAATAATTTATTCAACAGTTTCTTCTCCATCAATTATTGAATAAATTATTCACAAGGAGAACAAGTATCTCTGACCTCTGAACAACTGAAGGTACAAAATGACCGCAAATAATTAAAAATCACAATCTCAAAATAGAGAGGAAATAGTAGTGTGTGACTGCAGCTATAATAGAAAGTCATACACAATAAACAGTACAGAGATAAAGCTTGATTCTCATTTTGTCTCTCCGCGGATGCAGTGAATATTCAAGGTGTGGGGGCTTTTTACTGCCTTAAAATGTATGCTGCCCACAATATACTTTAAATCTAGAGAAATAAATCAATAATCATCCATGATTTTCCTCTTAGTGGGCAGAGTTCACATAAAAGTGCAAGTCTCCTCTTCAGCAAATGGCTCAAATTGATTATTCTGGAAAGTTATTCTGCATACATGGCTGAAAGTCACATGACTCATAACACGTTTCAATACTTCATCCATGCATTTCAGTATTGCCATCCCATGCATTTCAGTGTGTGAGGCTCAGTAAACATTATCCTGGTTGACAGCAGTCCAAATTTCCTTATCCAGAAGGATTATGAATATGAAACTCTGTGCCTCTAGCACACTCACTTTCCTTCATAAGTCTTATTAGATATAATTGGTGATCTCAGAAAGCCTGTTTTTCCAAAGTAGAAGTGTCCTAGTGAGTGCGGACAAATCACTGAGAAAATAATTATGAATATTTATAGAAGCATCTTTAAATGGGTGGGATCACAGTAAAAGGAAAAAAAGATGACTTCATCATCCAGGAAAGAAAACGTTTCAAATTTGGGATTCCTGTTTTACCTAAGGCTATAAAAAGCAAGTATTTCCAACATCAAATCTTTAATTTAGCTCAACATAAACATGAAAACTAATTATCAGGATGTGATTTTCACAAGCAACAAAATGACTTACAACCATAAGCCCCATTCATTGAGGCACTTCTGAAAATTTTAGCATCAGTAAGAAAACAGTTACTAGCATTTTTGTTATGGAACTGATCCAGCAAAGCACTTTAGTACATGCTGAACTGCATCCACAAATATGTCCCCTAATTAATTTCAAGTAAGCAAATGCTTAAGTGCTTAGCTGAATCAGGGCCTATTTGGGTTTTACCATGTGATGTATACCATCTTCAGCAAGTGGGATCAATGTTATTATATAATGCTTAATTTTCAGTGTATGATACATATTTCACTATCTTACACATTTCGCTGTTATGCACCTCAATGCATAAGATTTTGAATTGTGTCCTTAATGAATAGTCATTTATTTCAGAGACTGACAAATATATACCTCACAAATCCCTGCGTTTTTATAGTGATTGATATTGCCTTATCCCTGTCTCCTTGATCTTTTGATGGCTTAAGCTTTCTCCTTTAGGCACCTAGGCCCTGATTCAGTAAGATTAAATTGATGCATGAGAGAAGTTCCATCCAAATAATGTAGGCAATTTCAGGGGCAGATCCAGGGTGGGTGTATTTGAACCTCCCTTTGATTCCTGGTCCAAAGTTTAAAGCTTAATGCTTGGCACCGGCATCAGCATTTCTATTCAGGAAGCAGCAAGGAACTCAATTGACTTCATGGATCATTATAATCAGATTCCTTCTAAACACTTCATTCGAAAGGTGTTAATGACCCTCTCTCCTTTATAATCATCCTCATTACATTAATCAAACTCTAAGTATCCTTTCTTCTGTAAATCTGCTGTCTGTCAGCTACTCCTGGTTATGTAGCATTGTGGACTGTTTTAAGTCTTAGCTAAAATCATTAACTCTGGTATGGAAATAACATTCAGTGACTCATTGGATGTATTCCCAAGGTGCCCAAGAATCAGAGAAAATTAGGGTTAGAAGGGACCTCAGGAAGTCATCTAGTGCAACTCCCTACTCAAAGCAGGACCAGCCCCAACTACATAATTCTATCCAGGGCTTAGTCGAGCTTGGCCTTAAAAACCTCCAAGGATGGAGATTGTATCACCTCTCCACATTAGCCTTTCCAGTGCTTCATCACTCTCCTAGTGAGAAATATGTTCCTTATATCCAACCTAAACTTCACTTTCTGCAACTTGAGACCATTGTTCTGTCATCTGTCATTCTTGTTCTGTCACCTGCCACCACTGAAAACAGTCTAGCTTCATCTTCCTTGAAACCACTCATCAGGTAGTTAAAGGCTGCTATCAAATCCCCTCAGTCTTCTCTCTGCCTTTAAACTAAATAAACCCAGTTCCCTCAGCCTCTCCTCAGAAGTCAAGTGCCCCAGCCTACAAACCATTTTGGTTGCTCTCTGCTGGACTCTCTCCAACTTGTCCACTTCCTTTCTATTGTAGGGGGACCAAAACTTGACACAGTACTCCAGTTGTAGCTTCACCAGGGCAGAATATAGTGTAATAATCACTTCCCTCTATCTGTTGGCAATGCTTCTACTAATGCAGCCCAGTATGCTGTTAGTCTTCCTGGCAACAAGGGCACACTGCTGACACATATTGAGCTATTGTCCATGGTAAACCCCTGGTCCTTTTCTGCAGAGCTGCTGCTTAGTCAGTTGGTCCCAAGCCTGTAATGGTACATGGGATTCTTTCTTCCTAAGGGCAGGACTTTGCAGTTGTCCTTGTTGAACTTCATGAGATTTCTTTTGGCCCAGTCCTCCAATTTGTCACTCTTAATTCTAAATCACTCTGAATTCTAGCCCCACCTTCTAGCATATATACTAATCCCCCCAGCTTGGTGTCATCTGCAAGCTTGTGGATGGTGTCATCCACTGGTCCATCCCTGCAGGGGCAAGGGTAACACTGGACCCTTGCTGAACCAAATGGGACAGCTGATAACCAACACCCAGGAAAAGGCCAATCTGCTTAATGGGTACTTCGCACCAGTCTTTCATCAGGCCAATGGGACCGCCCCACCTAGCAAGACATGGGATGGCCAGGGTGAGGGCATATTTATATCCAGCATTGGTGTTGATCTAGTAAAGGATCACCTCGACAGGCTGGACACCTTCAAGTCAGCTGGTCCTGACAGTTTACACCCTAGAGTACTCAAGGAGCTGGCAGGTGTCATATCACAACCACTGGCAAAAATATTTGAAAACTTGTGGTGCTCAGGTAAAGCACCTGAAGTCTGGAAGAAGGCCAATGTGGTACCCGTCTTCAAGAAAGGGTGGAAAGTAGATCCTGGGAATTACAGGCCAATCATACTTTCATAGTTTCATAGTTAGTAAGGTAGGAAGGGACCTGAGCAGATCATCAAGTCTGACCCCCTGCCATGGGCAGAAAAGGATGCTGGGGTCAAACAACCCTGACTAGGTGATTATCAAGCCTCCTTTTGAAGACCCCCAGGGTAAGAGCGAGCACCACTTCCCTTGGAAGTTGGTTCCAGATCCTAGTCACCCTGACTATGAAGTAGTGCCTCCTGGTATCTAGCCTGAATCTACTCTCCATCAACTTATGGCTGTTATTCCTCATTATTTCTGGTAGTGCTCGGGGTAACAGGGACTTTCCCATGGCCTGCTGGTCCCCCTTGGGCAGTTTGTAGATGGCCACCAGATCCCCTCTCAGCTTTCTCTTGTGGAGGCTGAACAGGTTCAGGTCCCATAGCCTCAGCTTGACCTCAATCCCTGGTAAGATTCTGGAGAAAATTATTAAGGAGACCCTTCTGGATAAGCTGGCTGAGGTCAATATCCTGAGGGATAGCTAGCATGGGTTTGTCATGGGTAGGTCTTGCCTGACCAATCTCATCTCCTTCTATGACCAGGTGACATATCACCTGGACAAGGGAGAAGAGATTGTCGTCATATATTTGGATTTTTAAAAAGCCTTTGATCTGGTATCCCATGACCTCCTCAAGGAAAAATTGGTCAACTGTGGCCTCAGCTTCACCACAGTCCAATGGCTGGGTAATTCACTCGGAGGTCGGACCCAGAGAGTAGTGGTTGATGATAGTGAATCATCATGGCACTCTGTGTCCAGTGGCGTCCCCCAAGGCTCTGTCCTTGGACCAGTTCTTTTTAACATCTCTATCAATGATGTGGACGTTGGTGTCAGAAGTGCACTGGATAAGTTCGCCGATGACACTAAACTTTGGGGCATAGAGTCCACACCTGAGGACCAGCTAATGATCCAGGCTGACTTGAATAAACTTAGTAAGTGGGCAGATACAAAGCTGATAAATGCAAGGTACTGATAAATGCAAGGTACTCCACCTCAGGGAAAAAAACCCTGCAGCATATTTGGCAGTGCTACGCTTGCTAGCATCATGGCTGAAAGAGAATTGGGAGTCACGATTGACCACAAGATGAACATGAGCCACCAATGTGATGTTGCAGCTGGCAAAGCAAACAAAACTCTGGCTTGCATCCATTGATGCTTCTCAGGTAAATCTCAGGATGTCATCCACCCACTGTACTTGGCCTTGGTGACGCTGCAGCTGGAGTATTGCATTCAATTCTGGGCACCACAATTCAAGAAGTATGTTGAGAAGCTTGAGAGAGTCCAGAGGAGAGCCACACACATAATCAGAGGGTAAGAGAATAGGCCTTATGAAGAGAGGCTGAGAACCATGGGATTCTTCAGCCTGGAAAAGCACAGCCTGGAAAAGCAGACCTGGTGGCTGCTTATAAGTATATAAGGGGTGTGTATCAGGATCTGGGAGAACATCTGTTCACCAAAGCACCCCAAGGAAAAACAAGGACAAATGGCCATAAACTGCTCCAAGACTGTTTTAGGCTGGACATAAGGAAAATTTTCTTTACTGTCCAAGCCCCCAAGACCTGGAATAGACTCCCTCCAGAAGTGGTGCAGGCACCTACTCTGGACTCATTTAAGAAACGTTTGGATGCTTATTTTGCTGGAATCCTTTGATCCCAGCTGACTTCTTGCCCCTGGGGCAGGGGACTGGACTTGATGATCTTTGAGGTCCCTTCCAGCCCTAACATCTACGAAATCTAAGAAATACACACACTTGGTGAACTCCATCCCATCTTCCAGATTGTAAATGAAGATATTGATCAAAACCAACCCTATCCAATCCCTGGGGCACTCCACTTGGTACCCTTTACCCTTGCACCTAAAGCCCTGCAGTCACTCTTGATCTGCTCAGGATCACCCCTGGCAGTATCATTGGTGCCCACATAAATGAGTAACATGGGGTAGTGCTCAGAGGGTAGGTCGAGTCTCAGTAATTCTTCTGTGACATCTTGTTTCCAGGCTCCAGGTAGATAGATTCCTCCATCCCCCACAGAAGGAAGTCTTCAATCACCACCACCCATCACTTCCTCTTCATGGCAGTAGTCTCAATTCTCTCAACCTTGGAGGCTTCTGGCCTAGCCTCTTCCACAAATGGAATGTGCTCCTCCTTCTCTGGCTCATAACATATTTTGGAGAACAAGACAAACACAGGTTGTTAATATTATTCTGCAACCAGATCCTGTGCAACTATTGGACCAACACTATGATCAACTTGGCTTCCATTTCTGCCTATTCTATACAACAACATTCATAACAATTGTATCACTCTGATTCAGTCAGCATTTATACGTTTGATTCATTACCTATTCAACCAATAATAAAGAAAGAGTCATGTTTTAATATGAACACACACAAAATTACTATAGGACTGGGATTATATTCCACATCAAAGAGCTAATATAGAATTTACCAAGAGCATGATATGCAGTTGATCTATCCTTCTTTAGTCAGTACAAGGACCCTGATATGGAGAAATCTTCACCTTTAATAGAGACTGTCAAACCTTTCTATACAAATTTTAAAACCACCTACAGAATTCTAAAGTAGGGATAATTTTTATTACATTCCATAAGTTGGCACTAAAATAATAGAGATATTACAACACATTGGACTCTATAGATTTTCCTTCCCCTCCTTCTCCCTTCTCTCTCCTTTAAGGTAATCTCTATAGAATTCTGCTGGAGTTGTTTCTATTGATTTTTTACAGATTTTTTCCCCTTGGGACTTATAATAATAATAATAATGAAATTCCCACTAAAATATTACAGAATGACCATTGTGAGAGAGAATACTATAGGTATGTCATAGTAGTCATTGTCAGAATATTTTTAGCTTCTCTTCTGCCAAAAAAAACACATTGAAAAACTATGAGGTGACAAGAATTGCATGTCTTCCAATAAATAGCTCCACTCCATTTTGGAAGTTAGCATCAATAGCTCTCACCACAAGCAAGGTGAAGGAGGGCAGACTGCCAAGCAGGCATACAAGCTTTTTCAATCAATAACTCTTTATAGAAAAGTAAGTGCATTTTTTTCTTTTAAAAATCCTTTTTTCCCCTGAATGAACTAAGTACCTAAAAAGGTGACTTTTCTATTCTGTGATTCATTATATATCAAATTTTACAATGCTCGTGGATGATGAAATAGGTAATAGACACACTTTGTTGGGGTCATCTTTAACAGACACAGAATCCAGAACAAAATGCCACATTATTGGTTTGTTCCTCCCTACACCCTTAATTCCAGCAATTGCAACTGCTCACAGCTGCTTTTGCAGTGCCTTTATGTCTCTGAAAAATGTGCCCCTAATCTGGCTTGTGGGGGTTGATCAGAAGCAAAAGCTAAAAATCTTCCAGTCCAAAGGAGCTGAACCATGAATGTCAATGAAAGCCTCTTTCTTTCTGAATGTCGTAAGTATTAGGAGTTAATTTATGGACTCCTTTTCCTGAAGTGCAGACACTTAATCTGAATTCACTGACAGGCTGGTTGTTTTAACAGTGAGTTGGATATCAAAGTTCTAGACTGAGAGGCAGTAGTGTGGTATCTTCCCAGATTACCTAATCAATATTCCACTCAAGTTGACATATCAGCTACTACTTATTTTGCCTCCTGACTAAATTTTACAGCTTATTGCTTAATATTTAAACCATGTACATCTTTAAGGCAAAACTAGATACAGAGAGAGATACCAACATTTTTTGATTCACTGCTTGGAGAACTTTTAGGATAACACAGCAACAAAATGTTTATATTCTGAAAATGTCTATGTGATTCATAGCTTCAGATCACTCCTTTTTTTAATTTAGGAGGAGTCTCTTTTCCTAAAAAACAGAACATGGAATTCCCTTCTACTTCCCTCACCCCCCACCCCCACCTTTAAAAAAAAAACCCAAAACCAACATGCTTGGAAAAAGAAATAATAATTTTGTGCTTTAAAGCACATAGTTCAGAGTCAGGGGACCTGGAGCCAAGTCTTGCTCTCAGATACAAAAATGTCTGTCTGGAGTAATTCCATTAAAGTCAACAGAAAGATAATACAACAATTGGAAAGATGTATTCTTGTCCTGGCAGAGCCAGCAGACTTCCAGCATGACCTTGGCCATATTTCTTTACCTCCTGTATCTCAGATTCCCGTTTTCTAAAAGATATATATTCTGACGTAGTTAAAAGGTCCCATGAGGCTTAATCCATTAATATTTGCAAAGGCCTTCAAGTTCTTAGAATGGAAGGTCCTAGAGAAATGCAAAATATTATTTCTTTTTATCATAAGCTTTTATATTTTAAAATAATGAAACTTCCTGGAAACTGGAGAGCAATTTGTCATACAGGAAGCCTGTAGCTGAGCCAAGATCCCTTTTCAGGATCAGTAAACAACAGCAGGGTTTGCAATATCATCCCTACACCCTGCCACTTAAAAGGGATCCCTTCACAAAATCAGAATTAATTCATAGAAATGATATCACAGTCCTGGTGAGCAGAACAGTAAGCAATAAAAGGTATTACTGAAATTACTGGAGGATGAAAGAAGAATCAAGAAATTAGTCATGGAGAGAGGATATTAGAATAAGCAAACTTGTTTTGTAGTATATTATGTGGAATTTTAGGATTAGAATTGTGTATTGCTGCTACAGTAAATAGGAAGCTTATAGTTATGTCACCACTAACTCCTGATAACACCAAAAAACCTCACTGAGCAAGTAGCCTGCAGGGTGTGAATAAAATTATATGGAAAGAGGAAAAATGAATATGAAAGGGAAACATTCCAGGCAGCAAGCTGGTGGGGTTAGGGGTGACAGTCGTACACAGTAAGAAAAGTAGATAGAGATAGCATTGTCAGGAGTGCTAACAGATTCTGAAATGCTTTATGCTAAGAGTCTGCCACATGTCCAAATAAATCAACACACATAGGGCTCTATTGGTCTAGATTCTTTTTCTACTGTAATAAGCATGCTTGTACGCCAAAGCCTGCCATTCTGAGGCCAAATCAAAGATGTGATATTAACTTCTTTCAAAGATGCAGCAACTGAGGCAATAGAAAAATGCAAATAAATCTATTCTGCATGCTTAAGCCCTTCTCCATTTCATGCACGCCTGGTGATGGAAAATGATTTTTTTTTCCACCCTGCCTTATAATTTTAGAGGTATGAAAAATAGATTTTGTCACAGTAACGAAACACAGGAAAAGGGAGCTTGCTATAAACTGATTGCAGTTTAGAGTGAAGGGCTGTTTCTCATTAGCTTTGTTAGACTGGACATCATCTTTGGACTAGAGTAATTAATACAAGTAAATTTGGATAGAGAGGGTGGGACTATTAGTGTAAGGGACTATGCAGAGATGCAACAAACAGAGAGAGAAAAAAAATGTGGTCCTGGACAAATCCAAAGCTAGATTAACCAAAACTTCTAAACTTTTCATTAAGATACACAGCAAGAGAAATAAGCCTCTGACTGGAGCACCCAACATTTTGATAAAGCTTGGAGCATATGTCCTATAGGATTATATCCAGTATATGTTTCAACTCAGCCTTTGTAACTTGCTGCAAAATCTGACTCAATCTTGAGGCAAGAAAAGAAAGTTGCATTCTAACCTGTATAGACGGTGCTTGAAGGAAGGATGTAAGTAATGGTGTTTATATCCAGCAGCCTGTTTTTTGATATTCAGTCTTATGTGTACACAAATGTCAAGAGGTTTCAGTATTTTCCCACGTGTACTCTTTTAGCATTATACAGAATATGGTCTAGATGTGTGTGGCTGTGGATGTGTAGAGGAATGGAGTGGACTGGCATACTTCACTCAGTTACATTGACTCAGTCAGAAGTGCAGTGAATGTTTGCATCTGCCATGCAATCAAAATGCTGCATTTGCAGAGAGATTAGTCAAGTTTCACGAATATAGAACTAAAAAATGTAAAGCTGGCAGTTCCCTCACTGTGGAAAAACCTTGACAAAAGATCTCCATTTCAAATGCTTAGAAAAAAATCTCTACAAATGTTGCTTACTCAGAAATATTAGAGAATTCCGTTCTTTGCCTAAAGGACAAATTGTTCATAAAAGGAGAAGCAGTTCTCCGTAAAATAGATTAAAGGCTCTAATGATGGTATCATTCATTCTCTTACAATTCAATCTCGTCGTTACCGAAAGCACCAGGCCTCTCCACTCTATTATGTTTAGGGCCTGATTTATGAAACAATCCCACAAGCATTAATGATGCCACAGGTAGCAGCTGTAATATTTCAGGTGGTTTACAGCAGCACTTCAACACTGGAACACATTTTGCTTCAATTCCATCACACTTCATTCCTCATTTTGTAATACTTGGTTTGGTGAGCTTAGCAATACACACCTAAT
>NW_005841861.1:3378456-3394420 GCF_000455745.1 Alligator sinensis | reverse complement strand
CTACACTATACATCATGTTTTACCATCCATATTCTCATTTTGCCCCTCCCTCTGTCTCCTTTCCACACTCCTGTCATACTGTATTTCTAAAACAGTCCTTTTCATACTTGCCAGCCATCTTTTCCCAAATCCTCCAGCAATCCTTCCCATCGTCTCCTTTAGTTTCCTCAGCCTCCCTTTCCTGAAGTGTGATCCTACATATGTCTCTCATATTTACACTGCAAGTTCTTGAGGGAAGAAACCATGCCCTGGAAAGAAAATAGTTTTGTGGACAGGGAAATAGAAAGGGAAGGCCTGCATGAGGGAGAATGTTTGGGAAAGTGACTGAGGACACAAGCATAAAAAAAGTGGCTCATGGAAGAAAAGCTTATTTTCTACGTTTTGATTTAACGGTCAAAACTAAACTTTTAATCTTCCCTCAAGCTCTCCCAATTCCTCCTTCCACAACATGAAGATTGACACTATTCTCCCTTCCACTCCAGAATGACCTCTGCCCCTTTTTCTAGATGCACACACGACTAAATGTTTCTGCTTTCCCCCCATGATTTGCTCTATCCATAAAGCTAAACTCTATCCAGGCCCTCATTTTCTCATGTCTTAATGAGTAAATTACCACTTCTTCCTCTGTACTTTTGAGAAATACAGTACTGACCCACTCAAAATCCTACAAATATAACTGTAACTGTTCATCACTTGAGCTGCATTTTTGCCTTTGTGTCCTCCAAAGGTTTTATCTCTGCTGTATCAACCAAAAACTACCCATCTTCACTTTTAAGGGGTTTATATGTGGAAGGGGAAGGCCAGCTGACCCCAGCTGGCCACTACGGTGAAAGGTAGTGACAGAGGGTTTGGCTCTGCTGGAGGCTTCAGGCTACCTTTGACCAGTCTGGGGGATCAGGCCAAAACAAGCAGCTCTGTTGGCCAGACCAAACCCCAGGCTCAAGGCCAAGGCCTGACACTATCCACCTTGAAGCAGCTTTTCTCCAATTTGTTTATGAGAAGGTTATGTGGGACTGTCAAAAGCAATCCTAATATTTTAATATGAACTGACAGAGCACCTACGAACCCAGTCATAAGCCAGCAACATATTTTTCTGGGTGCTGAATTAATGTAAAACAAAACTATATTCCTTGTCCTAAAGAGATTACAATAAAAGTATCAGACAAGGGCCGAAGTGGATACCCAAACAGAGAAAAGAAATACAATTTGACAATCCTGATCAACGTGTTAAGCAGTGGTCACAACATGTCCTCTGACTAAACACAGTTGAGTTTTTGGTAAGAAGCAAGATGTTAGGACTAAATGGATGGCTGGGTTTTTGTAGACACCATAGAAAAAGGCAGTTTAGGGAAGTACTTAAAGGAGGACCAGGATGTGGCTTTGTGGATGTCTACAGGGAGTGCCTTCTGTGCATATTGGGCAGCATGAATTGTTCATAATGCTTTTTCATAAATTGAGTGGGAAATGAAGTCTGGCATCATTAGCAGGGGAAAAGCAGGGAGTTATCTAACCAGTATCAGAAAAACACTGCAAATGCAGCTTTGGGCTGCGTTAATATGAGCATTAGGTGCAAGACATGGGATATGATAGCACCTCTTTACTAGTCACTGGTTAGGTCTTATCTACAGTATTGTGTGCAGGTTTGGGCTCCGTATTTTCAAAGGGAAATGGCAAAGTTAGAAAGGGTTCAGGGGTGGGTGACAAAAATGATAAAGAGCTTGCACATCAACCCATATGAGAAGAAGCTGTAAAAAATAGGTATGTTCAGATTGCAAAAAAGGTGATTAAGATGAAGATGAAACATGATAACATGCTCCCTTAAACACCTGAAGGACTGCAGTAAAGAAGAGGAAGAACACTATTTTTCTGTTGCTGCAGAGAGCAGGACACATACCAATGGCCTGTAGTTGCAGCAAAGTAGGCTTAGAATAGCTATTCGGAATAAGTTCTTTACTATTATATCAGTAAGACAGTGACGCAGACTTTCAGGGGAAGTTGTGGTATCTCCATCTTTGGAGGTTTTAATAAAGAGTTTGGGTAAGTGTTGGTTAGGGATGATCTAGGAGTAGTTATGTTAGGAGTGCTTCATAAAGGGCAACAGTTGGCAGCTCAGAAGTGCTCCCTCCCAACTCAGATTGCTGGGAGATTGTGAGAAAAGCTCTGTAACCCAGGGAAGATGGACATCAGAGAGGACCATGCTCACCAGAAGAGTAAAGCAGAATATCATAACTAGTTTTATTAAAGAAGATGAGAGCAACTTTCATAAGTTTACGGTGGTGGATACAAAAAGGAAAGTTCAGGATCTCCAGTCAGAGGTGGAGGTGTGGAATTATCCTTGCTGTTCTGAGGCTGCAAATCAGAAGGGAGGATGTTTATTTTTTCTCATTCTTCTGTGCTTTGCTGTTTAGCACATGGGGCCAGGAAGGAATATTTCTCCATTTGTTGCTATATGTAACAGAAGGGTTTTCTTTGCCTTCCCCAGAAGCACTGGGTGTTGGCTGCAGTTCATTTTTCAAGAAAGACAGGCTACAGAAGAGACATCAGTTAGATGGTCATATTGGAGTCAGACTTGAAAGTCAGACACCTTTAAATCATCTGATCAATGGCAATGAAATTGCCAAGAGACTTCTGAGCATGCAAAATAAAGGAGTTTTGGCTTGTTCATCAATAAGATTTGGCCAAACTATACCAGCCAAGCATGGTGAGGTTTTCTTCAGAAGAAGGTTTGGCGAGAATCCCTCTCCATACCAAAACCAGAAAATGGTATTTCCAGCAAAAACAATCATAGAATCATAGACTTGTATACCTATAGACAATTAGGGTTGAAAGAGACTTCAGGAGGTCATCTAGTCCAACCCCCTGCTCAAAGCAGGACTAGCCCCAGCTAGACCATTCCACCCAGGGCTTTGTTGAGCCAGGCCTTAAACACCTCTCAGAATGGAGATTCTACCACCTCTCTAGGAAACCCTTTCCAGTGTTCACCACCCTCCTGGTGAGAAAGATTTTCCTAATATCCATCCTGAACTTCCCTTCCTGCAACTTGAGACCGTTGCTCCTTGTTCTGTCATTGCCACCACTGAGAAGAGTCTAACTCCATCCTCTTTAAAACCACCATTCATAGATTCATAGAAAGTTAGGATTGGAAGGGAACTCAAGGGGTCATATAGTCCAACCCCCTGCTCAAAAAAGATCATCCCCAACTAGATCATCTAGGCCAAACCTTTGTCTAGCCAGGTTTTGAAAACATCCAAGGATGGATCTTTTACCATCTCCCTCGGCACCCTTGGGTACATGTCCAACTTTTCTAAGTAGTCCCTAACCTTCAGGTAGTTAAAGGCTGCTATCAAATGCCCTCTCAGTTTTCTCTTCTGAAGACTTAGAAGCCCAGTTTCCTCAGCCTCTCTTTATTCAGTCATGTGCTTCATGCTCCTAACCATTTCTGTTGCCCTTCACTGGACTCTCCACATTCTATCTGTAGTGGGGGCCCCAAACTGAACACAATACTCCAGATGTGGCCTCACCAGTGCAGAATAGAGGAGAATAATTATTTCCCTCCATCTGCTGGTAACACTCCTCCTAACGCAGTCCAGTATGCTGTTAGCTTTCTTGGCAATACTGGGCACACTGTTGACTCATATCTAGCCTATTGTTCACTGTAACACACAGGTCCTTTTCTGCAGGGCTACTGCTTAGCCAGTTGATCCCAAGCCTGGAGCGGTGCACAGGTTTCTTCTGCCGCAAGTGTAGCACTTTGCACTTGTCTTTGTTGAACCTCATGTGATTTCTTTTGGCCCAATCCTTTAATTTGTCACTTTGAAT
The DNA here is from genome assembly GCF_000455745.1 of Alligator sinensis. Taxonomy (NCBI): domain Eukaryota; kingdom Metazoa; phylum Chordata; order Crocodylia; family Alligatoridae; genus Alligator; species Alligator sinensis. Next base: position 3,390,601 of record NW_005841861.1, on the reverse strand, counting down.
CTTAGCCCAATTCTCCAGCATATCTACTACTCTCCCCAGCTTGGTGGTGTCATCTGAAAACTTGCTGACAGTGCTTTCCATCCTATCTTCTAAATCATTAATGAAGATATTGAACAAAACCAGCCCCAAGACTGACCCTTGTGGCACTCTACTTGGTACTAGCTGCCAGCTAGACATCAAGCCATTGATCACTACCCGTTGAGCCTGATGATCCAGCCAGCTTTCTATTCACCTTCCAGTGCATTCATCTAACCAACCCATACTTCCTTAGCTTGCTTGCAAGAATACTGTGGGACACCATATCAAAAACCTCACTAAAGTCAAGGTACATCATGTCCACTAGTTTCCTTGCATCCATAGAGCCAGTCATCTCATCATAGAAGTCAACAGGTTGGTCAGGCATGACTTGCCCTTGATGAATCCATGCTGACTGTTCCTGATCACTTTCTTCTCCTCCAGTGCTTAGAAATAGATTCTTTGAGGACCTGCTCCATGAATGGATGAGGTTCACATTGAGCCCAGACATGGAGGATGCTTACATCTCCTTTATTTTCCTACTGGGACTAGAATGCAGGCAAGAGCAGTTATGGCAATGAACTATGCAGCTGCAGAGAATTGCAAGTATGCTCTTATCTTACTTCTTTGTAGTCTTATTTTAACTCCTCCCTTTCATTTAACCTTCCCCCTTTGTAATCCAAAGTGCCATACACTGGTGCTTCTGAAAAGGACCTTGAGTTGTGGGCTTACTTCAGAGGTAAAATCATCAGGGTCAAATAGTTAAGGCAGAGCAGCCACAACACAGCCAAATATTTAAGGCAGAGCAGCCAGCAGCAGAGCAAGGCTGAAGGTGAATTTCTCCCAATATCCTCATCAGAGTCTGCAGTTATCAAGAAGAATCATTTATCTGAGAAACACTGGAGATGAAATACCTGAATCTATTTTTAAAAAGGTATGTTATTGGCATGTAAAGCTATTATTTGTACTGCTGGGGAACCCTACAAAAAATATTCTTGTTGGCTAATACCAAGGAAACTATCAATATGACATATGCCTAGTTGCATGAGTCCCATGTTGGATGTTTTACATTGCTTAGGATGCAAGGAGGAGTCCCTTAGGGAAGTAATCTCTATAATTGAGAAGCCGCCTGCTAGGACTCTTGAGTCTGTTTAATTCGGAAAGAATTCAAGTATACTTGCCAAGGTAAATTCCCTTACCCCATCCTTGTGCCGAGGTCTTCCCAGAGCTGCTATGTTTGTGTGACCTATAGATACTCAGGCAAGGCAGCTACTTCAAAATCCATTTATTTGTTCCTTTGAAAGATCATGAACTGCCACTAATAGCACCACTTTCATTCAATAAAGTTCCTTTCATCTGATGAGGGAAGAGTTTTACAAACAATAATTAAGTCTCAGAACACTCCTATAGGTGACATAAATAATATTCTCCTTATTTTGTACTCTAAATAAGATAAGGAGCAGAGAGGTTAGTGAAGGAAATTGGAAGAGAACCCAGAAGCATGAAATCTAATATCTTGGCCAGTAGGCCAGGGCTGTTCAGCTTCTAAGCAGCCAGAGGTCACGAGTCATGAGTTACACCAGTAGGGGCTACATGCTCTGTGGACTGCACCAGAGTAAGCCTTGGCTTCCCCCAGGCTGCACACCACACAGGAAGCTCCACTGCTGCACTACACATAGGGGAACTCCACATCTGCTGCACTGCATGTGTGGTTTCCTCAGCTTCATCTTCCAGTCCCCAGCTGCAAGCTCCTTCACTATACTATGCCATGTTGGCACCCCAGGCCACAGATGCCCTGCACCGGGGGGCTACAACAACCCTGTCCTGCTCTCTGAAAGCTGGAGGAGGGAGGGGGAACCTGAAGACCCTAGATGCTGCTGAAGCCAGAGCAGTGGGGGGAAGTATGACTGGATGGGAGCTCAGGGGGCCACAAATTAAACCCTCACTGGCTATATGTGGCCTGCACATCACCAGTTAGACAGCCTTGCAGTAGGCCATCATTTTCTTACTTTACAGTAGATTACAATTCACTATTAATTTTATCATTGTGTCAAAGATGGCTTAAAACTAGATGAAAAACTGCCATCTGGAGACCATGGTGATGTTTTATTTTCTGTATTCTTGTTTGCCTCATACGTATTTTATTGTCTTCTCATAAGACAACATCTGCAAGGCACAAGGTAAAGTAAGTAGTCCAGAAAGGGTCATCTGAGTACCAGGCTCAAATCCTGTTTCTTCTTAATATTTATTTTTCATTTAATTCTTTCTGCAAGTAAAATATTTTACAGTATTTAAATGCTGTTAATATCAAATCTGTTCCTTTTTCATTGAATAAAAGATGATAGCTGAAATGTTGACTGTTCTTTTATTTAAACAATGTAGTTGATTGGGAAAATGATGAAAATTATGATCATCATGGACAGTCAGCTTTTTCAAACTATTTCAGAATCAAGGTTGCTGGAAGAATTTAACCCCAATATACCATACCATTACACTTCTCTTTTTCCTGCTATGCTATTCCCACTCTGCATGACACTGTGAAAACAGAGGTCAGGACCCTATTAAGAGAGGTTACAGAAAACTGAAGAAAGGAGAATTCATACCACTTTTAACATTAGATTTGATGGCCAGATTTGCTTCTTACTGTCCATTTCTTTATATCAGAGCTTTTCATTGGTAACATCATAAAAGAAACCTCAGTTCCCTCATATTCCAGGTCAATACAGAAGGGTGTATATATGCCCTCTAAGTGCAAAGCCATACAACTTTAATATAGTTTTAAAAGTCTAGTTTGCCAAAATACTGGCTTGACGAAAACTTATATCTTAATTTATCATAGCTAACCCAAGCACAAGGTCAAATGCAAACCAGCTGATGGAATTATACATAGCCATGAGCACCATGTCTGAGAAAATGGACTTGGTGTCCACCTCAATATTAAACAGAAAAAAAAGATGAACAGAGATGATATAATTTTGACTATATATCTAGATTTGCAGTGTTCAGGTGCACCACCCCACATAATTCTATAGAAAGAGATTCACACTTCTTTCATGGGTTTCTCAATGCTTCCTCACGGGGAGTATTCTGTTACGGAGCAGGCAAGTCTAAACATCCATATTAATGCGATATATTTATCATGCTGAAGCTTATTGCTCCTGGGCATCATGTCTACACATGTACCCGGGACCTCAGCATGTTGAGCTGAGTAAAGAGTAACTCCAGCTGGTGAGTGTGGGGACGGTGGGGAGGACGAGGGGCAGTTTGCCAGGCTGGGTCTGCTCCGACCCAACTCAATGCAATACAGAGGGGTTGGCTGGGACATGAGAGTGCTCCATTGTGGGGCTAGCCAGCAGGCACTCCCTGCACTGAAGCACCTTCATGCCCTAGCCAGCTACAAGTGTCTACAAGTGTGCTGCTGCAGAGTAAAAAACTCAACATCAGACAGTACTTGTATTTACAAGTACTATCCCGCTGCAGAGTTAATTAGTTTATGCTAACTTATCTCTGTGCATGTAGATGCCAAGATGTTTACTACAGAGCTAATTAGTCTACTCTGCAGTAAATGTCTTGTGTAGATGCACCCAACCACACTGCTATGTGTTAGTCCTTAATTCTCCAGCATCAATAAGTGCACAGGGAATGGCATGTTATGTGGGATCCAAAACTTGTTACAGCAGTAGGTGTGAATGAAAAATACATGGGAAAAGATTGAAACTTTTTGTCTGTTCCCCAAGCTAACATCGCAGAGATGGCATATTGGTGGTAATAGTCTGCTATTTATATGGGGAAGTTACAAATTATTAGTCTCCCACCCACTATCCAGGAGCAGAGAAGGTATTGTGCCTGAGGTGACATGGATAAAGCCAAGAGGTTGGTGGTGTCCTTGGCAACCATAGTTTCTGTAAAGTCTAAATTACAACCCCCTCCCCCTGGCGAAAAATAACAGACTGCAGAATCAGAGCAAAGGAAAATGAGAATAGATTGCACAGTAGGAATAGACTGCAAGAAGCTTAGAGATAAAGGGGAAAAAAACTGGGTAGTAATCTAGTGAGGTAGATGGGGGCAGGAGGGCTAAAGGGTTTCTTTTTGCTTTCTCATCTGTTTACTCCAATTAACCAACAGTTATTGCCTTTAGGTTGAAATCAGTTCTTCCTGATTAAAGAGAAACCTGATTAAATATGTCCCAATTAAGTAGAGTGGACTATTTAATTGTTTTATTATTATTCACTATATTATTCACTGAAATGCTTTCAATTTCTTAATTAAATAATTCCCACGTTAAAATATAAAAAAGAATGCAAGACAGAAAATCCCACATGAGGAACAATGGAAAGGTGATCATTATGTGATGTTACTTCTTGTGGAAAAAAAAGAGCACTGAAAACTTAATAGACAAAGATGTATATACACCCAAGTGCAGTACACTATATTCAAAATAATATCCTGACAACTGCAGTATTGGCAGATAGCGTTAACAAATCGATACCTAATATGCTGAAGTATTAAACATATTATTTATATGCTGAGCACTTTTTAAAACAAAGTGCACTGGAAAGTGCCCTATACAAGAAAAAATATCCTTTTTATAAGCATGATTTTATTAGTATATCAATACTGTACCTCCTAAAACTATTCTCATATATGTTTTACCAAAATATTTTTTCTTGTTTGCTCTGCTGATACTGATTATCTAGATTTATAGTTGCTGTTGGAGGAGCCAAATATTTTTTCCTTTGTGTTACATCACGGAGAGTAAATATGTAAAAAATTATGCTAGAGGAGGAAAATAGATTTTTCAACCAAAGCGCTGGTTATAGACTTGGTTTCATAAAACAGCAAGGTATAGAATGGCTTTTCAGCTATGCTTCATTGTAAGAGTTATCAAAAATGTCTTTGTCTCCAACAGAACATTTATAAACACCTATGCCATTTTAAAATAATTTAACACAAAATAACATATAGAAACACTTTATATTTTAGATTACACAGATGGATCAAAGAAAATCTTAGCTATACTCTTTACACTTTTTGTTCATTATATTAATGACTTAGTGTAGCAGTCTAAATATATGGATCAAATCCAACATTGTTCCAGTGATGATGAGGAGTACATTATACTGTTATAGTAATGATACGTGAAATATGTTGCTACATGTATCTTGAATGTTGCTAAGCCTTTATTATTTGAAAGAGGTAGATCAATTAAGTACAAGAAAACATTTTTTAGGCCAGGATCAATGTTTCTTGTGTAGTGCATGTGAAAAGCCCTTAACATTTATGGGACTTGTCCTGACAGGGGAGTAATTTTATGGATGTTCATGGATTTTTTTTTCACTCGAATATGTTTTCTCTCACTTATTAAGAGAAATACTGTCTTTAATTTTATGCCTGTCTATACACATCCCTTGGCTAAATCTTCTAAACATGTTCCTTTTAGTCCAGATAGTGTTATGAATTTGAAAATAGTGTTTGACAATTTGGTAATCAGTCCAGAGTACTTCAGAAAGATGGGGCAGGAGGCACAAGAAAAAAGAAACTTGCTAACTTCTGCCTCCACTGCAAATGTGCTCCCACAGCTATGGGTAAAGTAATAGCCTTGCAGTTAATGCAAGGTAGCTTACCCCTCAGTAAAAATTACTTAAGCTATGTAATGTAAGAGTGCGCATATGGGCAGTTACAGCTGACGGACTGTAAATTCAGATCCTAACTTATTTCACGAGACCATGTTTGTGTGTTAAACCCCCAAGTGGACACTTTCATTCAGGAGTAAAGTGGCTTTAGATCACTGTAGCTTAACACCTTTAGTAAATTTTCTTTAACTTTCATGTGTGTCCTATGTAAAGAAGCCTTTTGATCCCTTAAAGTTACTGACATGAGATAAAACATGCCACCCATTTACATTCTGACTAACCTATACTAATTATTTTTTGGTAAGTGGGAGTACAAAGTTGGGGAGACTAAAAACAATAAGTAAAAAATAAAATAGGAAAAAAAATATAAATGTAAAGAAAATGAATGCAAAGAAGGTAAAAGAGATGAAGGCAGTTTTTCCAGGGCATCTTGTGATGGAGTTTGTTTGCGGCACTGTGGGTGCATCTACACGACACACTTTACTGCACAGTAGATGAAATTACTGCATAGTAAATGTCACCGACTACATGTGCAGACCCTTACTGTGTGGTAATTTGCTCTAATCAGCAATGAATTTGCTACCAGAAAATGCAAGTAGCAAATTAACTGCTGAGTAATTACTACATAGTAAGACACATGTAGACAGCCAACCGGGAGCAAATTTTCTCCCAGGTCAGCTGGCCAGCAGGGGACGGGAGATTGCTCCCTGCTCCCAGGAGCTGGCAGCTGCCAGGGTGGACTCTGCCAATGGAGCCTGGGCAGGGACTATGTCCCTCTTCCCTGGCAGCAGGAAGCTTCCAGCCCCTTCTCTTCTCCATGATTGTGTATCTGGAACCAGGAGCTTCCTCCACAGGGAGACTTCCCTGCCCAGCCTGGAGCTACCTGGGACTTTCCCTAGACCAGGACAGTTCCCAACCAGCCCTGGGCTGTGCAGGGAAGCCTGCATGTGCTTGGGGGCTTGGAAAGAGCTGTGGAAGAGGGGCAGGACCCAGTCACTTGCCCTGATTTGCCAGTGGGGTAGCTAGCAGTGAGCCCCTGGCTGAGTGGCGATTCCAACCATGGGCTCACTGCTAGCTGTCCCACTGGTGGTTTAGGGTAGGGGGATGGGATGTGACCCTCTCCCCCACCTCTTTCCAACTGCCTACCCCTGATTGGGGAGCTGGGGCCAGGAGCTCCCTGCTGCCAGGGCAGGAGGACATTGTCTCCACTTGGTGTCTGGTGGCAGAGCCAGCCCTGGCAGCAGGCAGCTCCCTAGCCCCACTAGGAGCTGTGTCTCCTCACCCCATGCCCCACTAGGAGCTGTGTCTCCTCACCCCATGCTCCCTGCCAGCCCTGGGGCTAACACCCAGGGGGAGCCTAGAGGTGCCCCTGGCTCCTGCAGGGGGACAGGACAGGGTGGGAGCAAATCTGCTCCCAAATGCTTGCATGTGTAGATGCCTGCCTAGGGTGCATTTACTCCAAAGTAAATTACTCCGGAGTAAACTCATTCATCAGTAGTTGCACATGTAGATGTACCCCATGAAAAGTAAAGGGGTCTAAGAAAAGAAAGACTTGGGAGTAACTAGGTTAAAATTAACTATATCTTTGCTAGTATATAAAAGGCCTAACTCAGGATTTCATGTATGTAGAATGAACCCCAATATGTTTCATATTTCTGTAGTAGATGACTCTTCCTCCTATCTGCAAAGTGAGTTATTTCTCCCAAATGTGCACTGCAATCATTAGCTTCTCTGTTTGTTTTCCAAAGTCATTTCTATCATTGTGTGCATTTCTGATGTTTGACTTCTTGCCAACATTATTGAGTCACCTTCATAGTTCTGTTTTGTTTTCAGGTTACCTTCAATAACCCAGAATGGTTTTATGAGCATGTTGCCATGTACGCCTATTGTATTGGAAAAGAGACTGTTCCCAATAACAAGAATGTTGTTTGTTGTCACTGGAAAGGTATAAGTTATAAAATATGGAGTATTGTCATAATCATTTCACTTTCTCTATAAAATTTACCTAGAGTTCCATGAAGCACAGGAATATGATTCCTGTGAATCTCCATAGAACCTTTTTCCAGCAATCTCAAAATACTGTTTTTACTAGAATATAAGATAACCATGAATATAAGACAATCCTCTGAATAATTTGTTTCAATATATGGAAAACTTCAGTCCTGGGTATGACCGTATACTGAATCTGACTGGAGGGCCTGGTGGCAATGTGGTGGGGCTACTCGTGGCAGGGTAGCTCCTATAAAATACCACACTGTTGCAACCATCAGAGTAAGGTGAGTATAGGTCACCTCAAAATCCTAACCCTCACTGCCTTGTGGGTACTCCTTGGTTGGAGAAAGTCTAAAGGACATCACTCAGACAAAAACACTTCTCTGAGGCATTAGGCAATCAGCAGCAGTTCTTATCTGTTGCTCTCTAGCTCTACAACCATTGAGGTACTGAGGACTCAGTCTGGCCTTTGGATTCTGTCTCAATGCTCTAAAGCAGGGGATGGGCAGCCTCTACTCCTCCCTACTTTTGCCTAGGCATATACAAAGGTCTTGGTAACTAGTCCTCTTATGCATACACCATGATCCAGAGGATTGGTGGCTGCCTACTTGATCTATTACAACATCATAAATATAGATAATTTGAAATCAAATAGCCACATTCTTATTCAGATCTTTCATCTTATCCATTTCCCCCACCTTGTAATTTTAAATGTGTGAATAATTGCATTTTTCTGAAATGCTCATGGTACATGGACGCAAAATCTTTCACTCTGTGAGCTGCAGAGAAAAAAAATCCTGTACAGTTATAGTTTTATTACTACAATTTCTTCAGCTTTTTAACTGCTATGGGATTCTATGAAAGATTGACATCAGACCCTGATGTAGCACAGTTTTTGAGCATAAGCTTAATTTTCACTTTGTGAGCATTTTCACTAATGTCAAAAGGACAGCGTACATGCTTAAACTTAAGCACATATTTAAGTGCATTATTGAACAAGTGTCCATAAAAATAACATTCTCCCCATGCAGTGTTTTGGATATTATAGTTCAAGGGATAAATTCTTCTCAATTTATACCAACTCTACTCCAGTAATACTCCACTGATTTTGCTGGAGTTGCTTTTGATTTACATCAACATAAGTGGGAGAAAAATCAAGATGATATTTACAAGAAAAATGTTTTTAGATCATTTGCTATTTCCATTGGAATAAAATTAAAATTATTCTGGTGGAAGCTCTGAATCCCAGTTCTTGGAAAAGGGGAAGCTTTCAATTCCTATGATAGCAGGAGAGAATGCTGAATAAACCTATTATCTTTTCTGTGTGCCTATTTCCACTTTGATGTATAATAAATAAAAAATTAACTGACAATTCTAAAATATGAAGACACCATATCATTGTCACACTGCATTCTTACAAATCTGATCCACTCACGCTGTTTAAGCTGCTGAAGCCTTTGAAGTTAGAAAATACTACACACGATCTAGCATTGGTAATTAAGACATAGTGTGGCAAATCAAAAGAGACGTGCTACCTAGTATCTACAGTTCCTTCCTAAAAAAATGCAAGCTGGGAGTCATGATAATAAATCAATTGGCTCTGCCTTTCAGTAGGAAAAGACCTGTATGTAACTTGTTATATTATAACTCAATCCCATCTTGTATCCAAGATCAATTCCTCTGTCTCTCCCTGCTTTATGATCTTTGAATTCTTTTTCCTTAGGATTAATTTTTGTCTTAGAAAGGGAGAGGAATATGGTGGTTTTGGAAACAGATCCTCATCATTTGTCTTCTCAGTGGGGAGGAGGGGCGTGATCCCATTCCCCACTCCTTCCCTCCCTGGTCCCTCTCCATGATTATTTTTCTTCATGCGGCTGTTGTTTTCCCATAAATTTAAGCAGGTTGTGCTTCTGAGGCTCTGCTAAGAGCTGAGCAGGCAAAATGTAGTTTATAAAGGTTTATTAGCACAACTGGTTAAGTAATGTGTTTGAGCCTCAGGGAACCTTATGTTCCAGTTAGTAGACTCCCTTTACATGTCATAATATATTAAAAAAATATAAACTATGCAACATTTCCATAAAGATAAATTGATATGCACCCTAATTGGAAAGATACAGAAAGCTCACTGCTTATTAATTTGCTTACTATAGTATACCATCTTGTACTATATAGATTTTGGCTGGGATTGAGTCATAGATATCATTAAAATGTTTAGACCTTAATCTTTTTTTCTACTGCTATTTTTATGGCTTTATTTCTGCTTCCGAATAGGCACTGGCATAGGGTATCATTAAAAAATATACCTAGAGGACAGAGTGTGTGTGGAGGGTGTGTGTGTGGAGGGGCTGGGGGTGGGGGGTGGGGGCAGAAAGGGGTTGTTTTTAAAAGCAAAGAAAATTGCAGTATTGCAATATAATTTGACATTTTGTATCCTGGGTCTCTATGACCTAGCTCCTATATCTAGGTTAGGTCTTAAATTGAAGCTCTAGCATGATTTTCAGAAGATGCTGATTACCTGCAGTTCCCATCACCTCCAGTGAGCTTTGCAGGTGGTCAGCATTCTTGGGGAACAAAAAAGTCAGAAGGCATTTTCTTGTTTAGGAGCCCAATGATAGGTATATAGGTGTGCATCTTTTAGGGGAAGTCTCCTCTTTACATGTTCCTATTATATTAGCAAAAAGAATGGTACAGATCCACTGTACTCTGCTATTTTGATTTCTAGGAATGTAGTTGGGTGAAACATCTCATTACATAGCCATATGCTGAACAATCTTGGCACCTTTGCTTACATTGGTTAGTGCATTACTTGGCAGTTAGTTGTGTTAATGCAATACATTTGTGACAGAAGTAACTAGGCTATAAACCTCTTATTGATACTAGGGAGCACAATAGTTCTACAGACAACTGGATGCAGCATAGGACTAGGTTCAATGTTTGGCTCTTCCAGTGATGTGCTATGTGACCTAAGATGAGTATGACAGGACCAGCCCTTGAGGGTAGCTGTGGTCCTTCCTGATTGCTTCACTAATCATGTCCCACTCCAGTTCCTAAGTGTAACCCCCTGCTATCTCACCTGCCATACCTTAATGTAAATATTGTATCATGTTGGGATGCTGCCCCAGAGTCCTGGAGTGATCCTGGTGCTGCCTTTAATCTGACTTGATTCATTTAGCTGTAACCTTGGTCCTACTCAGTCCTCTAAAAAACTATTCCACTTTGTTGGCACTAACTTTGCCCTACAGGCACTAATTGGAGCCCTACAGGCCCTAATCTTGCCTTAGGGGTACTAATTGCAGCTCCAGACTCCCCGATAATGACACCCGAGCCTCTAGCTCTGTTTCATGCACTGGGGCCTCTAGCTCTGTCTTCACATTCACTCACCCAGCCCTGGTAGAGCTGCTGCAGCTCACTGGTCCCAAATCCTGGCAGGGAGGCTGTCTCTGTCCCAACCCACAAGGGGACCCTGCAGGACAACCCATACTCTGTTGGGTTTTACCCACTCAGCCCACAGAGCACCTCTCAAGGACCCCCCCTATGGCCTCTGACTATCTCTGTTAACCCAAGCCTCTGGTTAACAGCACTGAAACACAAACATAGAAACATGGATCTCTAACTTAAATTGAAACCCCACCTTGGGTCCCTGTACTGCTGCAAAGCCTCATCAGATGTCTCCCACCTTCCCAGGCATGCAGATTCTTTCCCCTAACAGTTTAAGTGGACAGGAGCTCCTCTCTTCTCTGAGGTCAGTGCCAAAATAAGCCCCTAGCCTTAGCTCAAGCTTATATAGCTCCTTACTCCTCCGACTTCTGGTCACCTGACCTGACTCCCTGGCAAGAAGCCCTAGCAAGAAGTAATTACCCAAAATCAGTAGTTTCCTGCCCTGTTGCCTAAAGTCTGCAGGATGACCCCTGTAGATCTTTTTTATGCCACCTTCTCTCTCTGCTAAACAGAAACTCCTCTTAAAGTGATAATAGCCCTTGCTTTTTGTTACAGTCAGCCATTTCTCCTCCTATTCTTTACCTATATGTATTTAAGCTCTTCAAGGCATGATTTGTCTCTCATTGCGTACATATATAGCATCTGTCAGAAACCAGTCCACAGGATACCTCCAGAGGCTTGAGTTTCTCCCTGCTGCCCTGTCCCTTGTCCCAAGAAACAGACCAAGGCCTCCTCATCCCTGTAAGCCTCAGCTCCACTGCCCTTACACCAAACCTCACAGGTGCAGCAGGGGAATTTCTGCTTGCTCCAGGTGGCTTCCCTTTCAGTTGTGAAAAAAATAGGTCCTTCTTTCTGTAGAATGGGCTAGCCTGGAATACCACCTGCCCAGAGATCACTCTTTACCACAGGCAGTCAGTAAGGAAAAAAACAAAACAATTTATTATAAAGGAAAAAAGAATCATACACAATCAACTGACTAGAAGTTTTAAGACAATAGAAAGACAAGAAAAGTTTCTTACCCCCTTATTTGACTACCACTTAGTCCTTCAGAGAGACCGGCCAGTATT
>NW_005841861.1:3376862-3378425 GCF_000455745.1 Alligator sinensis | reverse complement strand
CTGCTGATTCTGTCAGCTATGACTGCTGGGGATGTGCATTCATCTAAATCCTGAGAAAGTCCAGTCCTTGGCCTCTTAACAGGGAGCAAGTAAAATTCTTCCAAGCCCTGTCCCCCACCAGTAATTCCTCATCAATTGTCCCAATTTCTCATGTGTCTTAGAATCCAATTTTTTTTTTCTTCTTAGGGCACCTGGTATTCCTCTGGCTGATGGGACAATAACTACAAGAAAGTAACTTGGGTGCTCATCCTATTTGTGCTCACTTCTGTCTGTGATTAGACACGGCAAATGTATTTGCCCTAGTGCAGGGGCAGGCAAAGTCTGGCCTGCAGACTGGGCCAATAGCAGACTCCATTTCCCAGCTGCCCTTGCCCGCATTATTGCAGCTGGTTTCCATGGAGACCCCAGGAGTAGCAGAGATGTGACAGTGAGGGGCCAGGGTTTCCATGGAGACCAGCCCCAGCAGCTCTGGCAGAGTGCATGTTAAGGTGGGGAGCTGCTCTGGGGCTGAGATCTTGTGGTGGTGACAGTGAGGTTTGGAGCTGAGGCAGAGCTGTGATCGGCTGCCTGTATGCCCCAAGCAGGGATGTGCAGGCAGCAGATCGTAGCTCTTTCCAGGCTCCAGACCATGCCATCACCACTGCAAGATCCCAGCCCTGGCGCTGGAGCAGCTCCCTGCCCAGCCGTGCATCCTGTGAGCCCTGTTGGGGCTGGTCTCCATGGAAACCCTGGCCCTGCACTGTCACAGTCCCACCACTCCTGGGGTCTCCACAGAAACCAACCTCAGCATCATAGGCAGGGGCTGCTGGGAAATTTAATCTGGCCACCAGCTGCATCTGCTATTTTGCCCACCCTTGCCCTAGTGACACAATGGGAAGAGATACTTAGCAGTTTTGCCTACTCACTCTTCCTTAATTATGCATTTCTTAGTTCTCATCACTAAATCATGTCCAAAATAATAAAGGTATATAGAGACACCATAACATAATTTACACAATGATAAAAACAACATGAATGAATACAGCATAACATTGGATTTCCAATGAGACCTCACATGGCGTATCAGTGTAATAAACAAAATGTGCATGGTACCACACAGACCCCTCAAATATGATGAGATTCATGATGTCAATGGAGAATCACCTTAGTCAGAATCTCTAGAGATACATCAGCACAGCACAAGACTGCATCAGCAGAGATACCCAAACTAACACCACTGGCCCCAGCCTTAGCCCCAGCCCCAGGACTGCACTTTTCCTACCCCCCACTGCTACCTATTTTTAGCCCCCTGGCCCACCCCCCAGATGGAAAACCCCCACCTCCCCTAGGCACCAACCTCCCTCCCCCTGACTGCCAAGTCCCCCGATCCCACAAGCCATTCCTGATGCCAGTGCTACCAGTGTTTGCCGGTACAGGGAGCCAAATGAAGTAAGCTAGGGTAGGGGGAAGGGTTGGAGGGGGGTTGTTTGCTTTGGGCTGGAGGGGGTCAGGGGCTAAAAATAGCCTCTGGTTGGGAGGGGAGTCTCTCCAATCCCATCAAATCCTCCCCCACAAAGTTGCCAC
>NW_005841861.1:3375739-3376831 GCF_000455745.1 Alligator sinensis | reverse complement strand
CCCCGATTGGTCCATTCCCCCCCCCACACCCTGACTCACATCAGTTGGGCTCCTGGCACTGGGGAATGCCAGGAAAACCAGCACTGGGAACAGTTTCTGGGATCAAGGGCAATTGAGTGGCATCAGGGCAGGACTGGAGGGATCTAGGGGGTTTGGCAGATTAAAGAGACTCTCTGATCCTGCCAACCCCCAAATCTCTCCAAGCCCTCCCACAGACCTTGCTAGCCCCCTGATCCTCCCAGGATTTCCCACCATGGACCCCCTTAGTTACCTGATCCTACCTGTCTCTCCCCATACCCTGATTTACCTTAGATCAGGCTCCCAGCACCTATCTAATCATTGAGTTAGATCAGAGGGCCATTTTTAACCCAATCAAACCACCCAAATTTCTCAGTGTTGTCACAACCCAAGGGTGTGATTTTTGTTTGTGTGTGCTTCGGCACTGCTGAATTATTTCCCGCCTCTAGGAGCTTTCTTTACAGGGTGCATTTCTTCGTTGCAACAGAGAAATGCACGTTGCAAGGAGTTCCCGCCATTTGTATTCAGATTCGTGCCCCATTATTGGCCAGTTCTAAATTATTCCTATGTGGTGGCTAGCGATTGGCTTGCTAGCTGTATAAGAGGCTTGAGTGGTTTCCGCCCAAGTTGGAGGACTCCATGACTATCAGGAGGAGGAGAACTTCACGTCTCGTCAAGATCTCTAAGCGCTGTGGAGCCTATCGGACCCAGCGTGTATCTCAAGAAGGCTATAGGGGTCTGATCAACCTCTCACCTCTCCCCGTCGCCGCCTGATCCCTTGACGTACCCTTCCCTGCGCGCAAAGTTCCACGGAGCCTAGCAAACTTCGTGTGAGTGAATCCAGAGCTTTACCCGGGGTTCGAGTCCTGCAGTTTTTTTTCTTCCCGTCACTGAAACCCCATTGCGACGTAGTCCTGAGGTTTTTGTTCATCTCCCGTTGCCGAAACCCCATTGCGACGTACCCTTACGTTCTGCAGGTTCGAATTTTGTTTTGTTTTGTAACCGCAACTCAAGCAAGTTTTCCTGCCTGCGCTGCAACCATCTTCAGTGTAAGTAAAATAATCTTAAATCAAC
>NW_005841861.1:3373471-3374804 GCF_000455745.1 Alligator sinensis | reverse complement strand
CACCAGAACTGAACTACAGGATTTGTGCAGAGAATCAAGAATCCAACCTGAAGAAACTCTAGCTGTCTGGTTGGGACGTTTGGTCTTGGAACTTGGATCCGACCTGCTAAACCAGGAAGAAGCAAGCTTCTTGGTAAGACAAGCTTCGTGGAGTAGATGACATGTCACTGACATCGAAATGGTAGCGGTTAACGTTCACTGGCCTATTCCACTGCCAGCGCTTGTTGCAGGACTGATCGGTCAGAAAGCCCACACATGGCATGACGGACGGCCAGAATATACTGGCGCAGAACATCTTATGCTAGCGATCATCGGAGTCTCGTACTGTGCCTGGAACCCCAGAGCATGTGCGCTGGGACTGACATCACTCCAGCGAATAAGACCATGGCCTCACCGTCATCTACAAGATCCTGGAACTGTTCCAGTGACCGTTCACAGCATAGATAGTTGTCTTGAGGTTTATGGGTGAAAGAACATCATCGTCCTCCGGATTCTGCTTAACCCAATGGTGAACCAACCCGTGAGTAACCTCCTTCGTCAGTTGTCACGACTGCGTATCCTGATGGAGCCAAGATTATTTAGTGATCGGGAACGTCGACACCCAACTGAGGCTCAAGGTGCAAGACACCGCGAATCCGATTTTCCATCATTACCACAGAGAACACCAGAGGAGCAATACATGTTTGGATTTCTCCTACAGTGTTCCGGACTCAATGAGAGGCAACTTCGGATTTTAGGGGATGCAGGCCAATGGCAACTGGCCTATGAGTTAAGTTTCCATTATCTAGAAGAACCAGACGACGGCTCCTCGACAATTTCATCTAGTTGAGTGTGCAAGAGAGGGTAGTTTAAAGTAGCGAACACCTGTATTATATGTTTTAAAATTGATAGTATAGTTCCATGGAAATTTTGTAAATATTTTGAGATACGTTAACTTATTTTTTGAGAGTTTTTGTTTACAGATCCAGAATTCAGAGTGCATGGTGAAGAAAAGTCCCAAGAAGAATAACATCATCGGAAGAAGTGGGGGCCTGACGCGCGACTTCGCCATGACGCCCACTGAAGCCCTGATCGTGCAGTTCTTTGTTGTGGATCTGATCATCTGTATGTATTTGTGTTGGTTATTATTTGGTTCGATCCCTAGAGGACGAACTTCTTATGCTAGTGGATTTTGTGTTTACCCGTTTAGTCCGACGACCCGTGGTAAGAGCTCTTGATAACCCGAGTGACGAGCGTACAGCATAATTCAGCTGTGCCTTCAGCAAGGGGGGATGTCACAACCCAAGGGTGTGATTTTTGTTTGTGTGCGCTTCGGCACTGCTGAATTATTTCC